>NW_009648822.1:227977-243064 GCF_000708025.1 Charadrius vociferus
GTACACAGTGCCGACCACGGGTTTACACGTAAAAGGGTCTGCAAACGAGTAACAGGAGTAGAATATGATCTCTCACCAATCTGCAGAGCTAGTGCTGACAGCTGTGGTCTTGTTTTAGCCTGCTGCATGTGCTTACTTAAAAGCAAGGCAGACTGCCTTCCCAAAGCACAGAAGAGTGTTATTTTTGCTCTAAGTTTCCACAGATCACCCTAAACTTGTCTCAGACTGAAGAACAAAAGCTGGCCACGTGTATTATGATTGATCGATTGGCATTTTTAAGGGCATTGTCATGAGTCAACTGATGGTTTCATGCTCCGCTCTCCAGTGTTTAACAGTGGGTGATCATTGACTGTGCTCCCGAATGGCTACAGAACTGCCGCAAAATAGATACTGGGAATAAAGAGGCAGTAAGTGAGAGACCTAACATCCCATGTCTTTGATTACATTATGCAGTAGAAGTATAACATCGTATAAATTACAAAGAATAGTAATTCTCTTACTTTCTTGGTGAAAAGGATTCTTCCCAGTAGACTGTCCACCCAAATTCCCACATTTTTTTTTAAATGCTATTCTCTGAGGTGGCCACTGGTAGAAGAGCCCATTGTCCATATCTCATGATCAAAAGCTGTAGCTGTTGGTTTATCATTGTGGCTTTCAGGTGGGAAGTCTATCCCACATTCCTAAAGAATCGGTGACAGAAACCTAAGAAAAGAGAATCTCATTTCCAAGCAGCTTTAAGTTTGTTTAGGGATTTCTGCAAACTAAGAAAGGTTGAAACCCACCAGTGTAAGAGCAAAAGATTTTTGGAGGTTCAGTTCAGGGAAAGCTTCAAAGTTAATTTGAATCCTATCCAAGTTTCATCTAAAAGTTGAGCTAGATTTCTCACAGGAACACGCTCTTTCAATGTATTTCTGAAGTTCGGCTCCGGATAGAATTGCAAATACTGCAATAATGCTGGATAATTCTTTGCACATTGATAGTTATGCAAAGCAGAGCGATCCCAAAAGGAAAAACAAAACCTTCCCCGAACACTCCAAAATATTTCGTTTGTGATGGGTACAATGCACAAGTTTCTTTCAACTTTTTAGTTTCTAAGTATAAAAAATATTCTAGATCAGCACTGAGAATTGAGAGAAGAGAGAATCTTACAGCTGTAAAAGGCAAAGTTGTTTTGGAAAATACACCAAAAGCAAACAGCAGCATTTTAAGAAGAGTTCTGAAACTAAACTGACACCGGTGAAGAAAGAAGTACTTTTGATGCCAGTTGGTCAGTTTTGGATCCATATACTTTTTAAATTACCAAAAAATTATATGATTTGGAAAGTGACAATCCTAAATAAAACCACAGCCTCAGTATGGGGACCATGTTTCCAAACAATTAGAAGATGAAGAGAGTCCCCAGTTAGATATACATAATTTTATGTGCTTGTGTTGCAAGAGCCTTTCCAGGACCAGTTCATGAATTTTGAACTTCCTTATCACAAAAGCCTTTCAACTTTTACCAATGTAAATGCACAGATCAGGAAAACCTCAGACAGTCCTGAAGTTTGGGCTGGAAAGGGTCTGCCTTTAACATATCGAGCTAAGTCTTGGTGGACCTGAGGTCTGAGCTGGTGAAAAGTGAATGAAAATTTGGATGGATGTGTTACGATACTTATACATTTGTATGTAAAATATAATAAAAACGGTTATCAACTGGCAGGATTTTGTCCAAATGGCAATTTTCAGCCCAAGAACAGATCCAGGCTAAGCCTGAATATGGATGAAGTAGGTCCTAAGTTAAGGTTAATCTAGTTATTAATAATATAGCATTAATGCTGTGTCATAGAAACATACAGCACGTCTTTCATCTTTGTGTGAGGAAAGGGCAAGATCAAAAGGATTTTGGTGCTTAATGTTCACCCAAGTGCAACACTTAGACTTCAAGTACCTGGTGCCTAACCCTGAAAACCAAAACTGTACATAAAGTTCCTTTTATGGATTTATCTGCATACTCTACAAAGAGACCACAAACTTGACTTACTGACATGTTTTCTCACCTTTGACAACTGACCATAAAGACAGACCGTTGAGTATTTTCCTTATACTTTCTCTGAAAAGTGCATTCTCAGCCTGCAAATTCCTCAGCAGTTTGGAGTTCTGGGTGTTCAGCACTCTGTACACACTGAGAAAAAAGGCTTAGCATTTTCAGTCAGTTTTATGATCACATTACTCAGCCTGGCATTCAAATAGAGTCAGCTTTCCCGTCCCTTACCAAGAAACTTGGAAACGGACTTATTCTTCATTGTCTTACACAACGAAGACTATTTATTATATTTGACTCCGTATATTAATATCTTAAATGTTTCATTACTGTGCCAGGATTACAGAGTTACTCAGACTGATGAACGCAGAGGAATCCTAAAACTCTGGCAATGTGAAACATGTTCTTGAGTGGCTTCTACAGGAGGATGCTCTAAATAACTAGATTTGTAGCTAGGCTTTACATTTTAATGTGAAGGCAGGTGGCTTCTCAGTTTTATCTTCTGGGAATACGCTGTGGAACAGACAAACATTGACTTTTGGCTTTGTGGCTTGCAAAGTCGTCTCAAGGACTTCATACAGCGTGGCTTTACCTACGCATAAATAAAGAAATCTATAACCTCGAACTCATGTATTTAGTTTATTTTCACGAGGCTAATTGTAACTTGGATTCAAAAGAGCCTGATGAGAAGTCAGGTTAGAAACAAAAATACTATCTGCTCTTAAGCGGAGCATGAAACCCCGTCTAAGGTCAAAACTGAGGTCATAAAGAGGATAATATGGGTTTAGCATGCAGTGCAGCTGCTGTATGCTGTATTTAGCCTGTGAATAAAAAAGGAGCTTTTGTTTCCACTACTGTTACTCCCTGCATCTTTCTAAGTAATTTTTTCCCTCCGCTAACAGTTAACTTTAACGTGCATATATGTGGCAGTCAGCTATTTACTTTAAAATGTCTGATTTCAGAAATAAAGCAAACAGTCACGATACATGGTTAATAGGCTGCAACTCTCTTGAAAAAAAAAAAAAAGGTATTTATGAAGGCACATGCTCTGACAGGGGTAAAACCATTTTTTTTTTGGTGACAGAAATCAGTGACTCCCATCATGTGGTGGGATGGCATGAAATTCTGCTACAGAGGAGGAATCAACAACAGACCAAGTTTTGACTGACTTATGTTAGGACAGAGGATCTAAGGAAACAGGCATGGTTTACCAGGAGCTAAATCAAGAAGAAATCAAATAAATAACCCCTACGCAGGGCTATATCCCTGTCTGATTTGGCAGTGACCAACCGAGAACAAGGCAGTCAAGGGTTTTTTGCAATGAACACCAGGAAAAAGTTGGAAAAGGCACATTCCAGAGATGAATGGAGGGGACTGCACAGATATAATCCACTAAACAGAACCATGGAAAAAAATCTAATTCCATTATTCAGAGGCTGCTGAGTGTATTTCACCTTAGGGAAATGTACTTCTACTCCTTTTCAGTAACTCTATAGTCCATTTCAGCCTCTATGCTTGAAAATTAACAGCACGTTAACAGGACTATTGCCTGTACTTGTGGAACTGTCTGTTTAGGATTAGGCCATTAAATATTGATGGAGATAATTGTTCCTGCACTTGAGCAGCATAAGGATAGAACTGAAAGTAGTTTAACTGGCATTTGCATTTATGCTTGGTAAACAGAGCTGGGTTTGAAAGCGCTGAACATTCAGTATTGCCTTCTGCACAGTTCACATTCCAAAGCATCACTGATCACGAAGACCAGTTTGATAAAATGTTGTAGCAAAGGTTAAATCAAACCATTTCATCAGTAATTTATCACATCTAAATAAAGAAATGCAATGGCAATACATAATAAAATACACTTAATTGTTCTTTGGTAATTATATTTTATTTTTTGAAGGCTCATCAGTCACAATTTCTCAGGATTCCAATTTTAAGTGTCACCTTTTTTGTCTGCACATACTTTTCAAATTGCGTTTAGCTTGTACAGCAAGATTTTCAAAGCGAGCTACGCACTGGAGGAGAGCTGGCTTTTCGTTTCTTGTATGTTTTCCATTAATTTTACTTTTTAACCTTTGTTCCTGAAACAGAAAGTTTGTGAATTACTCTGTGTGATATACATCACCCAGGAGGAAATAGTTTGCTCACACCCAGTTTTCTACTTCATTAGGTAAGACAATTTATCATGCCACTGGTCGATCAGATAAGCAGGACCTTATCCGATGATCATACAGTCCCCTGCATCATTTTATTCAGAGTTACTCTAAATAAACTCAATATGAGATCTGCAAATGTGACATGGCCAAGACGCATCAAGGTGGAAAGACTGACAGCTCAGCTCAAGAACACCATTTAAGTGAAGTGTACAGCACGTCTTGAGGGAAGGCTGTCCCCACGGGCCAATGTTCAACGTGCATTAAAGAAATGAAGGGAACGGACCAGTTCTCTGCAAGCGGCTGTATGCCTGGCGCTCTCCGTGACTTGTAGAGGTGAGTGATGCATAAAAAACCATTCAATTCAATAATGTGAATTACCTATGGCTTGATAAACGACGGCTAAAAACTGTGTGCTTCTCTCTATGGGAACTACACTTACTTGAACGCAAACAAAGTGTCTGGAAGTTATATCAAATTAAAAAACGTGCTGTGGCTGTTAACGAAGGGCCTCCTGCACTGGCTCTGAATATGATGCCCATATATCAAAGACCTCTGACATTGCCTGCCACTTGATCTGGACACAGGAAATACGGGATTCCAGGCAGATGAGAGCTGAAACTGAAGCTCCAAAAACCTTCCTTGTGCAAGTGATTAGGCGCAGCTGTTTCGCTTCACATTTCGGAGCACTTGAACTCTGCAATCTGCCACATTTTTACAGGACTGCATGTGCAGAGGGTAAAAAAAGGTATCATGCCCTGGCTAGACAGCAGATGTAGGGATAAAGAAATGTCTCCATTAAGAGGAAAAATAAATGAAAAAAAAAAAAATTGAAAAAAGCACAAATTGAGAGGCAAGGGGAAGAAATTAAAGGAAGGCTATCTGAATAAGCAGAGGTTATAAATCTGTTTTCCCAAGATAAAAGGGGTTAAATCTGCAAATATTTTCTTCAAACATTACAAAAGCAACATTTTCACTCTTTAAAAACGTCTGTGCGCTTTTAATCTGCCCGGAGGTATGAAGTTTTTAGGTACAAAGACTAGGGAGTCTAGAAACTCAAATGCCACCTCTACATTTGACCATTTTGTGTAATAAAACAGCTTGCTCAACAGTATTTCGGGATGAAGACACCTTCAACACAGATCAACAATACATAAATATTAGGCTACATAGGAGAAATTATATAAAAAAGCCAAATCTAACATTTTCACAGACTCTCTTGGTACTCTCAATTTTCTTGCTCCAGGTTTGTACTATAAAAGGAAGACAAAATGATGAGGATTTGCTCAGAGAAGCCTCTTCTATAAATTGATGAAACCCTTTTATTCTACACATTTGGTCAAATAGCCATTTGAAGCCTGATCCTACTTCCCAGAAGCCTATGGGACACTTTCCTGTTGACTCCAATAAGACCAGGATCAGCGCTTTCGGTGCCGTCTTATTGAAGCTACAGGAGAACTGATGGCAGTAGAGCTTTTTCAAAAATGCATGAAATGGGGAGGCAACTGATACGTTCAGTGAAGGAGTATAGCAATTCAATGTAAAAAGAGTCTGAAATATAGTAAGTAAAATGCAAACTTACGTATAAGAGGAAGCTATATGAAAGATTTAAAGGAAAGTTTACTCTCTCTACTGTCCATCAGCAGAGAGCTTTATTCAGCAAGTAAAACCTCTTTGGGTTCTTTCTGATGACTTTTTATGACTCAAAGGTGTTTGAGTAGAGGTGCTTCTTTGATCACTGTACCATACAAAGAAAATTTTGTGGGACAGTCAGAGTGTCCGGGGTGTCCTGAGCAAGGAGCATTTCACAACGCCGAAGCCCCTGACTCCTGGGCCAGCGAGCTACCGGGGAAACGGTCAGTCTTTGACAACGGGGGTGAATCCATCCTCCATCACAAGAGGTGCAGGGTGGCCAGAAGGAGAGAGTTTATTTTATTGAGCTTCCCATTTGCAGAAAAGCTTCAGTGGGAACTAATACTTGAAAGCTTTATCTTCACTGCTGCTAGGGTGTGAGACTTTTTTTCCTACTTCGGGGTAACAGATGTTGTCTGTCCCTGTGTGTAATACTAACACGGGCACTCTTGTTTTACCTGAAGTAGGAATTGTGTGTGGGAAGGGACAGATTTCGTCTGCTGTGGTTTAAAAATTGTGATTACCAAGCCCTCCTTCCACTCCCACCTCTTACTCAGTGAAGACAAAACTCTAAGGGTTCCTACATCAGAACACAAAGCTGACCTCTCTTGTACTACCTAATAACACGAAGGTAAGTGTTTTCTTATGCCCCCATTACAGCAAAGTTTCAAAACTTGTTAAAACCCACTGCCGGTAACAGAAAAAAGACAAAAAAGCATGAAGCTGGCATAGAAGTGTGGTGAGTAAAGTTCTTGTCTTGTGAAGAAAAGGAGGGTTTTACCACACTTCTCATTGTTTTCTGGGCTCACCTGGAAGAAAGCAGTTCCAAGAGGCTTTATCATACTTGCTACCTTTTTTGAAACCCTACGTGCTGGCATAAAATTAGAGCAACACATCTTCTGCTAAAAAATAAATCGTAATCATGACAGGCTCAAAAATAAACTGAAGTCATGATCCAAGAAGACAAAAAGAAAGCATTGGAGATTTTTGGTATTTTTTTACCCAAGTGACCCACTTGTTTTCAAAAACAAACTTGATTTGAGGGAATGGGAAGTGGAAAAAGAAAAGGGAGAAAGAGGAAGAAGAATCATTGAATGATGAGGCCGGTCAGCCTCACCTCCATCCCTGGGAAGATGATGGAGCAGCTTGTTCTGGGAGTCATCTCAAAGCACCTGGATGAAAAGAAGATTATCAGAAGTAGTCAACATGGATTCACCAAGGGGAAGTCATGTCTGACTAATCTGATAGCCTTCTATGATGAAGTAACTAGATGGGTGGATGAGGGGAGGGCAGTGGATGTTGTCTACCTTGACTTTGGCAAGGCTTTCGACACTGTCTCCCACATCATCCTCACAGGAAAGCTTAGGAAGTGTGGCTTAGATGAATGGACAGTGAGGTGGATTGAGAACTGGCTTACAGATAGAGCTCAGAGGGTTGTGGTTAGTGGCGCAGAGTCTAGTTGGAGGTTAGTAACAAGTGGTGTCCCTCAGGGGTCAGTACTGGGCCCAGTTTTGTTCAACATATTCATCAATGATCTGGATGAAGGGATAGAGTGTACCATCAGCAAGTTTGCTGATGACACAAAACTGGGAGGAGTGGCTGACACGCCAGAAGGCTGTGCTGCCTTACAGCGTGACCTCGCCAGGCTGGAGAGTTGGGCAGAAAGAAACCTTATGAAGTTCAACAAGGGTAAGTGTAGGGTACTGCACCTGGGGAGGAATAACCCCATGCACCAGTACAGGTTGGGGGCTGACCTCCTGGAGAGCAGCTCTGTGGAGAGGGACCTGGGAGTCCTGGTGGACAACAGGATGACCATGAGCCAGCAATGTGCCCTGGCGGCCAAGAAGGCGAATGGCATCCTGGGGTGCATCAAGAAGAGTGTGGCCAGCAGGTCGAGGGAGGTCATCCTCCCCCTCTACTCTGCCCTGGTGAGACCGCATCTGGAGTACTGTGTCCAGTTCTGGGCTCCCCAGTTCAAGAAAGACAGGGAACTGCTGGAGAGGGTCCAGCAAAGGGCAACAAAGATGATTAGGGGACTGGAGCACCTTTCTTATGAGGAAAGGCTGAGGGACTTGGGTCTCTTTAGTCTAGAGAAAAGAAGATTGAGGGGGGATCTTATTAATACATACAAATACTTAATGGGAGGATGCCAGGGGGATGGGAGTAGTCTTTTTTCAGTGGCACCCAGTGATAGGACGAGGGGTAATGGGCATAAACTTGAACATAGGAAGTTCCATCTTAACATGAGAAGGAACTTCTTTACTTTGAGGGTAGTGGAGCACTGGAACAGGCTGCCCAGAGAGGTGGTGGAGTCTCCCACTCTGGAGACATTCAAAACCCGCCTGGACGCTGTCCTGTGTAACGTGCTGTAGGTGACCCTGCTCTGGCAGGAGGGTTGGACTAGATGATCTCCAGAGGTCCCTTCCAACCCTAACAATTCTGTGAATTCTGTGAATGTGTGCTCGCAGCTGAGAAGGCCAACCATATCCTTGGCTGCATCAGAGGAAGCGTGGCCAGCAGGTCAAAGGAAGCGATTCTGCCCCTCTACTCAGCTCTCGTGAGACCCCACCTGGAGTACCGTGTCCAGCTCTGGAGTCCCCAACATTTTTTCCTAATATCCATCCTAAACCTCCCTGGCACATCTGGAGGCTGTTTCCTCTTGTCCCATCGCCTGTTCCTTGGGAGCAGAGACCGTCGCCCCCTCCCTGCCCCCTTCTTTCGGGGAGCTGTAGGGACTGAGAAGGTCTCCTCTCAGCCTCCTCTTCTCCAGGCTGAACACCCCCAGGTCCCTCAGCCACTCCTCATCAGACGTGTGCTCCAGACCCCTCACCAGCTCCACTGCCCTTCTCTGGACACGCTCCAGCACCTCAATGAGGCGGAAAAGGAAGAGGAAGAGGAAGAGGAAGAGGAAGAGGAAGAGGAAGAGGAAGAGGAAGAGGAAGAAGTCGTCAGGCAGGACAGAGCAAAGTAAGCGTAGCAATAAAGGAAATTGGGTTGTAGGCCAAAAGAGCAGCTGTGTAGAAATGAAGACCTGTAAAACCTGATTCTATAAAATCAGATATAGGAATAATTCTATGCTCCATTGGGAAAAAAGCTGAGAAAGGGAGCATCCAAATTACCCAGAATTGGCAGGAAAAATTAAACTCAGAGTAAGACACCTTCATTAAATAATATGGTACCCTAGAACTGGTGAGCCATTCCAGCAGTTTCACATTGCACGGAAATTTCTCAGGGTGAGGAGAAGAAATTGTCTTGCTGTGAGATAGATGATGGGAGAGGAAGAGTTGGTATACTGACAATACCAAGTCAAACATGGTATTGGAAGGAGGTAAAAAATGGTGAAACCTGAACAGCTGATAGAGATTAAGAAAGAGAAATACAAAGAGTAAGATTTCAATGTAAATATGACAACCAAGGGGCTTGAAATGGAAACTTTGATGGTCATTTAGAAACACACAACTAATACAGAAAATGTGTGGGTGGCTGCAGAGTCCTCTGCCTATGCAATACAGTGAAAGCCTGAGGTAGCTCCGAGCCAATTTTCTGAAGGTCTTTGAGAGTTTCTCCACAGCACTGCACATGGCTTTCCTGGAAAGGCACTATAGATCTTTGACTCATATCTCAAAATATGTAAGAAGAGGACACGAACATGGCAAAGTCTCATAAAATATTTGGAAGAGTACAAAGACATCTCGTCTCTGCTGGTGTTCATCTTCTCACACACTTTGTGGAATTAGCCATCACCTGAAGTCTGGAGGGGAGAATCTCTTGGACAGATATGGAGGATGGTTACATCCAGAAAGAGTGAGAAAAGGGAACCCTTTAAATAGAGTAACAGAAGATTGTGGAAGCTGTAAAGGAAGTCTGCTCATGGATGAAATTGTGGTGAGAAGGCAGTAAGGAGGCAGATGAATCACGGATGCGAAGCGTTCAGCATCCTGGTGTAGGACGCTCTAAAATGGTGACTCAGGCCCCGGCAGAGCCATGAAATGAAGAGAAGACTGTCAGATCCCTAAGGCTTGTTTAATTTCAGGATTTGTTGTAAAATATCACACTGAAGTTTGCATCCCCACGGAAGGTCTGCAAGTCTCAGTGTTGATCAGGAACAGTCATTTTAACACCTCTGCCTCCTGTAATTCCGCTGAAAATTGGAGATCCGTGAAGACAGACAAAGAGCAGAAGAGTGTGTAAGTCAGAAGCAAATGTCCCAGTTTCCTCCAAACGTCTCCAATTCATATTTCTTTTATTACAATATCTCCCCTTCCTCTTTCTGTTCCCTGTTCCTTGTTTTTCTGTCCCCACTTTCTCAACTGCTTCTTCCCCCTTTTTGGTGTTTCTTTTTCTTTGTCCTGCCAAAACTGTTTTTTCCTCTAATTTCTAAAAATTTACCACTATTTTGTTTAAGCCCTACATTAATGTCTCAAAGACACCTTTCCACTTTTCTCTTCTCTACCTTCCCTACCTCTCCTCTGTTGCCCTCTCTTCCTTTGTTTCTCTTTCATTTTCTTTGCTTTTTCACTATATTCTCCATGCCAGAACTTCAGCAAAAGATCAAAAGGGAAAACCCGGCAACACAAATTAGAGATTTGATGGCAGCCAAGTGTAACTAAATAAAAATGCTTTTGCATTAGCCACAGTTACTAACAGCATTTAATAGTTGGTGATCTGTAGTTTTTACTAGGCGACCAAGAGGTTGGAAAACATAAGTAGGCATAGCAGGCGGCACAGTAAAAATTACATTTCCTCGTACAAGCTTGTCCAAAGCAGCATGTATTTTGTGGGTTTTTTTTTTTTCAGTATGAACCGAATGCTTAAAACATGTTTATTGTAAAATACGGCTTGAGACACAAGTTACCTAAGTTTGTGTTCTTCCTCCCCACTCCCCCAATGAATAGAGTGTCATTTCACTTCCTGTCCCTAAAAGGCAGAACTGAGAACAACATTTACTGATTAGAGAATTAGTACTATTCCCCACAGCCTGTTTCAAAGGATGCAGTCACCCAGATGTTGCTGCTGTCAGTAGAACTGCAACTCTGTGTATGTTCACACTTCAGTATGCATTAAAAGCATAGTTTATAAATGTATGAGATGCATAACACTATGTCGGTATGGAAATATTGTTCTAACATACCTTAATTGTATTCAATAATCACATTTTATAACCTTTTAATTGACTAGTGTTTAGTGTTTGACAATTAAGTGATTGTAACCAACCATCCATTGAAGTTAATTACCTGTAGATAGCGCTGGTCACTTTAAGTATTTCTTTTACTATGTTCAGGAGATGGCATTTTTCCAGTTTCTCAATGGGCTACATTTAGAATCAGAACTACAGCAAACCTGTTATCTGTAGTGTGTGTAGTAGAGAAGAATAACTCGTATGACAGCAGTCTTGTTAGGGGCTGTTATGAACAACATTCACCATGGGCCGTATCTTAAGCTGTCAGTGTAGTTACTCTGATTTACACCAGCTGAGGATTAGGACACATGTATGATTGCAAAGAACGGTAACTCCTTTAGATGCATCAAATCTTTCAAGATAAAGAATGTCAGTGTAAAGCATAGCTGAGTTAAAAAACAATGTTTCTGAGAACAGCAAAGTAAGGTAAGAATAGCTACACTGAAGATAGTGTTAGTTCCTCTGCATTTGTCTCCATGTAGGACTCCATTTGGTCCTGGTACAGAAGGATCAGTTGTGAGGTCCTGAAGGCATTCCATTAGTGCAAAAATAGGGTTAGAAATTAAGAAAAAAAATCATATTAATCATTCATGTGAAGTAGCATTGTCTATGTTCAAATAATGTAACAGAAAATAACACGATGAAATTAACTCCTGAAATGTCCCATCTATATTTAGTTATTTTTCTCTGTTAGGCTGGTGAGGCTTGGAAACATTAGCCCTTTGACAACGCGTCGTACATGCTATTCACAGAAATACAGGAGAATAACAGAATCCAAGCCTACATGTTTTGCGAGGTCAATGGGGAAGAAAGCACTCTAATTTTATACACCGGAGTTGGCCAAACTACAGGTGTTGATCTGTACATGGTCTTGAACCTGAGTATGGACAGTCCATGTCACCACTGCACATTTGGCAGCAGCCTGGTGTTTGACTGGGGACAGAGAGAAACAGGTTCTGTCCTGTGATGGAGGTGTGGTGTCCCTGGGATGTACCTCACTGCTGTGAGCACCATTCCGTGTTCTCCTCTCCAGAGGACATCTGATACAGAGGATTCACATTTTGTGGCTCTTAAGAACATCTGACTTTCGTTATAAGTCCTGAAGGAACAAGTGGTTTATTCTGAACTAATAGATACAGTTGAAGCTTTAACTAAGAAGATTAAGATCTTTCCATATAACTTTAGGCCTCTACCATGCAATGATCTATTCCATATCAATATCAAGCTTTCACTCATTAGTTTGATCCAATATTGCAATCTGAGATTGTGTACAACGGCAAGGATGGTGAAACACATCCTTCAAGAGAACAGTTCCAATGGATCAGTGCAAATAATAGCGGCAGAACTCGCGTTTTTATTTGTGATATTGAAGAATTTGGACTGAAAGCATCTTTTCACTTTCACATCCACTTTCTTGCCTTGCAGCTGAATTGTGAAGCAGATGTAGTCATGTGTGATCTCTTGTGGTGCGTTGCTTAGAAAATAATCTCCCAGTCTCTTAAATGGATCTCTGTAAGCTGTCTGCAGGAGCTCACCTAAACGCAGGCTCTGTCCAGGCATCCAACCAAGCATGATCAGAGATTATATGGGAACAGCAGCTTCGCCGATGGGATGATGACACAAAGATCCCGAAACAGACACAAGGCCCTGTATCAGATGGCCAGGTGTACACCGATGCTTTGACTTCTCTTTTCATCTGTGTGTGTGATACATTTTGAGTCTTAATCTCTCAATAGTTAGCGTACTGACAACAGTAACACCTCCTTTTGCATCAGCACCGAGAAACCTGGATGCATTTCTATGCATGGTTACAGCAGGGATAGGTTTTGGGTACCAAGGAACTATTGCTGCTGGTAACTGAGGCACGGGTAGAAACCGGAACTTCTAGCGTTGAGTTTTGTGTTTAGCTGTGCAGAAAATCATGGTGACCACAGTCTGGGTCAACCCCACTTCAGGAATGTACACCTCTTTTCCATGATTTACTAAAATCCTCATGCAAAAAGAAGCTATGACAATTATATTCAGTCTTCTGTCTCTGAAAAAACAAATTTTAAAATGCAACTGCAAGGAATTTTCAAAGAAAGCATGCTTAAAGATTCTTTTTTCCAGTAGTATTTTGTCTGCAAACACAAGGTGTACCTGTTTACATGTGCAGAGTTAAAATACTTCTTAATAATTGCTAATGGATAAAGCTAACTTGTCTTGAATGGATTTTGTTGCTTTTTTACAAATAATATTGGTTTATTGTTTCAAATTATTTTGTTGTCTTCTATTGGGAGGATTTAAGAGAAAAACTAAAAAGAACTGATCTCTGGGGAAAGTTTTGGCATTCTGGAAGGAGAAACCCTTTGATAAATATGGAAAAGAGCAAAGGAGACAGAAAGGGTAATCTTCACTGGACTGATCTAGTTAAAAGGAAACTCAAGAATGCAAACAAATATCTTTTTAACAAAGGAGTAAGAAGATCTTTCACAGACCTTACTGCAGTAATGAATAGGGCTCCACTAACATTTCAGAACTTTATGAAGCACAAGCCACAAATTCTGATCAACTTGTTCCTCATGTTTTGGACACCAATTAAAAACATATACAGTCGTGATATCTAAAGACCTGAAATCACAACATCATTTTTTTTCTTTCAGCTTAACATTGCTCCTCTGCCAAGGGACAGGAGAATTTAATGAATTTAATGTCTTGTGTGGCAATCTGTATACGGAAGAAAAAGCACTGCAGAGCTAAGTGGTTCCTTCATGTGAAGTTATCTGATCCAAAACCAATTTGAATTATTAGTTCTGAAATCGAATGCCAACAAATGGCACACAACCAGACACTTTCTTGAAGAGGGTCTCAAATATTCTTGCACTCTCTTCTTGCTTACAACGTCTACACAGTTCTTATTTCAACAGGTCTGTACTTTTTTAGCTATGGGATCTAGGGCAAAAACTGTCTGAAGACTATGTAACCTTACACATCCCATCCATCTGTCTACTTCTCTCTCATGAAACTGTTTCAACAAATACAGACCAAGCTGAAAATGTGTCTGTGACTCACAAAAAAGGTTTCTGACCTCTGCAATACCTCTCATAAGTGTCTGGGTCTCACTACTGCTTGGACTCATCGACCTGTTTTCACAAAGTTTTGTCTGTTGTCCTACTTACATATCTATGCCCTGTCATTTATCGAAGTGTCCCAATGTTAATAACATAGTGGAACCATACAAAAGTCTCTAAAAAATCTGTGGCCCCACCCCAGTGACAAATTTTTTTTTTTTTTAAAAAAAAAGAAAACGAGTCCTGTATGACAAACTTCAGAGTCAGAGTCGTACACATAAGTGACCACTTTTCAGTGCACAGCCAGCTTATTTCTCTTGCCTTTTCAGCTGCATCTATCTGCCATAGTACTGTTTTTGCCAGGTTTATGCCTGTCACTAATTGTAGCCTACCTGGAAACTGCCCAGAGAAATGAGACCTGATTACATGTGCCCAGCTCAAACCAGGTACATTAACTGGGTATAAACTGGGTTTAGTTAGCATAGCTCTAGATATGAAGAGGTTCATTTAATCATAGGAAGAGGCAGGAAGATGATGAATCGGCTGATGAACTAATGAGTTCTTCAAAATCCATGTTTCTTTTTTAATCTTCTAGTTAATTTTGCTCCATAAAAGAGTAGAAAGGTAGACACACACGTATGGAGTAAGTTACTGTTCCTTGCTTGAGGTCATAGAAAACTCTAACAGGATGATGCTAACACTTAAGCCACTCTAGATCTCTTACTTTCATCTAATAATACACAGGATGAAACCTTTTTATTTCCAGATAAGATGAATGAACCAAATTGAGCAATATTTACCTTTAAGAAGGCTGATGCTTTTCTATCCAAGAATATTTTTGAGGGTATGTTCCACAGCAGTTACTCTGGTATTCTTATTTATGCTGAGTTGCTGATGTTAACATATCCAAATAAAATATATTAGCTTTCTTTGAAGAGTTGAAAGAAGTTCAGTGGAAAATTATCAGCAATTTATTCTTTCACACCTGTGCAAAGAACTAATAGATACAATGCTTGTTTCAAAAGTGTTAACAACAGTTATCAATGA
>NW_009648822.1:243102-274796 GCF_000708025.1 Charadrius vociferus
ACAGCCTCTGAAGGGTATTTTATTTTATTGCTTATTGCACTTCCTTAGTGCAATCCTTAGCATCACTGCATGGTTTGTTCTTAATGGAAGCCACAAGATACTTTTCTAAATGGAGGCTGAAGACTTTAAAAGTGTTGATAACACATTCAAGATATGGGTAGGAAAATAACAAAAAGTTAAACTTAAGTATCACTAAGTTTCACGTAATATGATTGTGCAGATTCAAGACAGCCAGAAGAAGACAACATGATGAACATCACCTGAAAATGTGAACTGTGGAATTTCAGAGACTGTTTTGAAGGCATCAGTCTGCATCTGGCTGAGCTCAGTAAGTGAAGTCAGGTCGAGATCCTAACGACAGCACAGCTCTTTGCCCGAGAAAGGAGTGCGGACGAGGCTGTTCTGCTTTCCAGCATCATTAGATTTGTAACGGTTGGTTCAGCCCGGTTAACTGTTTCAATAATGCTATACTAGTTAAAGGTTTCCCTACTAGGTTCCCATGGTTTCCCATCCCTCTACTGAATGCATTCACATGCACTGGGAAGGAAGTGTGAGCTGGAATGTGTCCTGCTACCAGCCCTGGGGCTGTGTTATTTCAGGTATACAAGGCTATCCGGTCCAGCACATTAACATGGGAAACTTCTAGAGAGTCTTTCCTTTTTCAGAGCCAAAAAATCAAGCTAAATTAATGGGTTGGGTTTGTTTTTTGTTTCTTGGGTTTTTTTTTTTTTTTTTTTTTAACTTAATAGTAGGATTGGTTCCAAAATATTAACATTTTGGATTTGTTTACATGATGCATGAGGGAAGTGAAAAGGGACAACATGCGAGACTTCAGTTTCCTTAAAGCCAATGTTTCTAGGTGCAATTGTTTTCCCCCATTATGTCCATACTTTACAGAAATTGCATTGCAAATGCATCTAACCTGCTCTATCGTTGCTTGAGGAACAGGTAGTGTCACGAGATGGCAATAATATGAACAGAGAAAAGCATGCTAATGCTGTGCCACACAAAATTAAGTACTCAGAAGATTCTGGTGTTTGTCCTGCTCTTAATTACAAGCCTTGGAGAAAAAAGTCATATATCATGCACAGAACTCCAAGGGCAGCTTTGTTGGTTTATTAATCCTAATGTAGTATCAGATCATAAAAATAATTTGAGTGATTTGGTAATGTGATTTGGTAATGTTCTGATTAATGCATTACCATGAACAGAAGAGACAGATTAACCATACCATGAATTGTAACACGCTAATTCCTCACTGCAACTCTAACAACTGAGTCACATGCAGTTTCAATTATTTTACATGTTTGGCAGCCATTCTTCCCAATGGAACAATAAGCATTAGCACAATAATCTGAAAGAAGCTTATAAAAATATGGTTGACATAAGTTCTCTCTATTAAGAAATATTTGACGTTACAATGCCAGTTCTGTTTTAACCATGTGAACTCCTACAATTGAAAGATCTTGATGCGAATGCCTTGAAAATACTTTCAAATTTGTCATGTTCCATTAATATATCAAATCATTGATAGTCCAATAAATTAGTGTTATTTCAGTAGAAATTCATGGAAAATTATGGGCAGCAGGGGTTAACGTGCTCTGATGAGAATGAGCTCTTCTGAATTAAGCAGTGCTTTAAATTGGAGACACTCAGTAGAAGAATGATGCTACAACTGCTGCTGCTTCTAATAATGCCTTGTGCTTCACACAGACCTCTTCACTTAGACATTCCCAAACACTTTACAAAGGCTGCAAATATTGTACTTATATTTTGCAGGTCACATATGGAGAAACTAAAGCCGAGAAGCAAATTGACCAAAGAAACAAAAAAGAACCAGTGTCAGAGCTGGGATGAAAAATTCCTGTCTCTTCTGTCCATCCCATAAAAACCAGAATTCTTAAAAAAATGGAAGAGGCATGCTTTCATTTGTTTCCATCATTTATGTATCAGTCCAGCTTGGTCTGCTATTTCATCTGTTATGCTAGGGATGCTACATCGTCCTATGCCAACTTATGAACAATGAATGAACATAGAGTCTGGAGAACTTGTTCAAATCCATTATATTGCCTGGATGAAAAAGCCATGTGAGATCAATAGATTCGCTGTGCAGGTTTTACAGTGGAAGATGTTGTGTGTCCCACACACCCTCTTGTCCCCCAAGGCAGAAACAGGGTAGTCATCCTTGCTCGGCTTCCTTGTGAGGAAACTTTCTCCTACAGTGGGTCCGTAGCTTCTTGGAAAGGGTAGCCATTTATCACAGCCCTAAATGAAAGCATTCCTTGGACACAAATGTCTTTTTCTTCCTTTGTCTAATTACTGAGGGGAAAAGTGAGAAGGAAATGTCAAAACAGTGAAACAGTGGTGTATAGAGAGCAGTCACTTTGGAGCTCAACCAGCTTTTGTGAAGGCCTGGGCGATTTGTCAAATGGTTGTGGCATAAGTCAAGCCCTGAGGTTGAAAGGTCTTGACCTAAGGAGTGCTGAAATCAGGCAGTATAAGCAAGAGGGCTGCTAGAAGTTTCAGCTGTAGTGGAGATGAACAATGATGGGTGCTGGACACAACAAAACCTCATCTGCATAATTCAGGTAAGGAATTTTATTGAATCTGACAAGTATGTGACAGGCTGAGAAAGAGAAAAGAACACGCTCTTGCTGGGAACCTTTAAAGCTCTTCAGTTAAGGTATGTGGAAATAAATGACAGCTAATCTCTTCACTAAAAAAACTGTAAACAATGCCATTTTACACAGGGCTCACCCGTGACCTTTTCATAGATCAGGCTATCCACTTTCAGGCCAGGCCACAGAACTTATCACAAACAATGCGGCCAATTCAGATTGCGCAAGAAGAGCTTTACTTCTCCCAACTGCTTCACGTAAAGTTGTTACTCGCTTCGGCAGGTATGCTTCAGCAGAAATGTTGTCACTTAAATCTAGTGCATAACCCCTTGCGGCAAATGGACAATCCAGGCGGAAATTTTTTTGGGTGTAGTTGGCTTTTTTTTACAGTTTTGGCTTGCGTGGGTCATACTGTAACTACAAATGGCAAGCTAAAAGGTGATAAGGTAACAAGACAACTTTTCTGCACTGAGACCTGCTGATACTATTAAAATGACCAAAGCTTCTAAAATCCTTCATTAATTTTGACACATCAAGTTTCCCAGAATTTTTTTAAAATGTATTTTAACCACTTGCCTCCATTTTAAGTCTTCTCTAGGTAAACAACAGACTTTAAGAAGAATATATAATTGGTGTTTTTCAAAATACAAAGACGATGCTAACCACCAGCTTTAGAGGATAAAATCTTTGTATGCAACTTTAGTTCATAAACACTAAGACAAATACAACCTAATACACAAACGAACCTCACAAGCAATAGTTGAAAATCAAATCTAACCTCTATGTGTTGTTTAAGAGAATCAAGTAAAATAAGAAATGACCTTGCAAGCAAGCAAGAGTTTTCCTTTTGTGAATATCTGTATTCTTGAGAGTTCTCTCTTAACACCGAATTCCCCACAAAAAGTAGCACTTCATATCTATGTAAAGAGGGTTTCTTGCCAGATGCAGACCTCTAAGCCTGACAAGGAAACAATTTGTTGTACAGGCTGCTGAATGATTGGAAGGAAAGCCCAAAATCTAGAGGAGCACAGTGCGACTGTAACTTGCGAGAGCAGAAATTCAACTCTAAAACTCTTCAAATAAATACAAAAACAAAGATTAGACTGACTTTGTCAAGCATGAGTCACAAAATCCCCAAGCACTTCCCTGGATTACTGGCAGAGATTTCTGCAGCGTACAGCACACATGTATGTTTTTACCAATCTGTGGATCATTCCACCTAATGGGAAGCCGTTAAGAGTCCTGGCTGGATCAACTGTGGATCTTGGTGTTATAAGCGGTCCAATGCATAATTCACAAGGCTTAATGAATATTCCAATTCATGACAGCCAACTGGCTCCATAGGTCACACCTCCCAGTCTCATATAAATAAAGAATGAGATACTGGAAAGCGTACCAGCTGAACCCTAGTGAGTGCCAAAAACATACATATTAATGAGGCACAATAAAAGATATACTTGACTCTCAGGAAGTGCCTCTATTGTTTTCCAGCTTTAGAGAGGGAGAGAGGAAAACTTTGTGGTGCACCCTTCAATATACCGCACCGAGCCCAACGCGAAGCTTCCTCCTGGGGCAAAGAGGGGATCAGATTGTGGCGACGGCAATTCACATCCAGCCTCATCGGGTCTATGACATCCTCCGTCATTCCCACCACAATAGCGAAATCCATGCTGGAAGTATCCCCACCCTCCGCTCCCATGTTCCTCTGCAAGTCCCCATTTGGTAACTAAGGAGAGGAAGTGCTTCAGCAGTGCTGTTCTTTTATGTGCTCTGTTTAGACCTTGGAACAGGATGAATGGTAGCTTAGATGAATGCATTTGTGCCATTTTTCTTGGCCCCAGACGATGTTTCCTCACTACCATGACATCTGAACAGAAGGAGAAAACATCTCCCTTTTGTGGCAAGCTAATTTAATTTGTACCTTCCACCTAGGGGTAAATATGTTTGTCTGTCTTTCTAAGCTCTCTTTGCCCACTTTCTTTTCTCACGGGAAACCCTGCTGAGTCAAAAGCAGGATATTGCTTAGTGCTCTAACTTTATTTTAAAGTAATTTAATTTTAAGCATACTCACACCCACCCTAAAGTGAAGCAACTGTAGGAGCTCCGCTGGGACAGCCTTAATGACTTTTGCATGTCTCTTGTGTCAGAGACATCAAGGGCTTGTTGTTAGGGAGGTATTTGTCTTTTAAAATAAATGCTTTAAAACAAGACCTCTCTTTTGCCGTATCCTCAGCGCAAGATGTTTCTTTATTTTCAAAAATCCTACGGCTTTGCACGTTGACCTACCACCTTTAAAAACCAGCATTACCAACCATTGACCTTTGCTCTTCGTTGATCTGGTGCTATATGTGATTTGACCTTGTTTTGTCTGAAAACTTCGTAAAAGGATTTAAAATAAACAATGAATGCATTTCTTTATGAAAAATGGCGGTGAAATATGACTCAGATGACTCAGAATTTACATCCTCATTGTCTGATTTATGCATGACTTCTTTAAATTGGCAGATATATTAAATTAGGGGCATTATTTAATCCAGTACCGAAAAGTTTCTATAATTAAAAAAGCAATATAAGGTGAAGAGTGGGAAAGGAAAACTGAAATCCAAATTGAAGCATCATTTAAAGCCCATTTTGCTTATAGTAACACCACAACTTCTTTTATTTAAACCTTGTTATCTCATATTAAAGTGGTAATGACACACACAAGAACCTGCATATTAAGCAAATTCTTGCAATTTCTTCCCTTTAAAAAAAATTCCATTTCAGTATTATTACCAGGTAAATATTTTGTCATCCTGTCAGATAAGAAAAAGAAAACATACGACACTTAAAATGATAAAGTATATTTCTAATATATGCAGTAATAAATATTGCAGGTACTGACTTTACCTGTAGTTACCAGTTATTTGTTATTTGCATAGTATTGTATCAATGTTTTTTTCACAATAATTTGCACTCTTTGTTCTGATCAGAAATGTGCATTTCTGTCACGTTTGAAAAAGAAAATGTACAACATTTAAACCGATAAAGTATATTTCTAATATCTGCAATAATAAATACCACAGAAACTGTGATTTTACCTGAAGTTACCAGTTACTTGTTATTTGCGTGGTATTTTATCAGTGCTTTTTCACAATGATTTGCACTCTATGTTCCGGTCAGAAACGTGCATTTATCATCAGAAAATCACACAGACTTACAGGGAAACAAGTCTTGGAATCAGTCACAACACTCGGAAAGATTAATCATGACAATATTGCTGTTTTGCTCGGAAAACTTCCCTCCATTCTGTTTCTATTGCCTCGGTGGTTTGTTTTTATAAACAAGCTGCATTTGTTAGGAAAAGGAAGCAGCTCTCTTATTCAAACTTATGGTTTTGGAGTCTAAACATGCAATACCGTGACAAACAAATAACAGCCAACGTGCGCTCTGGAGCAACAGGAGAAAGTGCAACCGCCCCTCCGGCCCTGGTCTGCTCAGTGTACAAAATATACAAGATATAAAACGGACAAAATGCTTTCCTTCGCCTGCATAGAGGGTTGTTCAGCCAGAACCCAGCGCTGCCATGCACGTTGTGCGATTCCACATCAGCTTTGAGGCTAAGGGAGGTAATTCCCAGTGGGGGACGATGCAGCTCCACATCCCGGAGCAGAGGTGGATCAGGAAGCAAAGCTGAAGGGCAGTTGGTGAACAGGTCCCCTTGACCGATGGCCAGAGGATGGATCCTGGCCTTGTGCCTCACTTCAGTCCGTCTCTCAGCCAGATGTTGGACCTCAGAAACTTTGCTGGACAAGAGTGGACCTCAGACGCATGTTAACTTACACATGGAAGCCACGGTAGCCCATGATGGGGCCAGCTGGCCTGTGTACCATGTCAGAAAAAACAGGATCACGGTGCAAAGAGAGGGAGAACAGTTAAAAAAAGGGGCTAAAAGTACTCTAAATTTCACCCCCTGGCCTCGTCAGTTCACAGTGCTTCAAACAAATTGCTTCGAGGTCTGGAGCTTTCACTTTAAACCCCGAAGTTGGCTCTCAAGACCTGGCCTCTGACAAGGGTGGAAAACCTCGTTAGCAAAATCCCTTAAACATTTGCTTTGTTGCGCAGTAAATTTGCCGTCTTTAAGGGTTATAAAGTGGTCACAAAATGCCTGGTGTTAAGAAGATAGTTATCTTTAGGGCTATAAAAAGGCATTTCCAGCCTTATTGCTGAACTGTGTAAATCAAGGCCATCCACCCCTCCATTAGAAGCTAAGCTCTTAAGGCCTATATGGACAAAGGACTTGGTTGTTTATGCAGCAACAACATCTGCTTACACTCAGCCTCATTGTCAAAGAGCTGTTGGTTAAAAGCACAGGATCTCCTTTCTCTCCATTTCATGCTGTATTATGTTTCATGCGGGAATATCCAGTCTCCGAGGCTTGACCACTGCTTTTATCTGCTGGACTTTAAAGACTTAGCTGCTTGTAGTGAGAATCCGATCATCGCCTCCCGAGCAGTCTGGAGGGTGCGTTTCGCCGGACACTTGAAAAATTTCTTTTTGGTCTCCAGACACCTTTCTGCAAAGTATTAGCTTTCCTGTGCTGCTCTGAAGCTAAAGCTCCTGTGTAAACAGCTCTCCGGTTCCGTTTAAGATAAAATACGGTGTTTGGGTCTGAATTCCTCAAATACTACATGTGCGCAACAAAAGACCACTAATTACACTCAAACCGCAAAATGCTGATGCTTTCTCCAGACTGTATGATCAGTGTTGCTATCAAATAAAATGTTTTTGGGCTTCGCTGGCTGACACAACACCGTTTTTCTTAGACCCACATCTCTTCATGCGGTCAGAAGAGAGAATGTCATGTTGCAGTTAATCAGTTTTTTGAAGAGAAAGCATGTGAAGAAGAGAAATGGCCCTGCAAACTAGTAAGGTTTCACTTTGCTACTCCTCCCTATCTGTCCCTCAGCGTGCACTCAAAGAGAGAAAATGCTTAATGTATCAGTTTAAATAGTACGGTAAATATTCCTTTCCCTCATCTGCAGGGTATGGTGGATTCAGACATTGTCCTGTACAGCTCGAAAATCCATTTCCAGAATAAACCCAAGACATTAAGTCCAACTTCCATAAGAAAGCCGTGACACAGTTCACAGAGGTGACTGTTTTTCCTTGTGATGATATTTTCACAGTATTGTACCAACTAATTTGACTTCAGCCCCACAGCGCATGTTTTAATAACATGATTGTAGAAACCACAGCCTGATACGTGTGTCATGCATGAAAACTTGAACAGATTTTGCAGAGGAAAAAGGTCTAAAAGTTGACATCCAACTTATTCATGTACACTGAGGTGAATGGGTGCCCCTGTGGCTTAAAACTTGAAGAAGAAAAGCGAAAAGTGAATACAGGCACAAAGGAGATTCATGGCAGGGCAAAGTGCAGGGAAAACCAAACGGCACGTCAGTGGGCAGGAACCCGAAAGGCTTTTTTGGGGGAAAAAAATACCCCAAACCAACCACCTCTGACAGGGGAGCAGTGGGTGACATGAGGATTTCTGACCCAAGGACCGGTGGGTCCTGCCTCCAAATATAGCTGCCACTCTCACCGTGCAATGCCTTCTTGAAAGTAAACAAGTCCTGCTTAAAATAATTTTGCTGTTTCAAGTCTTTTCCCCCGACTTGTGTTTCTGCTCTGGAAGCTTACTGCTTTGACAGTTAGAAACTTCTAATTTCTGCTATAGAAGTGCTCATGCACAGTGGAAATAAATGTGTTTCTCTTTCGCCGTTTTGGCTTAAGCAGTTTTTCTCTCCCGCTGCTATTGGCACACGCGGTTATTTATCGGGAACAACTCTAGCCCTGCTCGGAGCCCGTTTTGCGAAGGCATACGGGCCACTCAGATGGCATGCTCCCTCGATCCCCCTTCCCATCCTATCTATTTCCCTGACTTAGTTAATCCCCTTTTCCTGCAGTTTGCTTTTCCCTTTTGCAGAGATGCACAACCAATATATTACAGAGTGCTATAGATAATTTCACCGATGACATGGGTGGAAGTATCAATACTCCTCTTTCCTAGCAGACCTTATAGCACACTTGCATTTTTCAGAGCTACATCAGGGAGGCTGTATTGTTCCTTGGCTGCTCCCTACTCTCAGCCACCCCTGTATACCCGCAAATTCCTGCCATTTATGTGCCGAGACTTGCACTTTGTACTGTTACACTTCATTCCATTTCTACTAACTTAGTTTAAAACCCCACAAATATTTTGCCACCAAGAAAAAGGAAACACTTGGCTGTTTGGTAGATCTCACCACTTCCAAGTGGATTGCACCCACGTCGCGTGTTAATAATCTCCTACCAGAGATTATCTTGCGGGTCGCACTTCTTCATTCCTATGTCCTTTTACCTTATCTTATATACTTTATTGCTGAATTCTCGTCTCCTGAAGAATCAAACAAAAAGGAAAGATAACACAGCACTTTTTCAGCCTTGTCTACCTGCAGCAGCAGCTCCCACAAACCTCACTGGCAGAAAGACCGGTGCTCCGTTTCACCAGCTACACCAGCAGGATGTGTGCTGAAGCTTTGAGAATTTTAAGTGTTCAAGAACTCAATAGCGACTTAATTTTGCATCCAGGTATGGGAAGACAATCAGCTGTGTCCCTTCTGAGGACATGTGCTCCTGACAGAAGAGCCTGCAAAACCGCTTTCTCAATACTTTCTCGCAAAAAAAACTGGTGAAGCACTGATACAGCATTTTGTCATCACAGTTGTTAAGATTCAAAGACATCTGTTTCTGTCTTCATCAGGAATAAATTCCTAGATAAATGAACAGACCCAAGCTGATGCAATGTTAAGACATTCAAGAGGGATGTTTTTTTTTTTTTTTTACTTCTGCCTTACTTTGCGTACAGTGAATTTGTACCTGTTTAGCAGAATGGCCAGATGTAAGGATTTCAAGAGGGAGACAGAGCAGTAAAATGGCAGAGTTGACAAAGGGGATACACTGCCGTCACATAGAACACGTATAATTCAGTATCTGTTCCCCTGAATGGAAATTGTGAGGCTTTCTATCATTAATCTACTTGTGTACACTGGGATAAATGCGTGGTGTTGTGCCATCAGTGGCTAGGAATAGAGTACAGGGGTGCAGGACCAGAGAAGGAAGCAAAGGATTAGATTCAGAGGAGGGATAAAGTATGGCAGCCCTTCTTCTGTGGGATGTAAAGAATTATTTGCATGTGCTAATTCCTTCACCTGGACAGACAGCAGATCTGGCTTTGTCAGAAACATTCCTCCAAAACAGGATCTCTGACCTGAATTAGATATGATGTTTATTCTCCTGGATTCAAATCCAATGAGTTCTCACCTAGTAGTTTACTGCTCCTGAGGATGTTTTCATACACTCAGCCTCCATTTGTGGCTTCCATGGAAAGCAGCTGTTCTTCTCTCTTTTTTCTTTTCCTGTCTTTTTTTCTTTTTTTTTTTAATTTTTCTCTCTGATCACTTTCCCCACATATTTTAATTTACAGGAAAAAGCAAAAAAAATAAAGATGGAGCAGATGGTATCGTTGAAACTTGCTTCTCACTGGTGTAACACAAACAGCCAAGCATCGCTCTGCATTTTCCCACTGCGGCCATGCCACTTGTGGCATGGTTAGATGATGGTAGTAAAAAACTCTCTCCTCCTACAAACAAAAGACAATAGTTCAGCGGCTTTGGCTCATGAAGTAGTACAGATGACATTCTCATTTCCATCACATCCTCCCTGGGACCTCTGTATGGATTTAACCTCAAGTCTGTAGTCTTCTTTTTTTTTTTTTTTTTTTTTTTTTGTTTTGTTGAGGACTGAATGTACGTTCCTCTTTGGTCAGGACTGCCAGTTTCAGGAGTAGCCTGGGTTGCTGCTGGTGGGCAGTTTTGGGAACATTGCAAACACATGCTTCTGGTTGTGGCTGGAAATAGGCATGGAGATACTAATTCCTCTCTCCTGCCTTTTACACGAGCACTCTCTGGAAATCCTTCTAAAAATCAAGAGAATGAATTGGCTCAGAGTGATGGTTTCTCCCCAGGTTACAAGCTCCCCCCTCTCCCCCCCTGGTTAAAAGACTCCAGGAATAAATTGCATGCCGTGACCTTGCTGAGACCAGCACAGCATAGCCCCCACAATCTCCTTCGTGCCACTTAGGGTGGGCAGCTGCAGTTTTGTTGTGCATTTGGTCTGTGGATGCAAAGATTAATGCTATACATATACATCGTTTAGTCCAGGTGGTGTGGTCTGTTTAGCTATGTGTTCCCCTTTCCTCTTGTTAACTGCAGTGTGTACGTTCCTTAAGTTGACGTTTCTTGCTCAGAAGGAGTAGAGGTTAGGGTTTGGTCATGGGTTCAGGGAGCCCCATGAGAGATCCCATCAGGCAGCTGGGGTTATTGGGAGGTTTTCAATGCATATTGCTATGGGGGAGCTTCCACCGATGTCTTCACAATTATTCAGGTTTGTCATCTGCACCAACACTTTGAGCAAAAGTTAGATGTTTGCAAGTCAGAGGAATGAAATGTGGAAGCTAACAAGTAATTACAATTAAGACATTTAGAAAGATAGCAATGACTCATTGAAATAGCCCTATATTTCATTGCCAGTAGTTTATGTTGGTATGGAAGAAAATGCAATCCATGAATATTTCTTGTGACAGAAAATGTTTGATAAATGTCACTAACAATGTCATTAGCCATATTCGAGTCCAATGGTCTGCAGGGGGAGGAACATATGTCCAGTGCATTAGGACATGTTACACTGTAATAAACTGAATTCACCAAAAAAACTACCAAACAACCTACCTACCATTTTATTCCCTGAACAAAGACTGAAGATTACTCACATTTTTAAAAGATTTTTTTCACATGTTCTGTATATAAAGGAGTTTGTGAAATGTATTTAAGAACATAATATAAAAATGAAAGTAAATCACCAGTAGTGTAAAAATGGAACAACTAAATAACAGATGTTGACCTTTGTCCCTGCATTGAATGAAAAAATAGATCCTACCTACACCACCTTCATTTAGAAAAGGTAAATAATCACTATCGACAAAGACCAATGAACTATTAATTTGATGCAACTTTCAAACCACAGTGTTTCTTCCCTCCCCCCTTTTAATACTGCAATTTCTTCAATTTGTTGGTTTTTTTTTTTTACCTTTGCTTCATCATTCCTTCTTTCGGAGACAGGTTAGGAAGAAGCAGTAGTTGTTGTGCTTCGGGGTCTCTTAGCCTTCTTTGGCTCAGCACCTTTGTCCAGCGATCTTGTCTCGTCTCCCTCCTGTAATGTCTCTTTTTCTCTTGCTCTCTTTCCTCCTCCATTTCTTTTCTTTCTTTTGTAGCCAAACAGCCCATTGCACAAAGCCTAAGAATGAAGTTTGGTAGCAGTTTCAGATCACCAAATTCTGTGCTGATCCCTGCAGCCAGCATGGACTAAACACAACATGTAAAAACAGATGTGAAAGTAAGAGTGGAAATGACATAAAGCATTGCCAAGGTTAGTTTCCTGAAATATTTCTTATCTACAGCCTACTTGAATGAACAGGACCTCCTTCCTCTGATACCTTTCACACATTGTTGTCTCAGCTTACGTGGTATGTGAATTATTAATGATCTTCTGGGCATAACTTCATTGCCTATTGCAGTTTTGGGCAAGAGGCGTTTCTCTTGCTTGATCCACCAGTAACCATACCATCCTCACCCCCATCCCCATCTTCCATCCCCATCCTCCATCCCCATCTTCCATCCCCATCCTCCATCCCCGTCCCCATCCCCACGCTATGTCCATCTGTAGGACTTCTCTGGCCGGCAATTGTGAGCAAAAATACACAGCAAATGGTCTGTTTGGGTCCTGGAAATGGTTGGTTGGTTCAGGTCCTCTCTGTACCCTTTGGACACAGTAACACCAGAGCCAGGAAAGTTAAAGCTGATCTCCTGAGGCTGTTGGGTGATTACCTGCAAACGTGAAGAGATTTTTGGGGCATGGATACCTGCCCAGTATCAGATGTAAAGGAAGCTAGAAGGCTTCTCACACATATTATTCTACACAGGTACAAGTGAATACTAAAACCGCATGCAACTATTTAGCCACAATCGATACATTCTGCTTTGGATTTGTACAGGCATTTGGAGTAAGGTCTGGGACGTTTTCTGTTTACTGAAGGTACATGCTCAGATACAGTGAGAGGCAGACACTTTATTAAGATAATACAGAAAGTGAGGTGATAATATCTGTGTCACTAGAGCAGTGATTTCATTGGAACAAAAAAGATAAGCTTTTCAATGACAAACTGTATTTGCTAGTACTTTATTGTTCTTTCACTTGATAGTACGAACTAATATACATGTAAAAGAGAAACCAGCAAGACCCGCTCACACACCACACACCAAAAAAAGTCACTGCCCTCCCCCTCCAAATTCAGAACAGAGTGTCCCAATCTGGTCTTCCAAAGATGAAATCCAGTTGTGGCACTTTTAAACCCTCATCTTTCAAAGACTCTTAGATCTTCTAACAGCACCGTCTGACTTTCCACAGTGGACAGCACTGAACTTTCAGGATTTGCACCCAAACATTTACTCACTTTGTAGCTGTAAGTGAGCTCTCAGTATGGGCTTTGCAACTGTGAATATTGAAATAAGAGTTGGCGCATGTACTGCACCCCATACACAGATCAGGTTTGTGAAGAACTTTCCCCAGGGCCAGGGTCCGGATTTTAGGGCCCAGATATACATCATTGTGTTTTGTGTCTTAAATATTTTCAAGTCTTAAATATGCCATACTTCCATCTTTGCCTGTGGAAGTGCTTATGTTTATACAGATATGCACTTTCATTAAAAATAGACGTCCTTCTTGATCTTTGTGCTTACAGAAAATACGCTCAGAAGCAGTGACTGTTTCGGGAGCAAGCCATCATAAAAATCTGGCATGTATTTTCAGTATCGACATGCAGATTTGCGCATCCGTTCTAAATTGTATGACAGCATTGTTTGTTTGTGCAAGGCAAATATCGTATATGGCACAAATCACCATGAAATTACTGAGTAGTTACTTGATCATTTAATTATTGTGCAGTTACATAGTAACTCCAAGACTATTGAAGCCCTTCAGATTGCATTAATTATACTCAGAGTAATTATTCCCATCCACTGACATGGATATATGTCATATAGTTTCCTAGACAAGATAAATTTTTCAGAAACTCACAACTGAAGAGAGGGTTTTAAAAATGGGCTGGCCAGCACAGTCTTAATTATAGCACATGGCAGTGTGAATTTATTTCACTTAATGTTGCATGATGTAATTATGTTATCCCAACAGAAGAGGATACAAATTGTACTTTATAGTTGATATATCTCTAAGGATGAGATGCAAATGTATAAATAACAACTAAACTAAAGCTCACTAACGTTTCAGAATTAGTTGGTCCTCTGGTCTACAGTGACAAGGTCCTGAAGGTCTGGCTTTAGAGGGCAGGTCTGGGCATTTGTGGTCCCTGCAGAGGTGCCTGTAGCTGAACTGAGGACCTCTGCTTGCTCTGCAGTCAGGTGCAGCCTCTGGCTGCCTATCCATCACATCTGCCCTTAACCCCACAGCACTGCATAGCATCGCTCTGTGGGCAGACAGGATTTGTGGGAGCAGCTGCACAAGGGTATCTGTCCACGCACAGAGCAGGTAGCTATGGAGAGGTCCATACCAAGGAGCAGAGAAAATCAGAGTTTTATCCCAGTTTTCCCTAAGAAAACCTGAAGGAAAGAGCTTCCTGTACAATGAGGATGCAAGGTACTTATTTTTTTTATCCAAATATGTGCCAGACTTGCTCTCAAAAGGCAGAAAATATATATATGTATATGTGTACATATAAGTACAGAGAAAGTGACGGTTCATTAGACCTGTAAGGACTAAGTTCATTTCCAGCTCTACAGGAACCTTCTTGGCTGATGCTGGGAAAATCAAATGGCATCTTTATGATGCTGCTGAGCTGTAGGATCGTCTCATCTATTTAGATTTTGATTTCTTGAGGCAGAGGCGGTTTCTCATGCGCCCATCGGGACTTGGCAGAACAGGGCTCTGATCTTGGTTCAAGTGGGTGAATGGCACTGCGGGCTAATGAAAACAGGGATGCAGCTAGGAGTTGATATACCAGGGGTATGAGATAGCATCTGAAAGGGCATAGCTGACTCTTTTAGCACTGGACAGTTTGGCACTTCCTTGCAGGTGCGATGATACCTCTTCCTCCTCATCTATTTCGATCAGGGCTCTGTCTATTACTATAGACTAAGCAGAACCATGTTGCACCGAAAAAGTAGAAGGAGAATAATCATAATAAAATTACTTTTTTCTTGCCTTGGAACAGTGAAGATGTCTGGTAAAACCAAAATAATCCTGCAAAACTGGCAAGAAGGGTAATTTTGCAGAGCAGCCCGGCAGAATAAGTGAAGCTGTAAAAAGTCCTCATTCTTAAAATAAGTTGTCAAGGGCAAATGAGACAAACCCTGTTTTCTTTTTGGGGATCAGGGGGGAGATGAACCCAAAAAAACCCCCCATCCATGAGCAAGGAAGGATGGGGAAGAAAAAAAGTATCATGCTTTTGTTGTGGTTTCCTCCATCAAAGAGCTGCTAGGACCGGCTGAAGACCACCAAGATCAATGAGCAATGTGTAATGTTAATGAATATGAATCCAATAAAGAGTTGTTTTAAAGTTTGGAATTGACCTAATTTAAATAATCCCATGACAGCTATCTCTAATTCCCCGGTTTGCATATAGATCTAGAAATGTGCAGCTGCAACAGTCGCTGGTAGTTCTAAAGTGTACAGGGGCACCAGGGCCTCACGTACTAGAGACAGAAATCTAATAGGTACTCACAGGGTGGGTTTCTTTTAAAATTGCTTTTATTCTTTTTACAGTTTAGAAATGTATGAGGAGACACACTTCTAAGCTTGTATCAAAGGGGACCGCTGATCTCAGATAAGTTAGATGACATATCAACTGTGTGTCATATAGTCTTCAACCTATAATATCTTCAAATACAGTGAAGATCTCACGTCCCATGTGGCATGCAAAATTTAATTTGTGCCACAGAAACCTTCCCACAACTCTGCTTTCCCCTTTATTCTGTTCACTAGCTGCATTCTATAAAAGGTAATTTTTTATTATGAAATTATTCTTATAATAATGAGTAAATAATTAATATAATAATTAATATAATAATAATGACGATGAAAAATGTCTGGTTTATTCTTTGTTTTTAAATCCTAGAATTGCACCCAATTTATTAAGGCTGTGTCTATGCACTCATGTAATTGATTGGGCAAGGTGGACTTGCTGGTTTTGCAACCAAGGAAAGCACGCTAAACCTGTTTTGTTTTTCAATGTCTACAACGCACAGGGAATTGATAGGAAAAAGCTGCATATGCCTTTTCTCGCTCATAGGCAAAAATAGAAGGTAACTTCAAACCTTGTTAATGGCGGGAGGTTGACTACCCCAGTCTCTGCTCCAGCAAACTGAGACAGCAGCTAGCTCCCCACTTTCCTTTATAAACTGAATTTCTGCTAAAATGACCCCAGTGAAGCAGGTAATATTATTTCTACTTAAGTGGCCATCGTTAGTATTCACAGCGCATGTCATCTCGAGCTAGACAGAACAATTTCCACATGGCAATCAGGGGGCAAGCTGGCATCCCTCGATGGCCCCGCATCTCTCCGCTGGTCCCCGGCTTCCTGTGGCTCATGCCCAAACCCACCCTGGCCCGTGCCCTTGCACTGGAGATGGGCTTTCCATAACAGCTTCCCAGCAGCTGCTTTCCCTTCTGCACGGGTTGGCTCTATCCAGGACTGTCGATGCCCATAGGGTTGTGGGTGGGATTGCTTTTTAATGAAAAACAGCAATTTTAAAAATGTCACGAATTTGGTGGTTTTTTTTTTGTTTTTTTTTTTTTTTTAAGCTTAAAATATCTAATTAACTGCTTCCTGAAGTCAGGCTCAAGGAGTCCTAAAAACAATGTTGTTTCAGCTGTAATATGGTCACAAATTGTATACCTTGAGAAATTGTATCTTGATTCATTAGTGATATTTCGAGGAAAGAGGGGGACTATAAACTAATCAGAAAATCCATATGCATTTAACGTAGCCCATTCTCTGAAGGTGCTCTACCAAATGTCTTATTTACCACAGTTTAAGCTTTTAACTATTGTGTTAAAATGTCCAGATCTGACTGAATGAAAGGAGATGGTCCTAGGAGGGGTTCTCGAGGCTACACGAAAAATTAAGGTCAGTATCTGCAAGAATGGGGGTAAGGCATTCGTTTTGGGGTTGTTGGTACATTACTTCAGTACATTTTGTCTATGAACTGCCTTCATGATTATGCCTGCCACTATCATTTAGGGTGTTTACTGATGTTTTATTGTTACCTTTGTCAAGAAGCAATGTCCTGGAACAGAAAACTCAATAGGTCTTTCCCATAAAGTCAAAGAAACCAAACTAATCAACCTGGAAAGTTGCTCTCTGTCCCTCATTACCGGTTTCTCCTTGAATCAAAGTGTTGAGAATTGATATCAAGGTACATAGGTAATAGCCTTATTGAACGTCTTCATGGCATATGTATCCATGTGGTCTTGAATAAGGCTTCCAAACTGCTGTGCCAGCATGCTGTGGGCTCATTTTAAAATTCACAACTCTTCTTTTTTTTTTCCCCAAGGGCAATCTTCTCAGCTGCTCTGAAGTCTAAAAGTCGTGCACCTGGATGATAACTTCTCGGGCTCTCAGCTAGAGTGTTTTGCTCTACTCTGCCAAGAGCTTTTCATGACTTTCCCTCCTGCCCTCATCACTGATAGATACCATTAACAGAAAGCTTCAAGTTGTCATGAGACACGAAACAGAATAAACAGACTCTGCCCTTTCCCCTAGCAGTTTGTAAACAGAGATTAAGTTAACAGTGTGTGTTGTCTACACCTATAAACATCCTCTCAGGACATAGGTGACTTGAAATACACCTTGTCCTTACCATGAGGGAAAACTCGCTCTTTCATATGTCTGTATTTTTGATATATGTTGCTTTGATTAACACTTTACTTTTGAGATAAAATCAACATGCTATATGGGGATAAAACCAAGTTCATTTGCCGCTATTATGCTTTGAAGACTGCTTGACACTTCTTCGGTTAATAACAATAATAATAAAAGGTAAGGAGGATTTACAGTTAATGAAACCTAGAAACTTTAAAATAGAATTGATATAGCAAATACATTCTTCGTAAGTTGACTTTTAAAAACCAGGCTGCAAAAATACTATTTTTGCATTTTAGTAAACTTACCCTGTGCTTTTCATATCAGTTGAGAAAGCAGGAAATCACGGGTAAGCAATTCATTACACTTTGGCAAAAGCTGTCAGCCTCTGCTGAAGAGATTCAAAAATAAGTCACATTGAGGAATGTAAAATGCCATTGATTTTAAGAAGCAGAGCTCCCTCAAAGGCTGAAATAATTGGTATGTTTATATTGAGAAACTTAGACAGTGTCTTGATAGCCCGGCGACTGCAACCTCCCTTTTTGCATCTGCATGCAAGCTAAAAAAACCTCTGTTTTGTGTGGTGGCTGCGTTTGTTGAGGGCCAAGGCTAACACTTTGTATGTTAATATTGCAAATGTCCGTAAGCAAGCGTAAAACCTACTTCATAACCATGTACAAATGAAGCCATCGGCCCTTCTCTGATTTGGGAGTTATCGAGTTGTGCAGTTTTGTAGGTACAGGAGGTTTTCAGACAACCCCTGTTGCCAATATCGCTTCTAGGCACAGGAAAAATGATCAGATTTCTTCCAAAAAATCCACTAAATACAGATTCACTTCAGAAATCAAGAAGTAAATGTTGCTGATTTCTTGGCAGCGCTGCGGGTACAGTACTGCCAAATCACTTACTGTACAGTGTGAGGCTGAACCAAGAGGCACAAAGAAGAACTAACAGTGCTAGTCACATGCAGCAATTAACTATGGTAACAGAATTGTTTTTAAACCGGGATTTGGACTTCATTTAAATAAAACTCGCCTCAAATTTACATGTTACAAAGCACTCAGCCTGCAAAGAAAGTACTTAGTGTGCTGAGTCTCTGTGATTAGATTTTAATTTCAGGCAGCCAGGCAGGGTTGGATTTGGGGGCAAAAAATACTCCTTGCTTGTAGAAAACATATTAATTCTTCAGATAAATAAAGATTCACCCTTCCCACCCCGGCCAGAGAATTATTCCACCATTTTTTAAAAAGCTATATTGTTAAATATTTCTCTTCAGTCTTAAGCTGAAAACCAATATACCTTGATTAAGAAGCGATTAATATTACTTGGTGAGAAGTTAAGCTGTCATATAATAGTCTGGAGGATCCGCAAAAAGTCAGAAAGATATTACAACACAGCATGAGCTACTCTCTGATCTTCTAAATACCTGGACTATATTTGCTTCTACAATTTCTGTCTTATCTAACCTTCTTTATGTTCACCTGTAAGTTTATATTAAAGCCCAAATCAGTAGTATGGCTTCTAACACTGTGGATTTCATACTCTACAGAAATTAACCACCTCAAGTACATGCATTTGCACTTTAAAATCCTTCCTGCCACCGCAGTGCATTGCCAAGATGGGAAAGTCCAGGCAGAAATACCAATGCAAACATGTAGATATTGTAGCATGGAGATACAGGCATGTACGTGTGCGTACCTGATTTTTAGAATCCAAATATTACTGGATACTGGAGGTTATTAATAAGAGGAGTATCAACAACAGCAACGACAATAATGATTAGCTGTATTGGAGTGGTGTGATGACTGATGGCTTTTCAGACACATTTACACCAGGTGTGGTACGAATACCTTTAATACCCAGCACAGTGCATCCTCACAAAACAGAGGTTTACACAGCTACGAAGGTCCCTCAGGAGAAAGACGTAATAATTCAATTCAGCTCCTAAAAACTGGAGAAACCAGTGCAAAGGCTGTGTGTGGGCAAGCCTTGGTGGGTGATGGTCCTCGTGTGAGACGCTTGTCCCCTGCACGAGGGGCAGACCCCAGAGGGAGAAGGTCCCTTCCCCTCGGGGCATGCGGAAGGTCAGCGGCCGAATTAGCAGGAGACCCCCATCTCCCATCTCCCAGCCTTATCCCCCTGACCCTGCCGCTGCGATGGCGAAGGGGATTAATTGGCAAATTCAGCCGGTGCGCGGATCACCCTAATTTGCTGTGACTTCTCCAGCAGCAGTGCTGACTGCAGGCTCGGGGGCTCGTGGCACGTGGTGTTGTGTCCCCGGGCTGTCACCGGCTCTTGAGCAAAAACAGAGGAGAAGAGGGTGTGCATGCTGTAAGGAGGACGTGGCCTCAGCGCAGGAGCTGAGGACGGACCCCATCCCCACTTTGGGAGGCCAGCGGGCAACTGAGGACCCGCATCCCGCATCCCCTTGGTCATGACGCTTGTGATGCCATCAGGGGGGAGCAGGACACGCACCCTGAGGCCGGTGACTTCTGGGTCACGCTGGCTACTTGCCACCCAGCGTGGTGTGCGCTGCTTTAAGTAAAAGCAATTAACAGCAACGAACTCCTTGTAGCCCTTGGGCTGCAAAAAAAAAAAAAAAGCATCCCTCCACTGAAGCTGCTGCAGCCCCTTCGGTGAGATGCAGGCTCCGAGCCGGCCAAATGAAGTACAGGCTCTTCTGCTGAATCTGCCTGAAACATTTTTCTTATATCCCAGCTGTTACAGCACCCAGTCGACGGAGCTGTGAGATGAGGAACATATGCCTGTAACACTTCATTTCAACAGGCTCACTTAGTGTCTCTTACTTTGATCTTTCACTGTATACTTCCTGTAACTGGAGTTAGTTACAGGCTGAAACAAAGCCCAGAGTTACCAAAGAGGGTTTTTTTTTTTTTCCCCTCCCCTAAATATTCCTTTTGTACCAGATTCTGTTACTGAGTGCGTCAAATGAACCAGCTGGAGGACAGTGTGTCTGCGAAAACGCTGCTGCAGTTCGAACTCTTTCTATCTGCCTTTGTGGCCGTCGGTGCTGCTCTGTCGTGGTAACTCTGAACCGGCTGCAATTTTTCAGACCTGGTAATGCCCTTTAGGTTCTCTGTTCAGCTAGAAACAGCCCAAAATAATGCAATAAAGAGCTGCGCAGGAGGTCTCTGGCCGAATTGGGGGATCTGTGCCTTGCCACTAGACCTTTATCCTTCATCATCCTTCAGAGAAAACAATAAATTTTCAATCCTAAGCTTTTCCCTGTGCTTTTACTATTAACTATTCAGATTGGGCTAAATTATTTCCTTAAACAGGGTTCACAAATGCTGTGGTGCTGTTCTCTTTGCACTGCAGATGGGCAGAGAGTGATAACTCTATGTTAAACATAAAGTGATCTTTTCCTAAAGAAGTGGTTGAACTGTCATGAGCTAGTTTTGGCTACGATGGAGTTGAAATATGGCTAAAAATATACCCATGAACACACAAGTCTCCAGGAGTAAGCAGTCTCTGAAAACATTTCGTTTCCACAATCTTGTATTCACTTGTTTTTCCAGTGTCACCCTTGTAGCATAACAATCAGACGAAAATAAAACACCAGCATTGCCCCATAATAAGATTATTTTCTAACAGCACTGCCTGGGTCTGTGTACACAGAATATCTTTAACTGTCGTGTCAAGTGCTGTGATTCCAATGATCTCTGTTAAAGGAGAAACAAGTTTTACATATACATATGAGCAACACGCAGGAATAAAGCTTCGCTAGAATGCTGCGGTTTTTAAAAATTAAGCATGTAAATGTTGTGCTGCATAAGCATGAGGTACATTTCAAACATATGGGGAGTAGAAATTGAACTAGAATTCACTTATTCTGGATTCTCATTCCTATGCTCATTTCATTACAATATGAAATTGCAGAGGGAGTATCGTCATCTTCAGATTTCAAAGCGTCTCAGACTTCCTAATATGCATGTCAGGTTGCTTGTTTTTTATTATTCTTGTAAGTCGAGGTGACTGCTTAGTGCTTTACAGCACCATCAGTGATCATTTCTATAGAGTCAACAGAAAAAAGAAAGTCGGTTCTACTAATTTCCTCAAATTCTAAACTTTTTGTTTTGCTTGTTTTGTGGTAGAACCCAAGAGCCCTACCTGAAATCATTGAGTTTCCCAGCATATACACTTAAGAAAAGAAAACCTGAAGGAGAATTCCCTGGTGAATATGAAAAAAAAAAGAAGATAATAATTTAAGAGCCATGGACAACATCTCCTTATATGTCCTCTGGCCTACAAGACAAATCAGAGCAGAATAATTTTAAAATTTTGAGTATTATGCATGTTTTCTTTGTGTAATTGTTCTAATGCTGCATGCTTACCATTCTCCTTTACATTTAACTGTTGATAGGCTTTGTGGAGAAGGGACTGTGATTTTTTAAACTATGCTAGCTACCTAAAGAAGGGGACAGCAGCTAGAGGCCCTTTAAAAGCAAATAGTTGCCTGATTTTTTTGGAAATACACCACTGAGGGCTTCTACACTGTTAGGACATTTAAAGATACAATATACAGTCCTACCTGTATTGAAAACAACCAAAATACAGAAAGAAATATATGACACAGAATCTGAATGCATTCAATGAGAAATTACACCACAATCTCTTCTGGGGGAAGATCAAACCTCTCAGACCAAACCTGGGAGAAGTTCACCTCTAAAATTTATTTGAGGGAGTGGTGTTATCAGGAGGATGCATAGTGAAGAAAACGACCCAGTAGCAGAAATCAAAAGCATTTTAATAGGATTGTTGATTAATAATATATGTGTTAAAATAAGATTATAATCCAGAAGTGAGTAGCAGTTTGAATAACCAGCCTGAAGCATCTGGAAAGGGTTGTCTTCCCAGAAAACACTCACCCTGTGAAAGAGAGCTGTGGAGGGAAAAAAATAAATTAAAACGGAACAAATGAAAAAGCTTTGAACAAAAGTGTTAAGCATATGGCTTGTTTACATGTCTAGCTACTAATTAGATATCTTTAAAAAAGTAATCTGTGAATTTAATGTCTGGAAGACTGCAGCTCCTCTGCTGTGTTGCAAGCGTGCATCAGGTCTACCCCAAAGTCTGTGTCACAGAGCATTAGCTTTAAGCACGCTTTGCTTGTTTCAGCCAAAACCTTGTACAGCGTATTAACAGAATGTTATCAGAATATTCCCATACAGCAGCATAGGCACCAATATTGACTTGCTGGTGACTGCCATTAACTAGAGCTAGTTGTACTGGATTACTTCAGCCGTCCCTCAGTCTTTGTCCAACAGGAACCACTGCCCTTTGTTTGGCTGGAGGGTTGCAGCCTCACCTCAGGCTGAGCCCAGAGGAGGCAACTCATCAGAATTTCTGTTTCTGTTGTGTGGAAACTGCCATTTGTCACGTTGGCCCTCTCCATAAATGTTGGTGCTCTGCAGGTCCCTGTTGTCAAAACCCATCGATAGCTCCAGACCTGCAAAGGGAACCAAAAGTCTCACCCAACACTGGCGTGGCTGGGAAACAAATAATTCTCACCCAGAACAGGGAAGACTTCCTAAAAACAATGCTAATAAAACTTCCAGCCGCAGTATCGATTTGATGGACCTGCCCTCTATGATAGACTCAAAGGTCTTCAGGACTGGGCAGCGTGAGAAAGCCACAAAGCGTAGAGACACCATGAACTGGGGAGAGAGGTGACCAAGAGTCAGGGGAAAGCACGGCGTCTCACATAGGTACCATTAGGGTCTCCTCATAGCCTGATGTTTGAGGACAAGACAAATACAACTCCTTTTTCCTTCCCCAGTGGAAGGAAAAGAGAGGGAAGACCTAGAGAGAGCCCAGGCTAATTCAGCAGCCCCATGGTTACAGGAAGCTTGCGATTTTGAAAATATTTTTGAAATATAATTATGTTGAGGTAAAACATCTTTTAAAAGATACTGCTCAACAATGAAATGTTTCTGTCCTCTTCAAACTGTTAGGCCTGAAATCCTGCCAACAATACCCTTTGCAGCTGTTTATATTGGTTCTGTTCCCTTCCTGTTATCCATTTATTTGTTCTGTGCTTGTTAGCATTTTGTGCTAGTTCTAATTTCCTCTCCCTATCTAATCTACGCAGTTGACTCAGTTCAACTGTCAGATTCCTCCTTTTTTCTGTTGCTTTTTGTCTTTTTTTTTCATCTCAAGGTTCACATATTGTTTTAACTCCTCTTTAACTTATGAAAAGCCATATATCTCTGTGTTAAACACTGACAGTGCATGCTACATTTGCTAGCAAAACAAGGCAGGGATTTTGCTTTCCTGTGAACGCATGGAGTCTTTGGGATTGTGATTCCTGCTAGCAGTAATGGGAACTGCACATGCAAATCTCTGTTTTGCCTGTAGTCCCCATTTATTATTTAGTTGCTAACATAAAACCAAAATAATCAGATCAAACTTTCAGCGTCTTGTAGATTTTACTAATAGGAAATAGATTAGTCTGTCTCATTTTTACACTAAATTCTAGGGTCAAAATGGTTGACATTCAAAACTCATAAATGTGTACCTAGAGATGTTCTCACATTCTTGCTCCATTCTTACTCCAGCAAAACTGCAGTAGAGTTCAGTAAGAGTTCAGCCTAAAATGAGTTGCATAAATCTGGTTAAAGAATCCAGGATTTGTCAATGCATTTTTAATATACTTGAATATTACGGAAAGTTCCATTGATTCATTCTGACTCCGTAATCAATGCTCACATATTCCCTAGCTTTCTCAGACAAAAGAGAACAGTACACAGAGGGGTTAATTATGCCGAGGTGACATCATTGCTCATATCTGTGGTTATCATCCCACAGTCCATTATGACCAACGTCTTTAGCTCCGTTCACCAAGAGCACGATACGGAGCTCACGGGAATCGATGGCAATCACCCAACCCAGTGCAGCGAGCTCCCAGGCCAGCGTGAAAGGAACTGAATTGAAATGTGGTTTGAAAGACCGTGAGGAGGCTTTGCCAAAACAGCGGCTCCTGCACTGAAGGTTTTGGCGATGGAAGAGCTTTGGTAGCAGAACAGAGTCAGCCCCATGTTTTCCAGGCAGAGTCATTTGCAAAAGTGAAGACTGTTGGTGGTATTATGAATTAAAAGGAAGGCAGAGCAATGCGTGAACCACACGATGAAAGCAGTTCTATTTCTAAATTGGTATTGTTGTCTCAAACAGGTGTGGTGAGCTTACTCGCCCCCTGCACTTTATTGTGAAGGGACATACGAAGCACAAATGTTCATGCAGAGGAAAATCTTAACAGACCTCTATCTTAGACTGAAATCTTAACATCGTGTATGCCTTAAAAACGGTTCTTCACCAGCAGCAAATTCCATAAAAAGTTTCTGTTCCATGATGGGCCAGAAATGTGCTGAAAGCCTTGATGTGTAACAGCACTGTTTTAGTAACGGTGTTAATGGCTGTCCTCAAGTGAGTTTCGAATCCCCAAATAATATTTTTTTCTCCAATCTCTAAAGAATTTAGGCCCCTGCATATGCCCCAAACAACAGCAAATGGTAGGTGAAGGCACCAGGTAGGACAGAAAATAAGAGCCACTGTTTTTGCAACTCTAATATAAATAAGGACACTGTTTTTGCAACTCTAAAAGCTGCTACAGCAAAAAATGCTGTCAGGCAGTCTGGAAAGTTAGTTAAGAGCAGAACCCTGAGAGAAAACTAAAAGATGCATCTTTCTGGTCAGAGAGCTAACTACAGTGTCATATGTGGGAGCTCTGGGCTGGGAAAATACCCTTTGATGCTCATTACAAGTGTGGAAAGAAGACATCTGGATGCGTTTTGTAAATAAACAGGATTACACTAAATAATATACCTGACTCAGAGCATCCATTTCTAATGGTTTATTCTAATGATTTATTTAGACGGTAATTTCCTGCATTATTCTGCGTCCTGTATTGCCTGTGTTTACTCTGCAGCTAGCGAGCCAGACTCGCAAAACGAACCGCATGATCTTAAGGCTCGCTCAGTGGCGAGTGATCCAAAAAGCCACGTTTTGCGGCTTTCTGGAGGGAGCAAGCATGCACTCGGTGCTCATCTCATCTTTTTGAAAAGCCAAATTAAATCACTTGCAAAGAAAATGAAATGTGGCATTCGGATCCAGGCTCGGACGAGCTCTTACCAAGACGATTGCTCATGGTTCAGCTCACAATAAAATACGCGGGAGCCGGTGTCGCTGCGGCAAACACTGGGGAGCAGCTAGGTCAAGAGTGTGATAGGCAGCTGATGTCAGCTTACCACTGAAATCGTGTGTGATGTTCTGTACTGTCTTCTCACCGCTCGTGGGAGAGCATGAGAACATATGGCTTCTCTGGAGCAGCCTATGTGGGGAATTAACAGTGTATAATCTTGGAGAGATATACACTGCCTTGGTCTAGCTTGGCTCTGGGTATCCACACTGACCTACCACCCCCTGACCAGGACATCTCGTGCTCCTTGGGGTCACTGACAATTCTTTTTTTTTTTTTTTTTTCCCCTTTCCTGTGTTTTTAACTTATTTTTATTGAAGAGGGCAGAGGTGTGGGGCTTACAACACAGCAGACTCACAGACACTGGCGACGGGGCGCCTGCTCTTGAGTAGCTGAACCAGGCTGAAATTCTTTGCAGGCGCTGTAGTGCTGTATGCCAATAATATCTCACATGTGTCATCAGTCTTCTTTAAATGGTGCGTCTTGACAGAGCACTTGTTTCAAGGAAGATCTCCCCAGGATATGGTAGACAGTGAAGGAGCACCTCAAGACATAAGCCATTTATGGTTCTTAGAGGAGTTGATACGTTTCAGTGGGAAAATAGGCTTATGATTAGTTTCAAAAGATATAGTGAGCACTCTGATGAAATAGTGAAAATATCCAAATGCTCCAGTCAGAGCAGGATTTTGTGCTTGTGAGTACCTCCGTGCTGGACTGTGATGAAGATCCATGCCTTGTGTTACCTTTTCTGCCCTATGCCAAGCACGTAACAATCCCCTTCCTTTAAGATAAACCACAAGACATAGCAACCAGGTTGAAAGAGAGTGCCATCTCTTCTAACAAATATTTTCTCCCATTCAAACTGGATCCTACCTCTTCAAATATTTGTAAAGCTTTGAGCAGACTATTGTCATGGGTCTTGACTGTACACTGCTAAGTCATGGACTATTTTACCATTCTCTTGTGTTAGACTAACTGTTCTAGGTCCACCAAAATCCGGATGACCTTATCCTCTGAAATAGTTGGGATATCTCAAAGAGGAAGCTTTTCAACATATGTGTCTCTCAAACGGTGTAATGAACATGGCTGAGTACATGCTACCCGAAGATGTGATGCCTCCCAAAACACAACTAGGAATTACTTTATCACCTTGCTTGGTGTCTGCTTGACCCTTAGCATGGAGAAATACTCATTTCGCAGACTCCTGGAGCTCCAGCAGTTTGATACATGTGGAAGTGTGTCCAGCAGGCTTTATCCCACTAGCTGGGGATGCTCCAGTGACAGGCTTATCACCTGAATCAGTAACTGCTCTGTGAAACTTGTTTTGGCATCTTTTATTAGAGGGAGTTGTTTGAGGAAGAGTGAACAGAAAGGTCTGAGCACCTTTCTTCAGCCTAATTAAATAGGATTCCTTCTGTTTTCTTAGTCTGTTGAAAAGTTTTGGGAATACTTGAACTAAATTAATTTGATCTCGTCCAAGATTTGAAATGGATTTATTTCTTCACCTGCCTTACAGATTAACATCGGGCTTCAAAGTCATTTCCTACTCAACTGTCTTTACGCTGTGCACAGAATCCAGTTCTTTCTGCATTTTAACGGTCTGCAAGAACTTTTTCAAGGAAGCAAGGGAAAGGAGGAGAGCTGTGGATGAGCCAGGACAGACCCGTGCATAGTCCCTAAAGCAGACATGGCATTGATCCCTGTGTCAATGCCAAGGTGGCAGAGGTTTCTTAGAATCACAGTCCACAGGCTTTGGCTCTGCGTTTGTGTTAACAAGTAGTTCACCTACAGGAGACTTGCTCCTTGAGCAGCACACACGCAGGTGCTGACCGTTCTTGTGGCAGCTGTGATATATGGCACTATTGGCGGCATGATCATCACGTAGATGCCTGGGGATGGGCAGAGACACTTGAGCCTCAGGCCACGCAGGTTTCTCCTGAGATCTTGTAGACCTCTCACTGCTTTAGCTTTCAGGTCTTCCTCTGCAATGCCATAACTGCTGGTGTGCATCGCTTTTATTCTTCCATGGGTAATGTGCTGCATTGGGTGGGTGTACGCTCTTGGCAATGCAGACAGAAGTGACACAGCTTTTGAAATGTCCGGAAGAAAACTATCTGCCATCCAAAGTTATTGCAACTCATACTCCAGTACACGTTGGTCTCACTTATTAATTAGCCACGCTTCTCTTACTGAAGATAACATGCTGCAGAGGCCCTAGCTGGTTAGGATTGGACCAACCATGTAAACCTACAGGGGAGAAAAGCTGAGTATGGGTTTCCGACATGCGAACTGAAAGGTACGGCTGCTGGACAGTGCTGTCCTTGTCTACTTGTGTAACTTACTTCTGCTGAATCTGTAGTTTCCTGTGTGTGGCAGCATCCCATGGTTATAGATGTGGCAGACAGCATGCAAATATGGGGTATAGAGAAAGACATTAGCTAAAGAACCTCAATTGTAAGTGATTTATGTGTAAAATCCAAGAAGTAGGAAGAGGTAGGACTACTCAGTTTTCCCTAACATGCAGAGACGTGAATATCATGTAAGAAGAAAAACGAAACTGAATTTTCTGGTCACAAAAAATTATGCAGGGTATTTTTAATCAAGAACAGAAGATTAAATTTATTGTATTTGTATTTTACCTGTAAAGAGACAGGACTGGGCTGATCAAAAGCAATAACTACTACAAATCTTTCAATTTCTCAACAAAACACAAGTATTTCTGTTCTTTTAGATGCAAATACTAGTAAATAATGAATCATTTTAGTAATAATGGTCTAATTTATCCATTTAGGAAACCCATTATAAATGTAAACAATAGTGCAATTCAACATTTATGAAGTCCTTGTTTTCTCTTCCTATGGAATTTATTTAACAAACATCACCAGAACTATCCATTATTTATCATATTTTAAAGTTTAATGAATATGGATATGAAAATTGTTAAAAATTGAAATACAGAAAATGTCTCATTATCGTGTTGATGAATCTGGCCTGCAAGTTCAAATCCACAAGTGAAAATGAGTTAGCTGATCTAAGCCACAGACTATATGTCTACTAAATATTTTGAAGAATTGATTCTTCACAGCCATCAAATAGATGTCTTGAAAAAAAATGTGTACCAAAGTCAAGACTGTGAAATGTGCTAATTGTGAGATGAAAATTAGTTTAAAAAAATGAACTAATATGAACCTTTGCCCAAAATCCCATGCAAAGTGGATTAAAATTGAACCAGATAAAGTGAGGCGTTTTATCTGTATATTTCTGTGTGCTTCTGTAACTCATTGCTTATGTGGACAGGATGAGTCAGTAGAAAATTAGACCTGAAAAAGCTGAACAACATCTCTTGTTTCCAATACAGTCAGAGCTAGGATTTTTCAAAGAGAAAAGACTTTATACTTTGCTTTTCTAAGATTTGATGGTGGAGCTCAAGAGCAAAAAAAGTCAGATAATCTTTGTGAGTTTGCTTTTCAAACCAAATTTCGGCAGAATAATTTGAGGACACTTGCCACAAATAAAGTATGTTTGGCTGGTCAATGCAGCATTTAAAGACAAATTTAAACTCTAGTCTTCCTATACTCTTTTCAAAATACGTTGGAGAGAAAGTATTAAAAAACCAGACTGAATTTTTATTTTTTCCATAAATGGACCTGGTGACAAGATATTATTTTCCTGCAACAGATTTACTGTTTCCAGTGTCAAAGAATATCTGCATTATTAGGAGAAGGTGGTGGTTTTTTTTGTTTTTTTTTTTTTAAACAAATATTCTGCGAAATAATCTTGCAATTTTGGATGGTGTCAGAACACAGGAGGAAAACAAAGCACAGGAATCTACAAGAGGCTCCAATCACTGCACCTAAGAATAAAGAAACAGACAATTGTAGAAGAATAAAAATTACTCTAACAAGAAAGTGTTGAAAAATAAAAGGCACCGTACAGCCTACAGTTCTTGCCAGGAAACCATCTATCAGGAGACTACTAAAGAGGTATCATTTTTGGGAGTTTGCCAATGGGACCTGATGATATGCCAAAACAGGTGTCTTAACATTAGGACAAAAGATAAAAGCTCAGACACTTCAATAGTTTTCATCACTGGAAGCTGAGGAGCAAGACTCTGCTCCTCAGAGAGGGCGTTATCCTTCTTTCCCTTGGCAGAAGGATACAGGAAGAACAGAAGGATACAGCACATATATTTTAATCAATGTGAAACCAGATCAGAGCAACATTAAGCCCTGAACCACTGTCTTTGGAAGGGTTGTCACTGGGATGCTAAAACGAAATAATTTTAAATCCTACGCTTGCTCAGCTTACCCCTCCAAATGCAATGAAATATCATCCAGCAATTTGTTTTTGTTTTCTTGTTTTTGTGATGATACTAATGAGCTCCCAAGTTTGTAACACAGAGGATGACTTCAGGTCTGTGGCTCAAAAGCTCTGGCTGTGCCTGGGTTGCCAGGTGGTTACCTTCTGTGGCTTGGTCTGCTTTTCCAGCCCAAATCAAGACAGCACAGCTCCCTTTGCTCTGCGCATCCAAGTTTCCTACAGAAACCTTAATTTGTATATGGGGGCTGCCAGGAGGAGGGTGCATGCCTGAATCCTGTTGTTGCGTGAGCTGACACGTGTCCATGTGCTACCAGACCTGGGAGGCACTCGTGGCTCCCCTTGTGTGGACTTATCTCATGTGTCTGAGGTCTCGGAGTCATGATAGTTTCCTACTTTGCCAGTGTGCTACAGTACATTCACAAACACATATGCTGCAGTAATAGGTCTTAAAAAGAGACAAAAGGCAGATTTATAAGCTGCTCATCAAAGATAGCATCAAATAATTTTTGACTTCTATAAATTGTTCTACTCTTCCTTGTAAAAGAATAATTTTTAACAGCGCAGATTCGCATAAGTCTTAGCCGGCAGTGATTTTTACTGATTTGTTTGAATGTGGAATAGCCTATATTACCTACAAACAGTTGGATATACACTTCATACCCAGTCCACTGAGGTGAAGTAATTCACAGGAAGAGATAAGTAGACTAGGATAAATTCAAGGTAGATCTTTCCTCACATTTCCCTCTATGCTCCTTCCACTCCCACATTGGAAGGAACATCTGTCTATTTGATCTGAAATAGTATATTACAGCTCTTTTAGGGAGTAAGACTACAGATTTTGATTAATTCACCAGCCTCTTTGTTTAACTTTTTCTAACAAGGTAGGTGACTGTCTACTATAATCATCATTACAAGGTTAGAATAATGGTGGCATATATCTTTGGTCTCTACCCAAATGCAGCATGTTTTGGTATCAAGGCTCCTTAATTAAAAGGATATTCAGTGACAAGCAAACTAACAGCACTTCACATTAAGCTGAATTATAATACCCAAACACTTTATTGTATTTCTGCCAGTTCCAGTAACTCCATAATTGCATCCGCATTCTGACACGCTTCTGCTGATATCACAAATGCATTGTGGCATCTGAGTCTGAATCACACCCCTCATTTTGCTAAGCTGGAAACAAAAGGATAGCGCATGGAGAAAATATTGGCTTTAAATGCCGAGTAAATATCGCCGGGTAAAGCATCACAGCACAATAAAACACATGCATCTGCAAAATGCCAAGTGAAAAACCAGCTTGCAAGACGGGGTCTGAACACATGGAGACGCTGATCATTCTTAACAAACTTCACATCTCCATATCATAGAATCATAGAATGGTTTGGGTTGGAAGGGACCTTTAAAGACCATCCAGTCCCACCCCCCTGCCCTGGGCAGGGCCACCTCCCACCAGCCCAGGTTGCTCCAAGCCCCGTCCAACCTGGCCTTGAACACCTCCAGGGATGGGGCAGCCACAGCTTCT
>NW_009648822.1:275004-278144 GCF_000708025.1 Charadrius vociferus
CCTCCTCTGGCCCCGCTCCAACAGCTCCGTGTCCTTCTGCTGGTGGGACCCCCCGAGCTGGAGGCAGCACTGCAGGGGGGTCTCCCCAGAGCAGAGCGCAGCAGAGGGGCACAATCCCCCCTCGCCCTGCTGGCCACACTGCTGGGGATGCAGCCCGGGATGCCGGGGGCTCGCTGGGCTGTGATGGCACTTTGCCGGCTCATGTTGAGCTTCTTATCAACCAACACCCCCAAGTCCTTCTCCTCAGGGCTGCTCTCAATCCGTTCTCCACCCATCCTGGATTTGTGCTTGGGATTCCCTGAACCCAGATGTAGGACCTCGCACTTGGCCTGGTTGAACTTCATGAGGTTTGCATGAGCCCACCTCTCCAGCCTGTCCGGGTCCCTCTGGATGGCATCCCTCCCCTCCAGTGTGTTGACTGCTGCACACAGCTTGGTGTCAGCAAATTTGCTGAGGGTACACTCCATCCCAACATCCGTGTCACCAGCAAAGATATTAAATAGTGTATGGCAGTTAAATATCACAAGTTACATCCTTCTCTGCTTCTTACAGCTCTTTGTCCAAAGTCACATCCCTTCCCTCGTGGCTTGCCCCTGCTTTTCCTCCTGCACCAGCTCCATCACCTCCATCTTTCCTCTGGCTGCCAACAGCCCGCTCCTGCATGCCAGTGGGGACACAGCTGGCCGGTGGTTTTCCTTGGCAGGGGGGGTCGCCTGCAGTACGCCCAACTCCTGTGTGGGTGTACCAACCGCAGGATCACAGGGAACCTGTTTTCTCAGAAATTTCTACCAAAGGTGCCCAGACTCCAGCAGAGACGTACGGTGTCCCCAGCCTTCCTCCCAGCATTTTCTGCTGGCTGCTGTTTTCTGCTTTTTTCACTTTATTTTTCACTCTTCTCCTGAAATGGCTTTGTTTCTTTTAAAACGGCAATTGTTGGATAGTTAATGGTGGCATTAACAGCTCAAGAGGAAAATGGGAGCGAAAGCGGAGAGGGGGTGCTGGGTAGAAGAAACACTGATGGCAAGGCCACAGAAAATTACTGGTAAGTGGTGTCTGGGTTTGACCTGCAGATCAGGTATATAGAGCACTTTTTCTTAGAGAAAGGAATGATAGCTACTTACCAAAACTCTGTCAGTTGTAAGTCTCTTATGTTGGGTATAAAAGCCCGGCTGCGGAGAAAGACCACTTATCTTTTACTCGCGACAGTCCAAAAAAGAAATGGCAGCTAGCAAGAACACCTCTTCAGTTTTTACTGCTAGCTGGATCAGCCTCATAAATGCCTAAACTCATATATAAAAATGTTAATGTTTTCCAATTGCTATTCTGAATTTATATTTATTGCAATACAAGGTATCCATTAGCACATCTATCACTGTTAAATTTGTTACTGCCTCAAATATACAGTACATAACGTTGCAGCAATTTCATTTTACAAGCTAATAATGTACTGTAATGTAGCTTACAATATCATGTAGATGTATTTGATTAGGGAGGTTCAACAGTCAGTCAGGTTGAATAGTGGATTATGCGAGAATCAAGTTTTTAACTTATTTACTGTACAAGTGAACAGCTTTGGTGCACATTAAATGTGTTAATTTAACAGGTGTGTCGTTTTATTTCCTCAAATATTCATCGAAGAGGAACAAATGGTATTTTGACTCAAACTGAAGCACAGTAGACCTAGAATGTTTTTTGACACTTGACGTGTTTATCCTTTAAAAGAAAGTCATAATTGTATTTAATTGTTTTCTAAATTTACTTAACTGCTGCATTCCACTGGCTGCAGTAACTTCCCAAGCGCAAGAGATGTAACTAAAATATGTTTTCCTGAAATGTTATAAAAATACAGGAATGGGCCTTTTTTTTTCAAACAAACCAAAGCTTCGAAAACACACTGCCTAGAAGAAGATTTTTTGGAAAAGTTCTGTGCTTTGTTGGAAAAAGGGGTGTTGCTCTTCCTACATGGTTTTACCAAAACTTCTAGCTGTGCGCTGTTGCAGATTGGCAATGTCGGCTGTGCCATCTGCAAGGCACGGGGTGAGGCAGGGACGTCCTCATGCCACTCTTCTTTCCACAGGTCCCCTTGGATGGCAGTGTGACACCTCTACTGGACTGAAAGGCAGGGTGGGATTAATATGAATTAATATTCTGCTTCCTATTCCACCAACATTTGCACCAAGGGACAAAAAAAAATCAGGGCTATTTTTTGAGGAAGGTGTCTACTAGAGTTTCAAAAGTGTTGTTGAAAACTTGTTTTTGAAACGGTGCTTTTTTGGAAGGGCATAGGTGCATGGAGATCAACCTGTAAATCCTGCCAGGGACTTACCTGCACCCTCTGGAGCCTGCAGTTGGTGCATCATGTAGATCAGAGATTCCTGCAGGCTTCTGGCCATTACCGCCCAGGTCAGAAGAGACACCATCAGATACAGCGGCGATGCAGACCATGGTAATACCTGAAGACTGGCTTGTGGTGGGTGAGAGGTCGGTGCCTGCTTCAGTTCCTAACGCACATCACTAGCAAGCTCATCTGGGGCAACTCTTTTACACGCAGTCGGGTAAAACATGGGAAACACTTTCATCAGGGTATATGTGCAGAACTGCATATAGGCAGAGTTCTTTTAAAATCACATCTAAAAGTGTTGTCTTTGGAATGCACATTTATGTTGAGTTTTGCTGCTTAGGTAACTATGGTCAATTAAGAAGTCAGAAGTTATTAGGCTAAATTAATCATTGGTAAAATTCCATGCTCAACGTTGTCTTTGTACATCCATGAAAAAAATGAAGAAGCGCTTTAGCTCCCTAATCCACTCCTGCTCCTTGCAGTACATTCCAGCTGAGAAATGGGACACAACAGGAAATAGTTTACAATTTTTTATGTGAAAGGGGACTATAACTGTCACTTATGTTTAGCTTATAGTTTCCCGAGTTTTGCCAGTCTTTGAGCCCATTCAGATAGGATAGCTTTTAATTTAGCTGTCTTCATTCATAAACTACCCACATGAGTATTGCGGCGGGGAAAAATTACATGAATGACTTCTGGAAACACCGACTTCCTAAGGACTGTTATGAGAAGTAATATTACATTATATCTGCAGTCGTCTTTGGTACAAGGGATCAGCGGAGAGATAAGGGGAAGAGAT
>NW_009648822.1:278163-325009 GCF_000708025.1 Charadrius vociferus
TACAGTGTTAATGAAGAGAAGTATTTTTGCTTTGTGATAAACTGAAGTGACATGCGAGGGTGGCCCTTAAAAACCCTCCATTTACTCCCCTAGGGCAAAATCTCTTAATGGGCTAAGTCCAATTTCACTAAAGGTGATGGGGATTCTTAATTGGCTCCAATAGGCTTTGGATCAAGGCCACAGAAGTTATAGGGACCAAAATATTTTCAGCTATCGACATGGATGGCAAGAAGTGGCTGCAGTGATAATATTTGCGTGAACAGTTTATGCTTTTATTCTGCTGTTTCACTGTGGGAAAAAACATGTTTGTTGTTTATTTCTCTGTCCAATAGACATCTACAGCTTTCTAATGTCATGCAGAGGACACTAATGCAATATATTATGCATGCTATCTATGTTCTGTTATGTCATTGGCTTTCACCTCGCCTCATTTGTCTATTGAGTCTCGAAGGTGGTTGAGGGGTGATGAGAAGGGAAATACCCTAAATCTGTCAGAATTACTTAGACATGTTGATACGTTTTGAAAAAATGAGTATTCATTGCTGTGCGTTGTTTTTCCAAGGTAAATTTCTGAAGTGGCATGTGTTAGATTCTTTAAATGTGCACAATTGCATTGATCAGCCTCTGTTTTATTACTTTTCCAGGTACGGTGTCAATAATATGCTATTAACTGATGTTTATTAAAGAGAGACACTAACATTCACTAACATAACTAAAAAGTACTGTCTCTACCCTGATCTACATTTTCCATTTCTTATTTTGGTTTGCATATTTATTCCATATTCCATCATTCCTCTCTATGCTTTATTAATGTACTTTCATCATGAGATAAAACAAGTACAGTAGGAGTAGACTAAGCAGCCCTCTGTAACTAAAGAGCACTCAATCCTATCCGTGGTGGTATTGTCATCACCCACGCTGTACCGTGTGTATTTTCCCAAATCAAAATGAGATTTTAAATGAAAATATCCAGTCTTTTCTGGATCTTATTCATGCAGTTTCCTGAATGATATTCTTGTGAGTTTCCTTATCCTGTTTTACTTCTTTTTTCTGTGGAAAAAAAAAAAAAAAAGGGAAAGACTTTACTTGAAAACATTGTGACAGCTTTTATTATGGTATTAAAAAGAAAAGGAGCTGCTGACTATTAGCCTGAGTGATTAATATCCTGTACAATTTAGCCTGAGATGGGCAAACAACATATTCTGAAATCCTTGTTTGCCTAAAGTTCTTGCACTGCTACTATTCAATTTTTTTTTATTTTTTTTTTTTACATTTCATAACACGGAATAACATAATGTAGCTTCCATCTCACCATTGTAGCTCATTTCACAGAACTTCTGTGTGTAAGGAAAAATACTTTTCTATACAGCATTTTTAGAAATGTTTCCATTTAGAGCATATGCCTATTGATTCATGAAACCCCCAAAGCTGTTCATGAAACCCCTAAAACTATGAATGAAACCCCTAAAACTGCTCATGTTTGCTAATAAAAGAAAAATAATGCCATTACTGAAATAAGCACCTTTTTGAGCATCACATTGTAATTTCAGAGAAGAAAATTAATAGTAAATTCAGTGCTGTCTTGGCTAATTTGTAGAGTGAAGATGTCACCAGATGTTAGATTTTCAAGTTACTTGTTTGCAACAACTCTTTTTGGACTTGGGCAGTAGTCGCTCATGTGCTATAGGCCCTCTCTCTTGCTTCCAAACTCGTGTAAATTAATAAAGTAAAATGTACTTGCCTTTGCCAATAAAACACAAAACAAAAATAAACTCTCTGAAGGCTCCATATCCTCTGGTCTGAAATAAGACGGAGATAAAACAATTAATTTAATTGGGACTCAAAATAAAATCTGAAAAATATCCTCTAAGAACTTGTCCAAAGGATAAATCACAGAAAAACAAAGAATACAATGGAGACAACATTTTTTTTCCTCTATGTGTATCATGCTTTCTTTTTATGCAAAAACAAATGATGAACTTTGGATGTACTCTACCCTGCTCTTTTCTCCTTTTTTTTTTTTTTTAGAGACTCCATCATATCCCCTGCTTCCTGTGAAATGAACAGGGTCCTACAAATAGTCCTAATCTGAACCAACACCGTTTTGCTCCTTTGGAGAGGGACTGAGAAACGGACAGAAACAAACCACCACACGGTCAAAGGAAATGCAGGTAAGTGTGTAACAGAATGGGTAGTGAATCCAGTTGAAGAAATTCCCTCTCCTTCTCCCCTTCCATCTCTTGTACACACACACATCTACACACTTGATTTATTTGTGAATTGGTGTCTTCTAAACACAGAGTTTTGCATAGCGGAAAGGCAATTAAACAGAACAGCTTGAAGCTGCCAATCACTCCAACTACCAACAAAAGCATCCACTATCAAAGCAAATAATGTAAATGTACCAAAAAAATTACATCCTATCAAAGTAAATAACGTAAACATGCAAGTAAAAAAATAAGCTTGTTTATCAGCTGTCATAGGAAAGTATACATTTTTTAGCCCTTCCCCTCAGTATATGTCTTTTTGTATTTCATTACATTAATTTGTCCATGTATCTGACACGGAAGGTAAGAAACAATAACAGAAGTTAGCTTTTCTGCATGCTTTTCTGTTGGGGAAGCATATTACTGTTATTGCAGGTTGGGGTTTTTTTTTGGCTTCTGGTGTACAAATAAATTTACAGTCACAGCTTATCATCACTTAAAGATGCATGTGCATGCTGGAGTTTACTGAAACATGATTGGCTGCTACATAAATCAATCTGATAGAGATCGGTCCCATGAAAAAAAGATAAATCATTAGCCTGTGCTTTTGGAATGTAATTCATTTTAGATAGTGATTATTGATGATTTCATTCCACTGGTACATGTACATGTCTAGACCATGTTTTTGTATAAAATGTTAAAACAGCAGAATGTGTTCATTTCAAGAAAGACCACGAAGAAATAATTGTTAGAACCTTGTCATTGCAACACTCCCAATGTAAAATTTTCACGCAGAAAACTTGTTTGCCTTTAAAGTCAAATTCACAGCTTTAACAGCAATTATAATTTAGCCCTCTACCTTGCATGCAGCATTTTCTTGTGTATCATCACCAGAGGTATTTCTCCACCAGAATAAAGGTTCTGTGCAGGCATGTTCAGGTGGCCTCATTATGGTGATGCTAGATTTTGCTGGTGTGCAGTGTGTCAGACTAAGCCATTCACTCAAACATCCTCAAATTGTGCTGGTTAACCCAAACTGGCTTTGGCTCAATCCCTGCTACTGAGGGAAATTTCTTTGCTTGTGCAATAATTTGATTTCACATTAGTTGGTGGCTAAACACGTAGCTATCTTCTTTTCTACCATGAATCAGGGTGATGGTAACAAAACGGACTTTGAGAGTGTCTCGTATAGACACTTAACGGTTTCTCACAGCACCGTGGTAAAGCAGGTGAGCAGCCTAATGCCACTTTGCAGACATGGGGTATGAGCCAGAGAACAGTAGTGATTTATCAAGAACTCACAGCAAGTCAGTGGTAGAAGGATATTTCCGAAACATAACCCCGATCTCTTTCCTTTCAATGTGTTTTAAACACTCAGTCGCATGCAAGTTCTGCGCAAGCCGACATTCAGTCCCTCAGCAAGGAAAATGATATGTTCTTAATATTTTCTATGCAACTTTTACTTGGTTTCAGCTTCCCTTCTCTCTCCTCCACCTCTTTTTCAAACTGAAAAAAGCATACATCCCTTCCAGAAAGCAATCTCATCTAAAATAAGCCCGTTTTGACGTTATCAGAGCCAAAAAATAAGGCATCCTGAAAAACATCTTAAAATATGAAAAGTATTTTATTATGGCTAATTCAAAATCAGCCAAACAGAATCTTACCAAACTTTCCAGAAGAATTTACCTTCAGGCTGAGAACAAGCATGGAAAATTCAGGGCTGTTCTTCAAATGTTTACTCTTACTGGTCTCACCTCCCTGGAGAAAGCGCAGAGGGGCAAATGAAAGATAGATGAGCACAGAGCTCTCACAGTGGAGGAGATCTCGGTCTCTCGAGAAACGTTCACCGTGGAGGAACTGAGTAGTAGTACTGAGCTGGGTAAAACTCCCAAGTTCACTGTAAAAATATTTCTGTAACTATTTCCTCCTGAGGCCATAGATTGAAGTTTGCACCTTATTTTGGGAAGATACTTTCTGAACTTGTACGCCTGTCTCTCTGTCTGTCTGTCCATTCATCTCTTTTTCTAGCACGCTACTCTGAGAAGACGTTTTTTCCTTCCTGGTGACCTGCCTGCTGCTGGCAGGTTTCTCTGCTGTGTCCTCATAAGCTGCATACAGGAGGTCCATAAAGCAAGCTCTCGAACAGCAACATTTTTCACTCGTTCACAGAAACCCTCCAGTTTTGCTCCAGATGTTTTTCTGCCACTCTTTGTGTCTCCACTTTCTGCTTATATTGCAGAGCTCCATTTCCATTGGTTTTCAGTGAACAGAGAGCTGGAGGAAAGAGGAAAGGAAGGGAAAGGAATGGAAAAAAGAAAGGAAGAAGGCAAGGAAATTGCAGAGGGAAAATCTGTAATTTTCTGCAATTCCCAACAGGCACTAACTGCGGTGTCATTTTTTTCATGGCCTTGGGGACACTTGCATTTGAGCAATCACCACCTTCTTGAAAATCTTCTGAGACAATCAGGTTGTTTAAATTGGCTTGTTTTAAATGGGTATAAATTTAACATCACTTACAAAGGGTCTGGGTATTCGCCCAAGGACACCTTGCTTTTGTATCATTGGTTCTGTCATTTTCTGACTTTCTAAAGATTACAGGATTGTTTGCTATTTTGACAGAAAGCCCACACAACGTACTTCTATTTCCAATGAAAAAGAAACAAAATATAGCTCTGTTATAGCTGTGTAACAATAAGGTTATTCCAGGAACTAATTGATCATTCAGTGTGTCTGATTTCATTATATCTGACACCGCTGAAAAAGATTATGCTAACTACTAGTAGGTTGCTAGTGTGTTCAGAGTGAAATACTTAACAATATTCTTGGAAAATGCATTTGTGTAGGCATCTTTCGTGGGGAGGGGGAAAATCAAACTTAATTGTTCTGAGTTCTGCAACCAGAATTTAAAGTTAGTCTTTGCTGGTCTCTAGGTTTATAGAAGTCTTTGAATGCTACAAACTTTTTTCCAAGTGATGTTTTATAGAATTGCTTTTAAAAACCCCAGAGGGTAAATAGTATTCTCAGAATAAACAGAAAAATGCTGACCTTGTCAGATTTAGCTGCTGAAAGCCAAGCTGTTTTAAGACTTGGAGGATCAAGGGTCATGGTTATAAACAACACAGATAAAAAGAAAGAAAGGAAGGAAAAAAGAAAGAAAGCTAGAAGTAAAAAAGAACTACACAGTGAATATAAGTAATAAATACGTTGACCTTGACAAGAAGGGAATGAGATATTTATGCAAAAGGCAGGGACGGGGGGGAGAGAAGGCAGGGAGAGGAAGAAGAGAAAGTGCACAAACTGTACTTGGGAAAAAAATGTTTCTTAGAGCTTGTTTAAAGCCGGAAATGAGTCACTTTAGCTTCATATGTTTTTGGTTTCAAAAGGGGAGAAAGGTCAAAGCTTCTTTGTTTTAAATAAGCTGGTCACTACTTCTGAAGTGTAACATGATAGGGTTCAAGAGTCTTAATGAAACTGGTATTTCCCTGACACCCCGGGCTGCAGCACCTCAGCAGTTGCATGGTCATGTATTGTAAGCCCAGGGAGTTTTATAAACAAAGGCACGGCAGAGCGTGACTTTGCTCATGACCTTCATACCCTGGTGCTCCTGTGGCAGCCATATGGGCAGTGTGATGGCTAAATTTGCCACCACTTATATACTTTCACAAATTGCAGCTGCGTACGCGGTCCTCCGCCACCACGGTCGGAAACATGAACCAGAGTTATTGCCCTGAGCCCCGTAAGACACCTCTTTCCAAAATTATTACGATCGGGTAAAGTTTCACACAAAACAAAGTGCTAGAGGCACTCAGAGTGACACCAGAAATTAAAATGGCCATTAAGAAAGAAAGGTAGCTGGAATGCTATAGCAAAAAACCCAACCCAACAAGTTTGAACTAGGCTTTGGGTGGGAGTGGGTTTGATGAGGCTCAGGGCTTACCACAAACACCACTCCTGGGTCTGCCAGCTTCTACATCTAACGCACTCAGTTACACCCAGTTCTGACTGCCACCCAAGAAATGCTGGCAGGGGCAAAGGGGTAACAGCAAATAAATCAGGTAGGGATACACTGAGCACTGTGTTGTAGAGAGGGGCCTGATGCTAAGGGGATGTCTTCATGCTGTCCCAACAGAAAAGGGAATAGCAGCGTCCTGCAGCAGATTAGAAGTCAAAAGAAAAGCCCATGAGCAGGAGGGGAGAGGACAGACTTCACTGAAAAGAAATGGAACAATCTCCTCTTTTCCTGCTGCTCTAATGATGCTTCTTACTAATTAAACTCTCGTTTCCCTCTTCTGTGCAAACATAACCCTTCTTATCCTGCCGTGTCTCAGCCCTCTTACCACCGCTCTCTCCTCCCTGAGTTTCTTTCCTGCCATGCTTCTGGCAATGTCCCTCTTCCGAATTGAGAATTCCTTCTCCTTTTATTTGCTGCTTCATGCTGCCACTTGTGCTTAATGCGAGATACCAAGCTGTATCTGTTATACTCCTTTGTTTTTTTGATCACTTTCCAAGCTTTACCTGTTGGATAATACCCTAAAGTCTATATAGAATAATATCCATCTAAAACTTCTTCCCTGTATTGCTCCTGTAATTATTTTAGTATTAGACTAAATGTTCTTTAGGAGAGTCATTTCTTCTTCTGGTGTTCATAATGTATCTGCTGTAAAAGGCCATCTGTTCCCTGAACACTAGAAACAACAATGGAAGAGCACACTCATACAATAATGTGGGGATATGTATCACTGGCAGCAAAATTGAAAAGCAATTATGGTAATGAAAATTGTGAACTTTCAAAATGACCAGCTTCATTATTCTTCGTGGCATCAATCCCCAGACTGGGACAATTACTCAGTTTACAATAAAACTAAATAAAAGGTGACTGATTCATTGGACATTAGCTGTTTCAGAGCTAGCTTCATGCTTGCTGTTAGGAGTAGCACTTGAAATGGCGCATTATGCAGAAGCACCCCAAGAGTCTGGATTTCCTACTTTGACCTTGTTTCAACATTCAGCTCTCTATTGTGCCCACTCCTTTCTTTCTTGAATCAATTTGCCATTCATTCAAAACTGGCCGATAATCAGAGGTAACCAATTCCTTTCGTGTTTACTTGTTTGACTTTCCCCTCACCTTTCTGTCTACTCGTGTCTGCCCCATGGTTGTCTCCACTTGTGCTTGAACGAAGTCAACCGGCCTATGACTGCCTTCATACTGAGGTGTCTGGAGCTCTGAGGATGTCCTGATCACGCAAATGTCATAAAAGTGAAATAAAGTCATTTAACAGAGCAGAATCATAGTACTCCGAGCCAACTCTACAAACACAAACTATGTCTATAGCTTTGCAGAAGCCAGGAGAAAAAAAAACCAACCAAAACTTGTTTCTTGAGCACGGAACAGACAACTCAAAGTTCTCCGGCAGCTGACTGCCATGTCCAGGTTTCCAACAGATCGAGAGATTCTTGATCAGAAACCACCCATCGGGGAACACTACGCTGTGTTGGTGGTACAAGGAAGGGTGTCGGTCTTTATTCTGCTCAGTGAACCAGGCGGAAACACTGCTTTCTTATCTTGAAACATTTTATGATTGTCTTCAAATAAATTGATATTGACAAAGCATCACTAAGTCATGTTATCCTGCTTATCCACTTGTTGGGAAAAAAAAAATGAACAAAATGAGAAAATATTCGGACCTATGTCAAGCTTTTCCAGACATTGAAAGTGGACGAGAATTAATCTGCAGTCCTTCTCTTTTCTTTTTCTCCCTGAAGAGAGAGATGCAAAATAAAATACTAGCTTGCTCTCCCCCTCAATTCTAAAAACAATGCACTTCTTACAGGTTCAGAAAAGCTTCAAATATGTCATTGATCTCTGTGAATTTCTAAACCTTTTGAAAGTTTCTTTCTTATTGAAAAGTCATCAGATTAGGACCTAAATTGAAGAAGGATGTTCCTGTGAGTTAAAGCATTGGACTGGGACTCAGAGACTCACATTTCAAGACCTGGATCTGCTGTAGACTTATTTTGTGATTTTGGTTGTGATCCAGCAATGCACTTAAATCGGTGTTTAATTTAAAACCCTGGAGTAGTCCCATGAAAGTTAAGCACGGACTTAAGTCTTTGTTGAATGGGAGATTTAGCCTGTGTGGGCTCATTTCTCCAGCTGTAAAATGGGGATAATACCTACATTCTGCCATAGCTTATTTTTACAGAAAACCTTCTGGTGCAAAAACTGTACCTTCTTCTGACCTGTGCCACGCCAAGGCCGACGGATGTCAGCTGGAGCCTGTAAAAATTACCGTGCCGCAAAGCGGCGATAGTCAACGGAATGGCTTCTCCTGCCTCCTCTGGAAGCTCTATGAAAATATCACTTGTGCGGAGGCTTTGTGGGGCAGGGCTGGGGAAAGGGGCATTTCCCGGCTCTCCCTCGCTCGCGTCCCTGTGGTCAAGATGCCCCTCTCTGCCTGGCCGCTGTCCCACCGCTTCTAGCTGCTAGGCAGCTGGCAGGCTGCATGCACCTACACGAAAGCGTTGGCCCGCAGCTTGGGAAGGAAATTGAATGAATCTGCAACCTTTTGTCTTGTTTGTTAATATTTTACCGTTTCTTCCGATAAATCTCTTTCCCCCTTCGCGCCGCGTTGCATGGGGCCTCCCAAACGCCTCATTTATTATTTGACAGGTCTATGCGCGCCTCGAACAATGGATTGTGAAGTTGCTATACTTTTCCAAACACGGTTAGAAATTTTGTTCGCAGAGTGAGGAAAAGCGCTCACAAGTGAGAGGGATGATTAATTTCCACAGCAGCGCCGAGAGTATGTAAGCAACACAAATTGTCAGTGTTTTACTTTAATTTAAGGCTTAATTGAATCCTTAAGGATCCTTTGAATATGTTCCTCCTACATATATGACAGACTGCACGTTACATTGCATGAGGGGCATTATGAGTAAAGGTATTTATCTTTTCTCCTTAAGATTCTTTACTTATGCAAAACCGCGGGGAGAGATCCACTTTGTGCCCGTGCGTGAGACAGCCTACCTGAAATTTCTCAGATGAGCCTGGGGTCTCTAAGAGCCACAACCTCTCCCTTGTTCTCATCATTCATCAAAGAGCCTACGATGTAGCTCCTGCGTTTGGATGACAAGCAGGAGATTGCCAATTGTCTTGGAAATGTAAAATAAACACTTTTTCTACATATGTTAATGCCATTGTTTATTGACTACTTACTCAGCTTGGATGTAATTGGGGTCATTAGGGAAACATAAGCAGCTCAGTGCCTGTCAATACCTGACCTTTAAAATATTCAGTACATTCAGTGTTACATGATGTTTAACAAGCTGGCCTTTTCATGTGAATGCAGCTGTTGTTGCCATGCAAGCGGGAATGAAGGTGCTGTTCCTCCTCGAAAACTTTTTTTTTTATTAATTTTTTTTTTTTTCCCCTTCATCCGTGGTGTTGCGGTAACTGGGAACAAAATAAATCTCGCCGCTGAAAATTTAGTCTGGACCCACAGTCTTTGGCAAAAAGTGAAAACCGGTTTCATGTGAAAGGCAGGGGGAGAAAAGAAAAAAAAAAAAAAAAAAGCAAGTCCAAAGCAGCAAAGTGAAAAAGGGCCAGGGTGTTAAACTCGGTTTGACTTCGTGCGTTATGACATTCGGCAAATGTAAATCAAGCCACCTTCAGGATGTCACAAGCAAAATTTTCTACGGTGGTTGTGATGACGGAGGGGCCGCTGAAGAATCTCTCATCAGCAGACCACAAAGGCTGAAGCACAAGCTATCACCAACGTGCAGATGTTATCAGGATGTGACTTCAGCACAGCTATGCATCCCGATGGAGAGACAAAACTGCAGATGTTTAACGCATTATGGTGGAAACTGACTGCAAACTATTCTATTTTAATTATTTAAATTTTACACAAAAGAGGGATTCTGTGTCCTCTGCCTCTGTTGCCAGAATGCAAGTTAACAGTTCCTGTAAATAAAAGCAAACAACTTTTTCACCGAGCTAATTAAGGCTGTTAATATTTCTGAGCGGGCTGATAGATAAATGTTTCCATTTCAAATTACCCTTTGAAACAAAGAAACAAACAAACAAACAAAAAGAAAAGCCCAGACATCCTGCGTTCAAAGAATGAAATAAACAATGTTATTCGGTTTTAACAGAGAAGTAACAAGAAACCAGAGTATTTTCAGACAATGGAGGCATATTTTTACAATGTAGATCAGGAAGAAAAACAAAATAGAAAGACAAAGTGACAAAAAGAGTTTAGGAGATAAAAGTTAAGTCCAGTAATTTTAAATCAACATTTATTGTGAAGTACAAAACACAGTAAGAAACCAGTTGTACAAACTTTAGCCCTTCGTGAGGGGTTTTATCTACTGAGTGAGATTTCTCCAGATGTCTCTTTCCGCAGTTTTCACCAGCCTCAGAAACTTCTGAGTCTGGGGAAGCAAGGAAAATTGTTACGGAAGGGTTGTGAGCACAAGGCAAAATTGTGAGACCACAAGTTCCCTATAGCAAATATGAAAATTCTCTCCCCCCCCCCCCCCCCCCCACCAGCCTGCCCCATCGCTACCTATAGCCCAAAGTTTCTGCTGTGTCTTCATTTCCTCCTAAAGGCTTTAGTGATATTCCTGAATGTGAGTGTCACTTCTTTAATATAAAATAAAGTAGGATAAAATAAAAGAAATAAAATGAAATAAAATAAAATAATGTAATAAAATAAAATGTTAAAACAAATTATTAAAGTATTAAAATAGATAAACCAAAATAATAACACACCAAAAGGATAAAATGAAATAAAATACCTTTGGCGCTATTCCCTTGCCAAACGGTGTGATTGCCTTCAATATTCAATCAATTGTTTTGTTCTATAACCAGCTCGGAGTGTGAGAGTTGTGGTTGAAATAGGTCAGGTTACTAGTGCCCTCTTCTGCTTTACACTGGTCTCTGCTGCCCTCTTCTAACCTCTGCTCTCCCTCCAGCAGTTTCTGTTCTTCCACTCACTGATCCAGCAGGACCTTGGCCCCCTCAGGTCCCTCATGTCAAACAAGCAGGCATCTACTACATTACACGGCCTGAAGGTGACTGCACAGGGAGCGGGAGAGAGAGGGAGAGAAAGAAAGTCCTTGGAAAAGCAGGATGGCATCCCTGAGCAAAAATACATCAATCACACCAGTCCAGCTATCTCAATTAACCCTTAGTTAAGCTGGGACCTCCTGGAGAAACTGAAAAGAGTTTGAGGGAATAAGAGATGCTATCTGCCACAAGGATTACCACTCTACATGCGGATCAAAGACAATTCCACATTTTACCCTAGTGATTAGCTGTAATTAAATAAAGTAAGTCTGTTTAAACTTCATTAGCAGCAAGACGTTTGCTACAGCAGAGTGGGCACAAATCATCCATTCTTAATTAAAAGATAATCCACAGGATGACCATAATCTTCTTCTAAAAATACACCATTTCCCCCTGAAAGATTTCTTCATCAAATAAGGATAAATAACAGTTTCCCCGTGTTTAAGCTATGAAGGAATGGATGCTCCTTCCCGTTTGCTTGAGTGAGTGCTGAATGTGCCTGATAACATCACTTTGGCATGCTATTATCTAAAATGGTAGAATACCTCACTTCAGCAAAGTCTGACATAAATCTTTGAAAACAAAGACATTGCATATGTATGAGCTGAAATAGATATGACAGTGTTGGCACATTAATATTCCTGTCACTGGGGGGTTTCAAACTTTTAAGGAGATGATATCAATGAATTCAGGCTGTAGCTGGTGGAAGAGGGCAATGTACTGTAGGACAATTATTAATTAGGTACAGCCAAACATATTGAAAAAACATATAATAATGCCCGAAGTAGACCTCATTGCAGACTTTCAAGAGCAATTAAGAAGGACAGAAATCAAGAACCCTCTGAGCCCTACTGTCTCTCAGTTCTGGGAGGATCAGTCCTAATCAACAGCAAAAGGACATCTCCCTTTCTGCTGCTGCAGACGTGGTGGTGGTGCATGGACAACATATGTTTTCAATTGTCCCATAACAGCCTTCATTAACAGCGACTGCAGCGCCTAACTGAGCAGTTCTCTGCGCAGTTGCATGTGGTCTGAAAATTGTCCTCATGTAGCATGATATGGGGATATTCGGTTGGTTTGTTTTTTGTTTTTTTTTTTTACTACCTGATGTGAAAAACATCCAGTTCACCCTGAGATGAGCAGCGGTAGAGCACGTAGAAGTAGATGTTAAGAAAAAAAAAGCAACGCACCAGCTTCTCCTCAGCAACAACAAAGCTGGAAAATTCCTATTCCGTTCTGCGGAGCAAGAGAAAAACGTGCAAAAACCTCTTTATTTATGGTCCTTTTGGGCAGTAGGTGCACTGCTTCCTCGGCTCTGCCCCTTGTGGTGGGAGTGCAGGGACAAGCTGCAGGAATTAGAGCTTGCCGAGATGAAAATTCGGTCTCAAGGTCTGTGGGGCAGGGGCTGTTCGCCCAGCGAGGGACCTTGCACGTCTTTTGATCCATAAGAGTAAATGAGGAACATGAAAGCTGCCTAATCATCAGCAGAAAATTCACGCTGGAATCAAAACCCAGGATCAAAACCCACACTTGAGCCCGAATATAATTCTACAAACGGCTCTTTTCATTTTTCATTTTAATTTAGTACAGAAAGACTTGCCGGCAGTGACCACACAGCCTGCACTAGTCCAGTGACGCGCTGACCTTCAGGTGTAGGATGGAAGGGCTGCTGAAAGAGGTTTCCGTGTACAGCTCTTGCTTTTTTTTTTACTCTCTAGCTGTTTCTTTTTCTTTCCTTTCTTTCCCCCTTTCTTTTTCTCCCCTTTCCCCAGCACTGTCTTCCACCTACGGCAGGCTGGTCTGCGCCCTGACACCTGACATTCAATAACCTCTCAGCAGTTGTGGACAAAGACCTAAGAAAATTCCTCTTTCACAAACAGGCATGAAACTAGCTCCAGATAAAGGCATCTCAAACACACTTGATGACAAGTCAGCTCTTTTAGGCTATTACAAGAGAGCACTGCTCACCTCCAAATATTTTTAGACTTTACTAATAAAATCCTGCAGAGGTGCTTAGGTCAGTGCTTTCAAAACAACTAGAAATACATCTGCGCTTTGGTTTTGATTTAACTCTTTTATTACACTAATGCTATCTGTCATTTCCTGCGTGTGTCAGCATTGCTTCTGAATGGCAAAAACGTCACGGATACACCATGCAAAAAAGAAAGAATCTTGTACCCTGCTATGATAAGCAACACCGCTTTGAAAAGAAAAGAAAAAAATTACACGTTGATAGATTATCTGGCAACCGCAAGGTATTATATTTGCCATGCTCTTACACCACGGCGGTGGAAGGCGACAGCAGGAGCAGTATTGCTCACACAACTCCCTCCCATCCCTCCCCTGAGTTCCTGATTCCTTCGCAGCTCTAGAATCTGATTTTGAAATAAGGTTAGATTAACGTTTGAAATTGTGGAGCGACGTCCGTGTGCCCACGGACCGCAGCGGTGAATGCCGCTTTCCTTTACCTGAGGTGGCATTTTATGTCCCCACACAGCAAGGCACGTAAAGCACGGGCATGACCTGTGTAAACCCATCAAAGTCAACGGGACTGCTGCTTGGGCTTAGCATCATGTACCTGCGCGTGCGCCTTGACGAACCAGGGCTTTGCATATTAATCCACGTGAGGAGAGGTGACGCGTTATGACTTTGTGAGCATTAAAGTGTCTAGGGACTAAGATATTTTTCCTAATTACTTTAGTGCTTCTCTCTTGAGGAATTACAACAACAGTAAACTCTGGTGAGACTTTAAGAGCTATTCATAAAACCCAAAAGATTTTAAAACAGAACAGCTGAAACCCACCACAGTTTACTATCAGGAAAAAGACAGACCAGAAAAAAAAACCCAAACAACTTTCCCTAAAACCAGTTTTCTTTTTGACCCAAAATCAACCCACTGTTTATCAAAGAATTCATTCTACATTAACTAGGCAAAACATCCCTGGTATGGAACCACTGATATTCAGCGAGCAAAGAAAACGAAGTCACTGGATCCTTTAAAATGTAGTCTTTCATGTCAGTACATTGCAAAAAATAATGAATTACAGCCTCTTCTTCTTCTTCCCAGTGCATTTTTAGAATAGTTTACATGACTCTGGAATGGCTGAAATACTTCACCGCCTACTGTAGAATGTCCTCATGAAGACAAAAAAAAAAAAAAAAGACGTTTACTTTCACAGTTTGATTGCATGGATTTCATACTACCATTCAGGACCAAGAAAAATGTAGATTTTGTTTAAAGAAATAGCAGCAATATGTTAGAAAACGTTTATATAATGCAAAAGTTACATGGAAAATATCTAATCTGATAAAAAGAGAAATCCAATCCATATATATGGCTTTTAGTACAGTAAGAAGATTCTGCAAATCCTCTGATAAAAACAAACTAATAAAGTTGGCTTGTAAAGTGAACTACAGATAAGGATGCACCTATTTTCCTTATAGACATTACTTCTGAAGGTTTGTACCTATAGAAATGATATCCACGTACCCTGTTTAAACAGCTGGTATGACTAACACAGACCTTCGGTGCCTATATATGCTTTGGATTTCATTCTGACAAGTAAATCATATCTTTTCCCCTGTTGATTTATGAGACTGGATTTATTGTGATTTCTGCTATTTTTTTGAGAAATAGAGATTAAGTATGAGAGGTCACAAGTTACAGAAACTGCAGTGGGTGGACCTCCACTCATATTTTTATATTTCTGTGTCTGCAAAACATCCCATTGTTTCCACTTTTAAACTACACTTTAAGATATAGTACTTAAAAGTAATATAAAATTATTGGAGCAGCGACTGCTGCTTTCTGTTTTGATTTTCATAAGCTTATGTGCCTACGTTGTTTATTTTAATTGATCATTAAGGCCTAGATCTTACTGCATAAATAAATCTGCCGGGCCTCTGCAAAATATCGTTGAAGTCAACTGGGTTTCACATATGTGAAGAACCTTATCTGTGCCAATCACACTGTAAAAGTAGGCAAGATACTGGAGCAATTTTCTCGATCAGATATTCTTATACAAATTGAAACAATATGAATATGAATATGTTTTTATACATTTTGTAGATTACATCTCTATCTTGTAAATAGATGAATAATCCTAAATGCTTGGAAAAGCATGTATGTGTACAGGAGAAGAACAAAAGAAAGATGTAAATACAGATGCATGTATTTAATTCCATATGACAATAAGCAATTAAACATAGTAACAATAACATTGAAACACTACATCTTCTTGGAAATATATCCTTTCATTTCATTGACGGATTCCTAAGAAATATGGATTTTTATTAGTACTAGAAAGAACCACTAAATGTATTCACCTGAATAAAGTAACATATGTCTGTGCTTCAAGAGAGTTTTTTAAAAAAAAAGTCCTGTCTGGCTTAAAATAGTCTTGAAAGATGACTTGCCTGGATCAACCATTTCTGACAATCTTAAATTCTGATTTGCAATGCAATTTTTTTTTCAAAGTTGTTATACTGCAATGTCTTCTTGCTCCTAGGAGACAGTTCAGAGCGCCTCAGCTGCCACCAAAGTTGCAATGATTCTTTATAGTAAAAAGTAATACTGCATATATAAAAATGTAATATATAGTGTAGAGTCATAAGTAACTATCACAGCAAAGGAGGTTTTCATTTTAGCATTTCGGTGGTGTTTATTGGCTTACTATCCACAGACCAATTGTTTTCAGTACAACGATGATGATTAGCAAACCTTCTGCTAACTTAAGTTGGTTTCAGTTCCCATATAGCACCAATAGCAAGAGAGATTCAAGCATGTACTACTGCTTTGTGCTTCCAATCCTATCTATTTACAACTCCAAGATCTTTAATACCAGTTGTTCTGTTCCAGTAGTCTGGAACATGTTTGGGGAATGGGAAAATCGAGGCTTTTCCTAAAAATAGAAATTTGCACAACATTAGGTAAACTGCCGTAGCACTTCTCTGTGCCTGTGAGGGTCTGAGAACACGCACAGGAGAGGTTCGTAGGTAATGACAGTGCCTTTATCACACAAAGCAATAGCTGTTTTGTGGGAAATCTTCAGGAAATCACCTGATCTCGGGAAAAATATTTCCCTGCCTACAACTTTGTGATTTATAAAGATAAGCCAAGGAATTAGTCTAGTGGAAGGTGTCCCTGCCCATGGCAGAGGGGTTGGAACTAGATGATCTTTAAGGTCCTTTCAAACCAAACCATTCTATGATTCTACGATTAACTAAAAATCATAATTTTGTTGGAGACCAAGAAAACAGGGACTCAGCAGTTACTGGTTTTATGACAGATTGCAACCTCCCTCTGTGCAGCTAAGGTTCTGGTTCTTTTGTCCAAGGGAGGACTTTCTCCTCATCCTCCCTGACATCATCACTACACCACAGGTATCAACGCTCTTTTTATTCAAAGGTAGTCTAATTGGTGTATACATATTCAATCTCTGAGCAATCACTCTCAGGTGGTATTCAGCTCTGAGAGATACAGCTTCTGCAGATCTAAAAAAGGGCTGGAGAGACCCAAAACTTGTTTAATTTTTCCAGCTTTACTGATTAGTCAACTACATCATATTCCTACTTACAAGCCTTGTCTTCTCTTAGGAAACGTGGGCATTGGGAGCACGCCAGGGTTTAGCACAAATGCTCATCCCTAAAGGCCAACTCATATTCCTATTGACTTCAGGTCCATCTGCCCATTTAAATCAGGCTCCAATATGTCAATCAGGCTTTAAGTCAGGAGTTACATCAGGCATTATAGATCTTTAGAGACTAAGTATCTGCCTATGGCTTGGGTGTCAGTGTATGGGAATAACTACACTGTCTGCTATGTCATTTAACAATTCAGAAATGGCGCGGCTCAGGATGACCATATAAGCCTCTGTTGAAGTGGGCAACACTAAGACCTTTTCAGAGAAGGCTTTGGTCTTTGCCCAGTGTAAGTCATGGGCTGTGACAAGATGACAAGATGGATGGAGCAGGCCAGAAGATGGGATAGGTGCCTGCACTGTTGTGTGCACCACCATGTCCCCTACCCAGGACTGGTGTTCTGGACACAAATCAGGACAAATCACTACCTCAGGACACTGCTGCTGGTGAGGATCTTGTAGATATGTGGCATATTCACCTTCAAGTTTCGCTGCACGAATACGCCAGCTTGCAGTATGGACACGAGCTAGGCTGACATCCTATCCCAACATACTCAGGTACTATTGGTGGTGTCAGGAATGAGTCCTTGTGCACTGAGCTAGATGAGCTGTTCAGAGCAGCATCCCTGTTTTATAAGTGCTGCTGGGTAGCACACATCTGTGGGTACAACCTAGCCCCAGGGATGTCCCGGTGTCATGTGGGACCAGCCACCAAACACTTTGACTGTAGGAGCTGTCACCAATGAAGAAGGTCATTGTCAAGACATTGAGGTGTTGGAGCGTGTCCAGAGAAGGGCAACGGAGCTGGTGAGGGGTAGGGGTCTGGAGCACACGTTTGATGAGGAGGACCTGGGGGTGTTCAGCCTGGAGAAAAGGAGGCTGAGGGGAGACCTTCTTGCTCTCTACAGCTCCCTGAAAGGAGGGTGTGGTGAGGGGGGGGTCAGTCTCTTCTCCCAAGGAATGGGGGATAGGATGAGAGGAAATGGACTCAAGTTGCACCAGGGCAGGTTTAGGATGGATATTAGGAAAAATGTCTTCAGTGAAAGGGTTGTCAAGTGTTGGAACAGGCTGCCCAGGGGGGCAGTGGGATCTCCATCCCTGGAGGTATTTAAAAGACAGGTAGAGATGGTGCTGAGGGACATGGTTTAGTGGTGGGTTTGTCAGTGTTAGGTTGACGGTTGGACTTCATGATCTTAAATGTCCCTTCCAACCTAGACGATTCTATGATTCTATGACAAGGACACTGAGACCGAGGAGAGTTACAGACCATGGAGAAGGCTCTGTTTCTCCTTCTCAGCAGCCTGCTACAGGTCATACGAAGGGTAGAAACACACAGTCAAGAACTAAACATGCAGCCTACTGCCGGAAAGGAACCTGAAAAAACAAGAAGCAAGGGGACTGGTTTGAACTCCAGAAGTCACAAAGGGCAACGAGACCTAACAGACCACGGCGAGACATAAGTAAAAGTCACGTCTCTGGGGCCCACTCTGCTGAAGAAATATTGACCCTTGAAAGTCAGCAAAAACTTTTTAATAATTCAAAAAGAAAACTGAAACAACAAGGACAGAAGCTGGAGGCAAGAGTGCAGCTTGAAGGAGGGAAGAGGCAGGAGAAATTCGTCCATGTTTGCACGGCTGGGATGCAGGCTGCAGCTGTGACATCTCTTTGGATGCTTTTCTTAATGGAGAAGTGTTGTTTTCTGTGTTACCTTTTTTTTTTTTTAACCAAGGATGTGAAAGATGGGGCACCATTTCTGGTTGTTCATATACGTGTATAAACACAAACATATATGTGTAAATAGACACATTAACAATACATGAATATGGGGTGATATATTTGGGTAAGCCCTTTTTTCTGGTGTATTAGCTGCAGAATAATTTTACGCATTATATTATTAAACGTATAGAATCATCACTTATGCCCTTGAAGCACTCAGACGTTTTCCCCCTATATCACCTGTTTTCAGAGGTATTGTAGAAAGCGTGGGGCTCGAAAAGGAATTTGGAGGAGGATGGTTTTGCAGTCCTATCAGTCATACTGGGGAGGGCACTTTGTGTGAAGGTGTGGGTATGTCATAAAAACATTGACTAGAAGAGTGGAGGATGAAACACTCAGAAGTGACACTAGATAGGCAAAAAAGGGGCAGAGACATGTCAGTGTTGACAAGAGGGTTGGATATGGAGTTCGGCAGAGAGGGAAACTGTGGAACACAGACTGAAATGGGGAAGGGAATCTGCATTCCGCCATTCTACATCTGTCTTTGAAACATCTCAATTACTTACAAGGAAAAGATGAATTTTCCACTTCCACTGCTAACCTTTTCCACTTCTTTCTCATTACAGCAAGTAAACAACATTAAATGGCAAATTCTACAGTTCAGAGTACGGTAGACTGCTGAGCTGTCTTTAGGAAAATACAGTACAAGAGTATTAACCGGCACATATCCCTAACAGTGTTGAGATTTTTTTCTCTCTTATGCAGTTCTCAAAGTTATGAAGTATATTGGCAGGTTCCAGTCAACAATAAAGGCTGCAAAAGTCTTCTTTTTTTCCAATACTGAGCTTTTAGTCTAATTGCTTATTTGCAGTCTCAGCAAGCCAGAGAGAGGAATTTTATCCTCTTTGGCTTGTTTCTGAATACTAACTAGCCAGCCCAGTCAAGGCTCTCTAAAGAGTGAAACTGCATGAGAGACACACTGCATTTGACACAGTCAGGAGGCAAAAGAAAGAGCAAAACAAAAGTCTATTCAGGGCTGAATCCTCTGATATACTCACCCATCCCCCACCTCCTTTAAACATAAAGAGAAAGGGGAAAACTCATGAATCCATGGCTGAATGCCTGAGGTTGTCAGAATAAAGGACAATGAGTGACAGCTGACTGTCAGCACAATTCTCAGAGTCTGAGTTATCACTTTTTGGCATTGTTCAAATAGGAAAAAAAGCATGCGCGCTTAACGAGGAAATATCGCAGGAGCGCTTTGTGAGGGGCTGTGCTCACACCGGCTGCAAACAGCCGAGGAAGCCAGAGTTCTGCATGGATTTTTCCCTTACGAGTATATTGGTTTGTGAAATCTTCCCAACTGAACTCATTAAAAACTTTTCTAAACACGTTGGCATTAAACGACGCCTTAAGACAACAGAGGTCAGAAAACTATTTTCCTTTAAGGAAATCAGGCCAGGCATATCTAAAGCTTAGACAACTTACATGTTCACGACACTGTTAGTTATTTTTAAAAAAACACTCCCAAGAAGGCCAATCTTTAAACATTTCCTGCATGTTCAACTTGTTTAGGATCTCCTTGCAAGCTTTTTTTTTTTTTTTCCTACAGATTTGCCTACACTTTCATCTTCACTGACTGCCTTAATCCTCCAGTCTTTGTTGTTCCAATGCGCGATCAGCTTGTTTTTAAGTCACATCTACCCACATTTGTTAGTGGTGAAACATTACTTTAGGCTTTTACATCTCCATAAATCCATACAAATGATGCACAGGTTTTCCTGAGAAAGGTTGAGAAAGCTAAAGCAGAGAAGATTTTAAGGTTATTTAAATAATGCATTTTAAGTTGGCAGATATTTAACTGCATGGTTTATGTACTAAAAAGAACTACCTGAGTAGAGTGACAGCTCATGACAGAGAGACCCTGGAATGACAGGGTTTTTAGTAATTAAAATAGATCTGGCCTGTGCTCAAAGCATTAGCTCACTTAAGCCTGTTGACCATCTGTACTGGAGAGACACTGATTTTATTCTCAGCTCCATGGGTCTGTCAGGGTCCATAACAACTGCAGACAGGACCGAGTGTCTAGGTCTTGCCCCACTAGGCATGAGGGCTGCTCTGGAGTGTGGTTGTCCCTGAGAGGGGGGATGTAACCGAAAAGTGGGCAGTGAGAGGGACCGAGACGCTGACCTGTATCGCTCTACGCGTTGGCAGAGCACTGCTGTGGGAGAGCTCAAACTGCTGTTACCACCCCAGCAGGTGTTACCGTACGTTATGAATCTATAGAGAGAAATGAAGAAATGAGGGAGGGAGTGTAAGTGAAATGCAACAAGAAAAACAGGAGGAAGTTAATTTGCAGGCTTCTCCCCCCTCCTCCCCCCCCCGAGCTAAAAGGGAGAGATTTCTGTGTCTGACAGAAATGGTATTTAGAAGCTCCAGACTTTGCATAAAACCAGTAAAATAAACACCTACAAACAGAGGATGTTTGTAGATAGGGTTTTAGAGAAAGCTATTTGTCTGTTTCTATAATCTATCTGCATTCTGGAAAAAAAAGACTGTGTTTTTGGGGTAGGGAACAGAAACTGTGCAAAATCCTCGCTCCTTTGCTCCACAGAGCACAGACCTGCTGCTGAACTTTGCAGCTGTGCTTCAGTGCCTGTTCTGGTGCCACCGTTGGCTGATCTGTGTACATATATATATGGCTGATATGTGTATGTATGTATAAACACTACCTTACTATGAAGAATGCCATCTTTAAAAAAACAACCAGCAACACCAAAAATAAATCTTTTTTTTTTTTTTTTTTTTATAAAGGATGTGCCTAATCTTGCTGGATAGGTGAAGTGATTCACAAAGACTTTTTGGGAGCTTTATTGTGTAGAAGACATGGAGAAGGGGTTTTTCTACAGGCAGCCTTGCAACGTTACACAAATTGCTCGTGAACAGGTTCTGCCAGCCCAGTAGGAATATTAGTTATAACTATAAAAAGCACTCTCCAGGTGTCAGGTAAGAAGTTTCTGGACAACAGAGAAGAAAATGGACTGAGATTTCCAATGCAAACACAGGAGGCTTATTTTTGAAATTTAAGAACTCTCCATTCTGGTTAAAAGACATGCTATTTTTTCCCGGCCCTTTAATAACACTATGGTGCTATCTCAGGTAAGAGCTGTTGCTGTAGTCTTCCATTTTCAGCAGTTATCTTCTCTTTGTAATTGATTTTGAAGTAATAGAATGCCTGCTAAAGGTAGAAACCATTGTGGGTGGCAGGAGAAAGAAATATATGAGAAATTAACAGATGAAGAAAACATAAATGTGAACTGGGTTCAACCCTTTGTGAATAACCACATGGAAACAAATAAAATTAATAACCCTGCTACAAGTCCTGTAAAGGCGAAAGAAGCTCTGCCTCTCCTGCTCTAGTCGTGGCATTTACAGGATGCCAAATAATTCAGTATTTTGCTGCATTACTATCCCTTCCAACTTAAGTATGCAGCTTGGTTAGCTAAATTAGCTGCCCAGAATCCCCTGGCTCCCTCTCCAGTCATTAGATAGGCTTCCCCAATAGCTAAGCTAACTAATTTAATTTGAAATGGCCTTTTGCAAGATACTTTTTCTCCCCTTTGATTGAAGAATGAATTTAACTTACATGTAGAGAGATGGGAGCTACAGACTGAATTTCCTGCCTGTGTTCAGGGCTAAAATGGGATGATGTAAATTTCTGTTTCGGTGTTTAAGTTGCTCCTTCTCCCAACATTTTCAGGCCAAGGGGACCTGGGAGTGACGTTGCTGCTGGTGTTTCCCACAGAGCAAAGAGCCTGGAGTCTTCCTTTCCTCAACAGAGACTTTGTTCAGCAATTTTTCAAAAAATTCTTGGAGGCACAGGGCTTTGGTAAATTCTTGTGAGAGCTTGCACGTCTGTGGTAGTGGAGACACAACGCACACACCTGTTAATCCCTACGCGACAGACTGTAATTTACAGAGCTGTTAAAGCCTGTGTGTCACTCACCTCGCACAGAACACGTACACCCGTTCACCATTGCTGTCTCCAACCTCAAGAAACTGTCTTGATCCCTGGGCAGATTCAAAGAAGCTGGAAATGCGGCCACCAGTTTCTAAAGCAACATGGACCTGTAGTCTATAAACCAAAATGAGCCAAGCTTTCACTCCTAGGCAGTTAGTCCTGATAAACGTGCTAAACTACTGAACTTCTGCTATAACCCTAAGAAGGGAGATGAAGACCGTAGACCTTAATCGTGGCGTGATTTATTATTGTTTATTCTTTTTGCAAGGAATTAACGGGGAGCCAAACTCTGCAGATGTTCAACTGATTTTGCTTGCTTTCAAATCAAGGTCCTTTTAACCATAGTGATGGCATTATACATATTTTTTTCAGTCCTGATAGCCAGTGTAGTGCATGTTCTTGAAATTTTACCCCTTTTGCATGGGTAGCCTGATGATAAACATGCAATCATAAGAGATTTCTGCAGAAGTATCTTAACCTGTGGGATTTGTTCAGTTGCGTGGTTTGGTGTTGTTTTTTTTTTTTTTTTCTTTTTTTTTTCTTTTTTTTTTTTTTCCTAAATCGGTGATGGGAGATGTATGGGAAACAAGAGAGTGAAATCCCAGTTTGTGGAGCCGATGGGGACACTTCAGCAGGCTTGCCTCATACTTTATAACTTTTTTCTGCACTTTCTGGTGCATTGGAAGGATATTAGCAGCTCCAGGAATTGACTGTTTCACCACTGGAATGAGAATGCATCCTGTCACTCTGTGAGCTGATGTAAGGCATAGAGGAGAAATTTGAGAATATATTATTCTAAGAATTAGAAAACAGATAGATCTCCTGAGATCCTGTCTGGGGAGAAAGTCTGAGAAAAATCTCTGGCTGTAAGTAGGCTTCTTTCCTTTGCCTTTGCCCTGGGAATATAGTTGGTAATCAAGATGTAGTTCCTGTTTTGGCGGAGCTTCCCGATTGCTGTAGGCACATTCATCACCCAAGCCAAACAAGTTCCCTCCGTTTCTTCAAGACTTACTGTCTAATAACCTTCAGAACAGGATTAGAGTTTCCCAGGCTACAAGAAGCTTTAACTTACTTCTGCTGAGCAGAGTATTTTACAAGTTATGCTTAATCTCTGGAGAGTGGAAGAAATACCTAGTCAATCTTTGAAATATCTGTTTCCGGGATATATGGAGCGCGTGTACATAGTCTTACATCTCTAAGACTAGACTGGTCTCTCATGTCTATAAAAACTCAGCTTCCCAAGGGACAGAGAGAGAGGCCCCGATGCTCAAAGGTAATCAGTGGGAGCTAGGCTCCCAAATACCTTTGTGGAACAAGTCCTATTAATAATTGTATTATATGTCATCCCCTCCTTCCTAAAGCGTATGCCGTTGCATTCCCCGAATGCTTCGCAGCGTTTGGTAGGTCACTCTCCTGCTTGTATCTAAGCAGAGTGGCCAAGGAAAACAAAAGGTCAAAGCAATAAAAGAACCTTGGACATTTGGATGTCAAAGGGAGCAAGCTATTTCTGGACACAGAATTGATACAGCTTTCCTTTTGGATTAGAAAATGCAAGGACTCTCAAAATGTGCAGATTTCCCCCTTTTCTATCGACCACTACTGGAGCGGGGAAAATGTCCGTGGATCTCACAGGTGATTCAGACCTCATAGGATCAGCTCAACATGGGGATATGGCCCTGATAAAAGTGTAATTTCTCTAGGTATCAACTCATGAACAGGCTCCAGAAAAAGAGCACAGATAAAGACAGATGGAATACTGGGGAATATGTAGCACTGTAGATCACATCTGAAAAAACGAAGCTTCTTAATATGGTTTCACTTTGGTTGGTTGGTTGCTGTGAAATGACAGTTTGGGAACTTTTGTGGTTTAATGGCCTACGTGAGGATAAGCAAGTGATAAAATTACTATGGCAAATGACTACTATTTTAGTTACCTAATGAGAAAAAGTAGACGAGGAAAACCACAAGTTTTGAATATCCTTCCATAAAATTAATTCCCGATTGTAAAGCACGTACAAATATTGTTGAAAGGCTTTGTCAAAGGGGAAGGCTGGTTTTGGTATGAGAGCACCACACCTAAATTCTTCTTTCAGCCTGTGCTTCCAGCAAAGAATAAACATGTGCTGAATATCTTTTACAGTATCTAGTATCTTGGCTGAAAGTAATGATAACATAGCTCTATTAAACTGATAGAGTCCTATGCTTACATTCCAGTTTGACAGGGAGATCCACAATTACCTCTGTTATTTAGATGTGACAAGAAACATGTCAAGAGGTTTTTTTTTTGGTTTGTTTTTTGGTTTTTTTTAAATCGGTGAAACCTGTATGACAGAGCTGTTAGATGCAGTCTTCTACCAGCTTGGAAATGTTCTAACTTATTCTATTCTATTAAAATGGGAGCTCACCAGCTAAGAGTGGTTGGGTGGATATTTGTTAACAAATCATATGAAAAATCTTCTGTTTTGATACTTGTGGTGTAAGTTGGACTGGTCTGAAAATAGACCTTGAGATGGGCTGTGCAGCGAGAAACACAAGTCCAGGAAGCAAAAGCAGGTCAGCAGGTATCCCCACAGGAAAATGGAGATTATCCGTAAAACGAATCCCAACAGTAGAATAAAAAACATGAAAGGCAATGGAAGATTCATACAGAGGGAAGGCTCTGAAGGAAAAATGATTGACCCTCCTCAAGAAAAAACAAAAAAAAACCCCTAGAAGTAGATCAGATTGCCAACTACTCCTGTGCTGCCTAAACGGAGGCATGCAAGACCCTGAGGTGCTCTGTCTCACTTCTTAAGGGTAAAATCAAGAGACACAGCTGATGAGCTCAGGGGTACCTGGATGTCAGATGGGTTAAACAAGTGCTGCCAGAGAACACACCATGGGCAAGTGAGCCCCAGTGTGTCCTGTTTGTCCAAAGCAGGTTGCTCTTATTACAATGTACATCTAAAAAGGTGCCAATCTTCCTTCTCAAGTGGAACAAGATAATTTGGTGTCCCATTTTATAAGTTTTGAATGTCTTTTTGTTTCCAAAGTTTTTATTTTGTGATTATGAAAAAAATGGTTATATTTATTGGTTATATATATTGGTTATATTTACCGAAGTTTGGGGGCTAAATTCGGGACTATTTTTTATCAACAATCACAGTTTTTCCTTTTTGGGCAAATTTTAATAGGGAACACCAAGCCAACCTTTTCCAGAGAGATATGTTTTACTCAAGTGAATAATACTGAAAGTGGTTTGTGAAACTAAAAGAGAAGACCACGATGGGAGCAATCCTCAGCAGTGGGTTCACAAAGAGCGGGATAATCAGAGTAAAAGCATCAACAAGAAGTTCAGATTTTTGCCATTTACTGCTAAAAGTTTTTCCAGTTCTAGCACAAAGTTAGTGCTGTTGAAGGTGTCTAGGAAAACTTCCCTGGAGAGCCAAGTTTTTTAATTTGCAAACAAAATCCGTGGCCTTGAATTCAACTTAAAATTTCATGGCTAGCAAGTACTGCATGTCAATATATCCATCCACTGCAGTAGACTGAGACCATCAAGCTCATTTGCTGTGGTTACCGAACTGCTATTAGGTGGTGGCAACAGACAACTGCAGATCAGATTAGGAACATCAGCCTGGCTGTGGAAGACCTGTATCTTGTCATCAGCCCCTTGCATGATCCATCCCTGCAATCTTGCTTTCCATCAGGTCCATAGTAAGAAATATTTTTGCAGTGCTCTCTTGGTCACTATCTTGTTCCTAAAGTAAGCAATAAAAACAAGTTTGAAAATATGAGGAAACTTGCTTACTCTGGTACAATGATTGTGCGTCTGGCAACCAGTGAGCAACGCAGAGACGACACTTTGGCAGTCAGACATGGTTCTTTGTGATAAGCATTTGAGCACTGGGACACGCTCAGTTCACAAGTGGTTTACGTTTTGAGTGAAAAAAATAAATAAGATTAAGTTTTCCCTTTGGGAGTCATATTTCATATTTTGGTATAATATGCCATTTTTTTGTTTTCCACTTGAATAGCCAGTATGCAGCCATTAGGGACTAAGGCTCATCAAATGGGCAATAACAACAATAAAGTTTATGTATCTTGGCTGCCATCTACTCCAAAAACCTGTGGAGTTCTCCGCTGGAATAAAGAACCTGCAAAAGCACATCAAACAATTAACTTTTAAGGACTTGCCTACTGAAGAGCGTGCAGAAAACTTGTTTTTTAAGGACAGCATAAAAGAGAGGTGGGGAATAAATTGGTGGCGTGGAGTGTTTGGTATATCACATGGAAAACCTCTTGTTCCAGAAAGGGACATTGTAAAACCCAAACCATTTTGTTTTCATGAGAAAAACCCCACCGTTTTCTTTTGTTAAGTCTCTGGCATGTTAGTGGCGTGCCAGTACTGTCCTTCCTCACTACTATTAGAAATGACTGGTTTGAATTCCCTTTAGATAATATGTAACATTTCTCAGGAAGCGCCCAAATATTTCACTACCTATTTATCATTTTAAAAGGTCTTTTTTAACCTATATTTTACGTTCTGTGTCAGAGGTTAAGTAAAAATGGACAGGCTTTTTTGAACCCACAAAGAAAAATCCATGTGTCTTACTTGATGCTTCTGTGTAAACCATCATAACAAAATACTACCCTGCATTGTGTTCAGGATGAATTATGGCACTTCAGCCTCCTTGTCCTCCTTCTACAATTACACATAAACATGCATACATGCGTGCTTACTTTGTTGTTCTTACATATATTCTTATTTTATATGTATAAAAATGAATATCCGGAAAGGTACTTGCATTTATTGGGTCAAAAGTGAAAAATAAGCTACAGAAGACAGAAACTAAATTCAAAACAATGGTAATGACAAAGTTAAATAGATATTTACCTATACATTCCTTTCCTTTCAATTTAACATCAATGCACACACATGAAAAACTGCCCTGGCTGGGGCGCTGAGTAAGTCATATGAAATGCTGCTCTGGTTCCCTGCTGGTTTACAATCCTAGCTTTTCAATGCAGAGCTGCTATTCAGACTTCAGTACTTGTCTGAAGAGCTTTGTGTTGTCTTTGGGTGTTTAATACTTATAACAAGGCACTTTCATTAAGTGCAGCCCAATTTTAAACATTCTGTCCATTTATCTGAGCCCTCTGTAAATGTCTGAAGGAGACCAGCTGACTGTTCATACTGACTCACCTAGATAACATTTCTTAATTTTCTTCTGCTTCTCATCAGCTTCAGACTTTGTAAACAAGCTCCCTTTAACAAAGACTCGAAAGGGTAGATGTTTAGCAAAGCCTACATTACAAAAACATTTGAAAGATTTATTTTATCCCCTGTTTAAAGTGGAATACACGCTGTCCCTTAAAATACTGGCTCTCTTCAATTTGCTGTGAAAGTGTGAAAGTATTCTATAGTTCATTGTCAATCAGCACTGACATTTTTTTTCTTTTTTCTTCTTCCTGGAAGAACTTATGGGCCATTTCAGAAGTGTTCTCTAGACTGTTTGAATTTAAAAATCCTTTAATTTATACTGGGAGTCTGAATCATATAAATTCCAAAACACTCCTATTTCTGGAACCTCCCACTCAGGGAATCAAAGTTTTCCTCACTGTTCGTGTTTTCCCAAGGAGAGATCATATGAAGAATGTTTGTTTTCATCCATGAATATGAAGAAATTATCCTCATTACCTTCAGACAATAACTCTGTTATTAAAAAATGGATATTCTCCAAAGTATGCACATTGTACAAACTAAAGTATGTGTGTGTTTGAAAGATTCGCTTACTTTATCTTTGCTCTGTCTTTGAATAACTCATTATCTGTCTGACCACACACAATACTACAGACCAAGCATTAAAAGGATGAATATGCTTAGGAAGATCTAATGCTCGGCTATGATGCATATGAATAGTAAGAATTACTTGTTTAGAACCAGTGACTGAACTAATGCAAGGAATCAAAGACCTGCATCAAATTTAAAAACATATACACTTGGCAAAGTCTCTGTTTGGAAATCCAGGGCCTCGTTTCACCTACGATGGAGCTGTGGATAAAAAAAAAAATAAAAAATTGGGTATCCTGTAGAACAAGGAAATTTCTCTTTAATTCTTTTTCTTTTTTTTTTTTTTGAATTTCAAAAAACAGCGTCCAATGTCCATTAAAACAGCGCTTAAGTCTATAAAAATGTAACTTAAGCATTAAAAAAAAATAAATCATAAAGATAGCGTCTAAAATCTCCATACAACCGAAAAAAAAAAAAACAACCAACAAACATCCGGCCCAAACCCCCGAAACCAAACCTTTTTTTTTTTTTTTTTTTTTCGCCCCTGACTAGACTTGAAGTAACAAAGGATCAGCTTCTTTCCAAGGTTTTTACTCTTTGTATTTGTGGTTTTATTCAGAACACAGTAACACAGTGCTAAAAAGTTAAGAACAATGAAGTGCAACCTGAATAAATATTTTGGAACTTTAAAAAAGTTAAGGTTTGTTTCTGGAACTGTTAGGGAAAAAGCAACTAGTTTTTTTCTACTGCTTCACACAATTCTTTTCCTTTTCTTGGACTAAATCCTTCATGCTGGCATCTCTTACAACCAACTGGAGGTTTTAAGAATGGCTTAGGACAAACAAGACGGCAAAACAGCTCAGTCCACTCTAGCTAACTGCTCTGGTTCGATTTGTTCTGGACTCTGCTGCTGGATGCAAAGGAGAGCGTTGCACACGGAATGCCTAATGTCTCAACACTGGAAAAAAGCAGAACTTACTCTAACACTGAGCTTTGCTCTAGCTATCAGTTTCAATAGATATTTTTAATTGCACTGAGGTGCAGGAATCGTTGTACATCCCATTTTACTTCTGGTCCGACACAATTGCCCGCTTTACAAAATGCTCCAGAGGTGGATGAGTGGGACATATTGTCAAGAATATTGAATTTATTGCAACACATTCTAAAAATGGAGATGAATGATGCAGAATTGGAAGGTCGATACATGGAAGATTGACCTCAAGTATTCATAGGTATGTGATGAAAGGAAGTAATAGACCATTTTCCATTTTTGCCTGAATTTCTGTAATTCCATTACCCCATTTCGGGGTCTGTTTCTCCTTCACAAAGGGATTTCATGTCAAGGAGTGCAGGTGGCAGTACTACTGTCATCTTTGCCCCTAGCCCTGGGAAGATGAGAGCTCATTTTGTCTATAGCCAGGTCGTGTCCCGTCCCCCTGTCCCCGCCCCCCCCCCTTGGGACCCTGTATGGTACTAGTGACTAAATAACACATTCTGAGTTTACACGGCAAACATTGACTTCATTGTCAACTTTAGCTGTGAAGTTGTGAACCTACAGTCAGCTAACGAAGCAAAGGATAACGATAATAATGTATTTCTTCCTCCAGATACAAATTATTGGAGCAGACCTTGCTGAAGCCTCATCTTTTTTTTACTGTGTGCCTACCTAGCTTCACCCACAGATAAAAATGATGTGTGCCTCTGTTTTCCTTGGTATCTGCCCCATGGGTTGCTACTATTCTCTCCAGTCATCCAGTCATCTGCTACCATCTGTCACTGCAGCTGAGAAGGAAAGGAAAAAGGCTCTCCGGCCACAGTTAATGTTGCATCAGCTCTCTGCCATGAGGTGGACAGTGTAGAAGTGCCGTGGGCACCTCATTGTCAGAGAGCAAGCTGTTCACTGTGAGGGTATTCTCTGTATATATGAATTAGGTACCAGGGAGACGACAAAAAAGATCTGCGGAGAGAGATATGTAATGTACATCACCACTCACATGGAGGGACAGCAATTTTCACCATCCCTTGTAAAGTGTATACATAACATGTAGGCATGATCGTGATACGTGCTAAAAGATGATGCATGTACGATGAAAAACATGCATCTGCAGCCCAAGAACCAACAGCTGTTCAAAAATGGGGAAAGGCAGATGAATTAACACTCATGTTTTTGTAGGCCATCTAGGTTTTTTTTTGGTGGAAGTCAACTTTTTAAAGCACTTAGAGCATTATTTTTGATGAGTTTTCTGTCTCTGGTGCATTAAACAATTAATAATGCAATAAGAGTTCTTCCTCTGGATTGCATACTAAACAGATACGTGTGAGTAACAAACATTTTTTTGCTAAGGTAAAAATAAATTAGAAAATAAATAAAAATTTTGAAATAACAAAACAGAATCTTGGGGGTAAAATGAAGACAAAGTAACAGTACAAATTTAGATATTTTTAATAAAAAAGAAGAAGTTGAAATGATGAGCAACATCAATAAAAGGGAGCTTAGATGCCATTTACAAAACTGAGGAGAAGAAGGTGGCAAATGTGGCTGTATGTTTCTCTACAGCCTAGTGATTAGCACACTTACCTGGTAAAAAGGAGACATGGTTTTTTTTGGTGTCTAACAGAGGTTTAACCCAAGCATGGAACCTCTCAGGGAGTGCCTCAAACACAGGGGTAGAAGATATTTAGGATCTATGTATTCTAATTTGCATATAATAGTGATTATTAGTTGGAACAGTAAATGACCACTTTATGCATAAGAAAAACTGAGAATGACAAACCTGGGTCTGTCCTGTCCAGAGACTCATTTTTTTCATGCAAGATAAGAAGTCAGCTTCCAGATTCTTGGCCCAGGTCACACACCCTGTGGGTGTGGGCTGAGACCTCTGATTTCCTATGTAAATTCTCTACGTGTCAGGCCATAGTATATGGGGAGGTGAAGGAGTATTTGTACATCTTGCACAAGGGTAATTTAGAAAACGTCTGCAAGCATGACTAATACCTTCCTCGCTCCCTGACATTGAGTACCAAATAAAAAACCTCTTGCTTCCTCTAAAGTTCTTGAAGGTTAGTTTCTTCCAATTTTCTGAAAACTTTGCCTAAAATGGTACATATTTTATATGATTTTTTTTCTTATATGAACATTTCTTGACAGGTTTAGGAATTCCCTTATTTCTCTTTCTCATGCTTTCTAGCACCGTATGCAACTTTCTACCAGATATATGAATGCACTTAATATAAATGTTGTATTTTATTCACACTACTGCAGAGAGAAACCCCAAACCAGAACAACAACGACGCACAGTCATTATTAATCATTCACATCTCTCAGAATGATCTCCCCTCTCTCCCATACATCAGGATTGGTATCCTTCCAGTTAGAAACAAATGCATCCCGCATCCAAGTTTCTGTACAGTCCCCTGTGGGTACAAGATCCCAACGCACAGCTATTACCGGAATGGTAATACTCCTCAGTTCTGCAGATTTTAATATATATTTTTTCTCATGGGCTTCCTCTTTTAAGGGCTTCCTCTTTTAAGAGATGAAGCAATGAAAACCATGTCAGCGTGGAGACAGCCCTTTGTTATGATGCTGAGTGATAACATATTGATTTCAGAAGCCACTGGACACAGGCTGCTGAGATACAGCTGTCTCTGTGGTGGATGAAGCAAACCTTACCAGAAGCAATGGAGACAAAAAAGTTTTTGAGTATCTTGGCCTTTTCTAAGCCCTTTGTCACCAAGTCTCCATCTCCATTTCCCTCAGCCTTCCTTTTCCCACTGTTAGTGGCTAGAAGTCCTTCTTGTTTCCTTTTGCATTACTCATTAGCTTCAGATCCGGCTGAACTATCTCCACCCTTTCCCTGCCTCCATCCCTCTATGCTTGAGCAATTGTTCTATACATCTTGGTCACCCAGGTGTTCTTCTACCTTCCTTTTAGCATTCAGCTTGACTTAGGACCTCTCTGGTCCTCTGTGATGGCCTTCTGCCATGCTTGCTCAATTTACTGCATGTTAGAACGGACCACACTTGTGCTTTGAGGAAGTTATCCTTGAAGATTCACCAGGCTTCCTAGGTGCTGGTGGATGCTGCCGAGTAGATGTCTGAGTAAGCCAAGGGGTTTGCTTTCTTGAAGTCTAGGGTTGAAATTTTCTTATTTATCCTACTCATTTCTCTTAGGACGTTAAACACAACAGTCATATGGTCATTATGGCCAAGACCGCCCTTGTTCTTCCCATCATCCATCAATTCTTCCTTGTTTAGGAGTTACAGGTCCAGCAATGCATTCTGCCTTAGTTGTCTCACTGATCTCTTGCGTCAAGTAGTTGTCATCAGCACGCTCCAGAAATCTCTTTTATACTCATACAGTGCTATATTGACTTTCAAGAAAATATCAAGGTCATTAAAATCCCTCATGATTTCCAGGCCTTGCAATTGTTTCCTGCAGCTGTGTAAAGAAGGTGCCATCTTCACTCTGTTGCTGTCTGTCCATCCTCTGCTGTTTTAGAGTTGCATGAGCTATCCTACCATGTCTCTGTGATATAAATAAAATAGCTCTGCAGTTGTGCATGGACTTCTAACATCTCTGTTTTTCCCTGTGGTGTGTTCACACAGGGACACAGGTAGGATCCATCCCCTAGTCTTGCTGCTTTCATAAGGGAAGCATGAGAGCTTCCCACATCACGTTGTCCCCTGGGCACATCCTTACTGCTCCACATTAGTTCACTTTTTTTCAGTTTTGGTTATCGTCCTCTGATATGTATAGCTTAACTTCTCATTGTTTAGAAGAATAGCTGATACACAGCAGGAACTTAAACTATGCACGTCTGAAGAAGTGGATGAACAACTTCATAAACTAATATAGTGTCCTGAGGTAAATCTTAAATCGCTGTTCTTAAAACTTTGTGTGGATTTCAGCTCAGAATAAATCAGCACAATTGGAATGCACAGATCAAATTCAGCAGAGATTGCCATAAAATGCACTTAACTTCTGGCTAAAGTTGATCCCAAAATAAATATATATGGCTAAGGAGTGCAACTTGCACAGTGTGGGATTGGACCAGAGAGTCGGACAAGTATGGTTTAAGTATCAAACCTGTGACTGTGGTCCATAGCAAGTTCCTCTTGTGTAGTCTGCCTTGTAGCCTGATGGGAGGGGAAAGTTGGAACCTACCCCACTGTATAATGTCAAAGGTGTAATTTTCATTTGGCCCTTTTGGAAAAAAAAAAAAAAAAAAGAAAAGAACCAACAGAAAAAAACCAAAAAACCAAAACACCAAAGAAAAGGTGCCTGACTAGTTGACACTACAACTAGTGGAAATATTTGTCCAAAACCAGTGTGAAGGAGAATCATACACAAAGTACAGGTTTATCTAAGAGTGAAAAGCGGTGAAGAATTACAGCCCTTGTATGAGGGAATCCATCACGAAAAATTATTTTTGTATTATGACCCTGGTCTTTGTTTGTAAAAAGAAGTAGCAGCTTTTATTTCATGCCACTCCTCTTTGTGTGTGTAGCGTGATGAACAGAGCTCCTTACACTAATAATTCACGCTTGAGCTGTCATAGAATTATAGAAAAATATGCCTGGAAAGGGCTTTGGAGAGGCTACATCACATGTCAGAGTTGGTAAAAAAAATCACATTTGAAACACCACCCAAATTAAGTCAGGAAGTGCTCCAAATGATTCCTGTTCCTCTACTGGTGTGAAGAGATCTGCAGACAATCAAGAGATCCAGTCACAGATCTCCTCAACAGTAGAATTTATCCTCAAAGGTTTAGTATTTATAATCCTATTATTTTCTAATCCTATTATTGTAATGTTTGGATGAATTGAATGTATTTCCTCCTTAATCTCTGTGTGATCTCACATATTTCCCGTCAATGATGACTTCTGGCTGACCCTACAAATACTTTGTCCTTCAATACTTAAAAATAAATCACTAGAATAGTTAGGAACATTGTATTTTCTGCAGATGCACCTTGCTGTTAGATAATGTCTCTTGACAAAGCTCATCTTTATAGAGGTGTTTGATCCTCACCTGATTTCCATTCAGGTCATGTATTTTCGCTTTTTACTTGCTCAGTAGGTGGCCACTGTGATGCAATTTTTATTTTAAAATCACATTTGTGACTGTGCATGGAACAGAGGAATATCTACAGAGTTGTTACACGTAGTATACAGAAAAAAATGCTATGCAACTTTGAATTGCATGGATTTAATGCTATTTAAGGGTTTAACAGTGACATCATAAATCACAAGAAGGTATGAATTAATTTATATCCTACCATAAGCCTAAGATAACACTATAGCCTCAATTTTGAAAGTTGATTATTTTTGAATTTCCTTTGCAATTACATTTTCATTTACTCTGCCGCCCTCTAACTTGCTTGCTTATTTTGCCCTTTTGCCCTTTTTCCATCATCTCCTGTTTCTACTTTTCTTTCCCATCATGCTCCAGAATGTCCTACTTGAATGAGGTATACAGAGTTTCCAAACAAACAGGTGTATTTTCTGCCAGCAAAATCCATTATACATCAGAGAGAAACTAAGATATCAAGGGCATTAAAAAGAGGAGATCAGGCCTCATGACCTGAGCACCCTTGAAATTCACAAGAATGTCAACATAATGAGATATTTAGGTGACAATTCAAACATAAATGATGAGATTTGCTTGTACTCGACAGCAGCGTGTTTAATTCTACTATCAACATACTATTAGAGAAGTATTTTCCCTTGCAATAGTTATGTAAACTCCGTTTATGATCTCCTTCAAACAATTTAGGTTTTGATTCCTCTGTAACATACAAACTGATAGAAGATAAACTTCATTTTTCTACTGTCCATCTATCTGGAAGGATGGCAAGGACAGTAACATGTGGACTATACTGGTAAGACAGACAGATCTGGCATATATTTAGCTGGCCGAACTTACTTTTTCTTTGTTTTGTTTAACAATAGCATATATTTGCTAACAGAATTCTACAAAATTAAACATTTCGCACCCATTATTTACAAAGTATTCTCTTCTTGGAAAAAGGCTATGTAAGCAAATGATAAACACTGCCAGTAAAAAAATGTTCTCAAAAAACCCCTAGAAAGACCAGGACAAGAGGCAATGCACAAAAATCAAAACAGATGAAATCCCATCTGAAAACAAGAAACTACTTTTATGCTGTGGTGGGGTCTAACACCTTAGACCAGGTTGCCCAGAGAAGTTGTGGAGTCTCCATGCTTGGACATATTGAAAGCCTGACAGGACATGGTCCTGGGCAACTGGTTCTAGGTATCCCTGCTTGAGCAGAGCTGTTGGACCAGGTGACCTCCAGAGGTCCCTTCCCACCTCAACCATCCTGTGACTCTGTGATTTATAAATAAGGCCTGGGCTGTCAATCTCTAAGTAAAAAGACTCAGGAAATCTTGTTTATTGTACTTTGGTTTGTAGGTGCTTGCTTGGCCCATAATTTAATGGAGTAGAACTTTCTCCTTTTTTTTGCTTATATTCTGCTTGTGTAAATTACAAAAAAAAAAAAAAAAAAGGCTGCTCCTATTACAGATATCTTCTGTTTTTTCCCCAGCTCACTGTGCCTCTGTCCAGACAGTACACTCCAAGAGTTCATTCACAAGTTCTCACTAATAAAACTAAAGTGGTACAAATGAATTACGGGACATTATAAGCTTTGTTTCAAGTCACTATTGATATTCCAGTTCAATCCCATTTCTAGAGTGGCAGTTTCTTACCGGTAATGAAGAAATACATTACTGCTATCAAAAGTAGCCTCTGTCTCATATGAAGGTCAACCTTGGCTGAGGCTACGCAACCAATATCATGCGGGTATACATAACACACTACTGTCTTAGAGAAGCATGGAGATGAACTCTGGAGCTTCTCAGGAGGTACAGAGCCCTAAGATGATATTGCATAGCACCAGGAAATTTTGTTATAGATACATCTACAAAAGATGAAGACTGACTTTCCCTAAACTTCTAGGTGGCCCAAACTGGGGTTTTTGAACCAGCTTCTCACTTACATGATGTCATAAGGCAGATGCTCATTTTTGCCTGCTTCTAACAGAAAACAAGCTCTCACATGTTCTCACACATATGTAGGAAATCATCTCAGCTGAAGGAAGTCAATGAGCTAGCAGGATCGTCTGCGGGACACTACAGAAATTATCTTGTAGAAGGAGTACAAGCAGAGGAAGACTGAAATGTTTGATATTCAGAGATAGCAAGGGAAGGTTACTTAATGAACAAATTCAGAAAAAATATCCAGGGAAAGAAGAACAGTCTTCTGTCATTATGGGTGGAAAGAAAAAAAAAATCCCACAGCAAAGGAGAAATGAGAACTTCAGGATGGGAGACATCCCACTGAAAGTGATGCAGCTTACAAACATCACTGAGAGGTTGAGCGTATAAGTCTTTACGGTTTCTTGATTTTCTCTCCCTCTGCTTGGTGACTGGTGTCTTTCACATTTAAAGTTTCCTACATAGAAATGTTCAGAATGATCTTATGTAAAAATAAAACCTTGTAAGACAATTTTCAACGGGAAATGAGCAAGACAGTGTTGGACAGCAAAGAGTTAGAGGAAATATCTTCCTATAGGAAGACTGTGTTTAATAATACCCTCAAAACTGACATTACCGGGCTCTACAGATGTCTGTGTAGAAGATGACCACTGCCAATTCCTTCATCCGAAACAGGATCTCACAGGAAGCCTGTTCAAAATGAATTGTGAAAGAGCTCCAAACATTATTATTTGTTTATTTACTTATTTACTATTAAATAACTAATTAATATTGATTATGAAACAGCTGCAAAACTATTTCAGAATTACCAGGGCGTCTGCAGCAAAACCCAATGCCAGCAATAGAAAAGTCAAAAAAAAATAATCTATCTTACAAAGCACTTGACTGAATGGGCAAGTATAAATATGCCACATGTTTGCACTCAAAACACCACAAGATTAAAAGCTGGGCTTCAAAGAGCTCCTTTGAAAACAAAACATAGTGGTTTTGATTTTTCCTTACTCAAGAACAAATTCAGTATTCAAATTGTCTTCTGGCATTCCTCATACTGTGCCACACGTGGACCAAATTCTTCTGCATGGTCCTGACAGAAGGTTGGCTGTATCCCACTGCTCAGGTCAGCACAGAAGTTATCTCTTTTTATGATTAGTAAACAGTTGGGACAGAACAAACGTTAGTGCAGATTCACAGGCTAAACTCCCTGATGCTCCTCAATCTGAAAATAGGCACAAGCCTAGGAAATACATTTTTCCAGAAAATGTTTATGTTGCAGTGCTTTCCAGACTGTACTTAGACGGAAAGATCTTTGGGGCTGTGCTATGGAGGGCGTTTTGTTTTGGTTTGGGTTTTTTTTCTTTTTTTTGGTTATAGATGGTATCAAGTTGAATGGTGAGTTCACGTTTGACTGAGGCTTTTAGGTGCTACCAATACATCAATAGCAAATAACACAACTCAGTGACATCCTTTCACTACGCTGATCTCCACCCCAAATAGCCTTGTGTACAGATGGTGTGGAGATTCAGTCTTGTATTGATCTCCATCTCCTTTGAGTTTCTCAGTAACATTGCATAGAATTAATTACTTGGCGAAATTGTTTAGAGAATCAGCTTATGGGAGAAATACAAGAATAAAAATGCTGTGTGAAAAGTACATCCAGGCTTCCGAACTGATGTCTACGCCAAGTAGGTATTACAAGCACTTCTGAAAAAATATTGAAACCAAGGTGGAGAGGAAAAGTAATTTGTCTAAAGGCCACAGGAGGAGTAATTTTCAGAGCTGGTACTGTAGCTCTGGAATCCTTGTCACTGGGGTCCACACTTCACCCAGCTTCCCCACCAGAGAACGAGGGGATACACTAAGTAGCAAATATCCACTGTTTTTATAGCTGCAGTGTTGGGATTCCTCTCATTTGAGAGCAAGTTGGGTTTTCTTCTTGATGCTTGCCATGGTCACGTCAATGAGCTTGCTGAGTCAGTTGGGAAGGTGTCAGGACAGGAACAGGACAGAGCAGTAATTAAGAAATAAGGACTCTTGAGGGAACATTTCGTTGTAAGCCTTCTCCCCACAACCCTCCTTTTTTTTTTTTTTTTCTCACAGTCTAGCACCCATAAATGCTGCATCACCTTTGCAACATTCCCCAATGTTACACTCAGAATATCAAGAATACAGTGCAAAACTTGACCTTTCCTATCCCTACCAAAAATATGCAGTATTTATTACTGATCCAAATACCTGTGTTGTTTAACTGCTTAAACATTGTAGGACTCGCAATCCCCCAAACTATGTTAAATGTCCCCAAGTTAAATCAGCAGCAGTGCTTATTAGATATCAGGATTTGATCTATCTGGAGTCAACAGCTGAACAGCAGACACATCAAAATCTGAGCAACAATGACCTCAGAGCCATGTATATTTATCCTGTGCTGGATTTCCTGGCACGCTGAAGCCAAGGGGGAAAACCCGCTGAACTAGCCTAGCTCTGAGGTTAATACTCCAATTAAATCACTGGCTTTAAAAAAAACTTTTAAATCTGTGACTCCAAGTGTGAAAGCGTTTCACAACTTTCCTGTCTTAAGAGTGAGGAATGTTAATATCTCCTAGGTAGGAGCTGCAAATAAACCGTAAGGTGCTTCTCAGCAGCAGGAAACTCTTGTCCGTATATTCATAGGGGCGCAAGGAAGCAGCCACCGCTGCTTTTTCAAGAAAAACTTAGCAACAAGCAGCTAAGAAAAGGGGCAATTCACCTGCCAGATGGATGACTTCATGACCGCAGTCATGCTCTCCTGTGTCTTGGTAGTGCCACAGTTAGCTGGGGTAGACACTGCACAGGGTAACAGAAAGTGTTTCTGGTGATCAGCATGTTGTAAACCAGTTGGTAAATGAGACTAATGATGTCTACCAAGTCATGCGTCTGCAGCGGGGCAATAAAAAAAGGAAAGCTCTGTCTTCCTCTTCCCACAGTCAGAAATAGGATGGGGAGCTGCTTTTCCTTCCCCCTCTCTCTCCAGTACCCCCACAACAGTTCCATGACTTCACAGTTCAAGGTTTAGGCCGCAGCGTTGGCAAAACCCAACCACAGTCCATGAAAAACACCACAGTGATGTTTCTCCCTATCTGAACCATCCATTTCTTTGGTTTTTCTCTGATGATGAGAAGGTTGTGTGAGGTTAAATTTCCCTTCTCTCGATTCTACACTTTACCTGTGGCTGAAAGAAAGAAAATAAACACTTCCACCACAGGGATTTGCTGAAATAATCGACTCAGGTGAGATTCAGCATGGTAAATCCTTGCTACATCTGCAGAACAGCCCAAGCTATGATTATTTTTTCTTTCTGTTCTATACATATTATATATTTCATGAATATGATGAGATGGGTGTGGAGTATATTGATTTTCCACTTATCACCACACATTCCCAGGGTACTCAGACTTTGGTGTCACTATTACGCAGCTGGCACATACCTCTGTATTTAGTTCTCATCAGACTAAAACGGTTGCATGGCTTGACTTTCTCCTCGTTAACTAAGAGAGGGGCTTGAGAGGAAGCGCAATGGCGTGGTGGAGCCATCCATCATCTAGACCCTGCCCACCAACAGCTGGAAACCTGTGCCTTGAGCAGGGTGGTGAGCCTGAGTCCCAGCTGAGATGTGTTGTGTTTCTGGTCCCAAGGACCAACGAGAACCTGAAAGGAAGATGGGCTTTTTTATTCCCTAATCTGGCTCTTAATAAGAGATAAAAGCAAGTTTGTGAATGGTTGATTGGATTTGGAAGTAGATCACCTCCTTCCCCACTTTGTGAGTTAAACGAATGGAGACAGGAAAGCTGTATCCGCAGCAGGCTGGGTGTCAGTGCACGTGCTCAAGGACATTATTTCTTCGAGGGAAAACAAAAAGTAATCTGCTGCTTCAGAGCTGCAATATCCTTCCCTGTCCTCCTCAGGTACCTCCAGGCCCTGCACAGCAATAGTCCTGCCCCATGGACTGCTGCTCGCAGAAGCTCTCCGGACCCTGAAGCCTCCATCTGTCCGGGAGACCAAAGACCCATCCCGAGCCTTGCAGGAGGCTGGTGATCTTCCCCTGCCTGCCAGCAGCACCCTGCCTACCAATGTCCCCCCTCCTTCATGGGAGCAGAACTGTTTCTGCTCAGAGAGCATGTGCGGAGCATTCCTCTAATGCCGTCGGTAGGTGGGCTCGCACTGGGCGACCAGAACAACTGTTGGCGGAGGTCAGCCAGCCAGGAAAACAATAATGCCTCCAGCCTCCCGAGTGCCGTAACTCTAACATCAGGATTAAGGCTGCTGCACTCTACTCGGGACGTTACATCTCGTGCAGCTGACCTCAATCAGCAGCCATGTAGACCACCCCGGGGAGAGGGAGTGGAAGGGGTACAAAAGGTTTTATTAAACCCACAAGAACAAAAGGAAGAGGGCCTTGAACCCTCCAACAAAAGGAGGAAAGTTCTCGTATGGCAGGAAGCCAGGTGATATTTTTTTAAACAGCTTTTTCCCCTCCTTTGTACTTCAGCCACTAAAACCTGTCTCATATCTGCAGCTGCACGGGGGAGATCCTCCAACCTAACTCCCCTGACTTAAAAAAAAGTATTAATCTAGCAGCTGCTAATAGAGAGCAAAAGGAGAGAGAAGGAGAGAGGGAGAGTTTGGTGGAACTAAGTAGTGCAGGATGTAGGAGGAATTAGCTGGAGCCCTCCCTTGCTCATGTGCGGTCGTATTTTCGTGCCACCATGGGCAGTCCTGCTGAGACCACCGTTGTAACAGGGTCTGGCAAAGCATGGGCGGCATGCATTGGTAGCAGTGCCGCTGTGGCTGTCCACGGGTGGTGGCATTGTGGCTCTGAGCAATAGCAGTAGCGTTACAGCTGTGGAAAAGAACCCCAAACAATCACTTTATCTGTGGGGAGGGTTTATCTGTGGTCTGTGTAGGTATCACAATGGAAGAGGTTGGAGTAAGTAAGCATTTAAAATCATCTTCGGGGTTCTTCAAAATTCAACCGAGAGTCCCATCATTTTTGGTATTTCTAAGGGACTTCACAGGGGGAGCTTTCCTCACGCCCTTGGACAGGTTTGCTTCCCAACAAGGCACAATCAACAACACTTTTTAAAAAAATATCACTAAAACTTTTTCAAATCTTGGTGACTCAGCTTTTTTGAGGAAAGATAACTTTATGTTAGGTGAATCTGCTGTTGATAGTAATTGCCATTGCAACGATCACTACAATTCATTTAACAGCGGTGCCCAGTGCTACATATACGCACAGAAGGAGAAGTAAAATTTAATTTTGTTTTTCAAAAGGAAATTAAGGCACAGAAATCCAGATTCATTTTACTAATTTTAGGTATGTAACAGAGGCACTTAATTAGAATTGCAGTTGTCCTCATCTTCCCAGCTAGTCACTGGAGAAAGACAGGCACATCAAAGGGCAAACAAACCTATATTTTAAATCTGAATTGCCTCTCAGAGGTCCCTCTCTCTCCACTGACGAGCAAGAGAACCTAAAGCAATTACGATCTTAATTAGATGCCTCTGTTATATCCCTGAAGTTAGGCTGGGATAAATCGGACCAAAGAAACTAAACGACTGTCCAATGAACATGAGGCAAAGCATGTGGCCGGGAGCCAGTCCTAGTCCATTGCTTGATTACAAATAACATTATTTCACATATATCCCTTTAAAGTCTGCTGTTGAATTACACAGGCTTCACTTGTAGAAGCCTCAGGAAATATTTAGTTAAACTAACACTGAAATAATTTTTATTTTTTTTTAAAAAAATGCTCTTATCTTTATTACAGAATTCAGAAACTTCAGTCTGAAGGAGCTGTGAATTTTCTAATGGTGACAGGCATCAATAAAAAGAACAGAAAGAAAATCAGTCAAACAATTATAAGAATAATTGCTCTGTAAGGTAACGATTATAAAATAAATGATCAGGAATTGTATCCATTGAGCAGTTGTAACCACCCTGCTCTCTTTTGGTAGGATAGGAAAATATAAAACCTGCATTGAAAATGATAACATTGAGGTTATTAGTAACACAGAACTGGTGAGAAACAGCTCTCACAGAAGTTTTATATCTGGCAGCATAATGTCCAATAACACAAAAGGCAGTGATTTTATTTTTTTTCCTTGCAAGAGTTGCTGTGTCAGCCAAAGCAGGGTGTACCTGTAATTGTCTGATGCCTGGACCCAGCAAAAAGATCTTTGAAACCGTGAAACTAGGGGAATACTTTTCCCAGAGCCTGATGAAAACTGCCTGTTATCCTTACCCCTAAATGCAGCGTGTTATAAAAAGGCAAGATTGCAATGTTCAATGAGAGAAAGAGGTTCCCCTTTGAAAATGATTATGGAGTAGAGCTGGTTGACCTTGGGCCAACCAGTTAATCGCTTCAGTTGGGCGATAGTTAAGTTAATAGCAAACTGGAATGGGTATCAAAAACTTGTTCCCAGTAGAGGAAAGTTCCTATATGAGACCCTTCTTGCTCTGGCCTAATTCTGCCACACAGATGAGCTGGGGCGAACCAAAGCAGCATTTGTAGAATCGTCCTGGTTGACACATTGCAGATGATAGGTGTAGAGGGGACATTAAAGGACCTCTTCACGAGCTTTTGAGTAAGCGGGACAGAAAAGCGGGAAGGGATCTTCCAGGAGGGGCAGGAGGCCACGTCTCTTGATGGTGCAGAAGATGCCCCAGTCAGCCTCAGTGAGCTGCAATGTCACAGTTTAATACAAAAGGCTGTTGAAATTTTGGTAAAAGCTCTGTAAAGCTTTACCACCAGCTCAAATCTGGTGGAGATATGTGTGCTGAGTCTGTGAAGTGCTGCAGAATTTCCCAAATCTAAGGCAATCATCTGCTGAAAAAAGCAACTCCACGCCATGCCGGATAACGTCTTCACGCAGATGCCACTTTAGACTAACGAGGGGTGTTGCTGCCTGGATCTGCTGTTCCCCAGCAAGGAAGGACTTGTTGGGGATGTACTAATTAATGGCAACTTTGGTTGCAATGACCACGTTATAGCAGTGTTCACGATCCCGAGCAGATTGATAAGGGTAGGAAGGAGAGTCCAGACCTCAGGAGGCTTCAGCTTGCTCAGGGAACTGGTGGGTGGGATCTGGTGGCAGTCAACTCTGAAGGGCAAAGGAGCTCAGGAGGGCTGGCAGATCCACCTCCTCCAAACAGAAAAACGATGTAACTTAATACTCAGGAAAATTAGTAGATTTATCAGGAGGTTGGCTTGGCTAAACAGGGAACTCACAGCCAAGCTCCAATACAAAGAGGACATATACAGGAAGTGGAAACAATGGAAAGCCAATGCTTAGACAGACTTGAAGATAACAAGATGTCAAGGGCATGAAGAAGAGCCTCTATGGATACAGGCTGCTGAATGGGGTAAGTAATTTAATGCCAGTTGACACAGATAAGGCTGAGGTAGTGTCTTCTATGCCTTGTGATTTACCTTTGTGCCTAGAGACTGGGTTCAAGAAGAGAAGAACAGGCATTAGCAGAAGTGCTCAGATATCTGAGTCGGGGATCTCCTGAGAATCTCAGCCCACACAGGACCATGGTGTATGTTCAAGAGTGTTGAGAGAGCTACTAGCATTGTGAAGACACTCTCTGCTATCTTTGAAGGGTAATGGAGACTGGGGGAGGTCTTTGAAAGGGGACAGAAAAGCAAAGGTGCACTTATCTTCAGAAAGGGAAAGAAGGTTGATCCAAGGAAGTTCAGGCTGGTGAGTCTATGAGGCTACCAAGAAGATACAGTCAGTCTGCTTTCTGAGGTACATACTGGAAGACTGAGGGACATTGGTCAAATTGAAACAGGAGGCTGACACTGTACCTAAGTGGAAGAATGTCACAACAGGTATAACTAAGCCTCGAGCTCTGGTCTTGGTTTTCCAGAGAGGTTGTGGAACATCCATCACCACAGGTTTTCAAGACCTAATTGAACAAAGCCCTGGGAGACCTCGTCTGAGTACACTATTGACCTTGCTTTGATACAGATGATGGAACAGATGACTTGCCAAGGTTCCTCCTAACCTGAATGTTTCTGTGTTTCTATGATGATGTGAAATTCGACATATGCATCTAATTACTATTACATAGGGGAAATGTTGACCTCGTGGATATAAATGGATATAAAAGATGATTTGAAATTATCCAGTGCAGTAAGGATGATAGTTGACCGACAGACTACAGAAGAACCTTGTAAGATCATGTGACTGAGCAATAAAATGGTATATGAAACTGAATGGAGAAAAATTTAAAGTGATGCACATGAAAAAAACATCCCAGTTTTACTTATGAACTTATGGGCTCTGACCTCAACATTACCATACAGGAATGATATTGTTGGGATTCATTGCCTAGATATTTCCATGAGAATGTGAGCTTAGAGATTGGTGGCAAGCAGACAAGCAAAGCAAATGCTAGGAAATGGATTAAAACTCCAAATAGTATCATTGTGCTCACTCACTTCTTGAATACTGTTTGCAGTTCTGGTTTCTTCCTCTCTAAAATATGTAGTCGCATTGCAAAAGGTGCTTATAAAGGCCAAATGGATGATCAATAGTGCAGAACAGCTTCCATATGAAGTATGACCAAGTAGAAGTCTGGAAAAGAGAGACGGGGTGTGGGAAAGGTTTGGTAGTGTTCTCCATGCCATGAGTGACATAGAGAGGGCAAATACAGACTGACTATTCACCATCTCCTCTAAAGTGGAAATGGAGGCATCAAAGAAGAAAAAGTCAGAGCAAACAAAAGAAGTTGTGGCTGGGAAAAGGCTTCTTCTTGCCAGACAACACCAGGGAAGCTGTACATTTAGGTGGGCTCAAGTAAGAGGGAGCAATTTCATAGAAGTGGAATCTATTGAGGATTATGTAGAATTTACATAGCATTTGCATAAAAATGCCTTCCAACTCAGGAATTCTCTGAGTTGAAAGTAAGTGAAGGCTGGAAGAATACTAAGGGAACTAACACATATACTTGATCTCTTCTTTCTCTCCCCTGGACATCCATTATGGCCACTCCTAAATGGGCAATGACCATTGATCAGGCCTGATATGGTCATGAAACCTCTGCCGTTATTACAGTGTCATCTTCATCTTAAGGCGATGTTGATAATGAGTGAGAAGTCCTCCTTTAGAAGTATATGGCTACTCACATAAACACATATTTAATAATAAACCGTTTACGGTTTTGAGGGCATGTGGCAATATTTAGTGAGAAGTCACTTCTGTTTGTCTCTTCAAACCATTTGCAGGAAGGAATTATCTTAAAACAGCACCCAGGAAACAACATAATCAATTAAAAACATTTACAAGTAAATGTTGTAAATACACCTCCTCTGGATTATATTTTCCCCTATTTTTAGATCAGGTGTTCGTGAATACATTACTTTATCACTTGTAAAATATATTTTTCTGAAAATAATTGAAAAAATTAAGGAAAGACTAATCATCATTATTTAACCAGTTCTGCCTTACAGAAAGCTCTGCATGAAACCTGAATTCAGAGTATTCCTTTTCCAAAGAGGCGCATAAACACCAACCTTGCCCACAGTTCCCTACTTAGAACTGCACATTTCCTTAACTGTTTAGCAATTCAGTTTTGGGACGTAGTATTGTGGCAAAGAATCAAAAAGATACGTGAACAGTTACATGACTTGACTAATCTGCTATCCCTTCAAATGAATATACTTTTGGCTTATTTGTATATAAATCCACAAATCTAACCGTTAAAGGTTGCCTGTGCCCAAACTAAAACTTTCTCAAGGGCTGGCGCAAAACCGTGGAACTAAATCCTACACAATGAGTCCAAGGACCTTTGCAAACATCACCAGCCCGTTCTTCCAGGGCAAGGTGCACCTCATCACCTTGATTATCCAAGATAAATATTACATCACATATTAAAGAACAACAGCAACCCAAACCCCATGAAAAGCAAACCCGACTCTGCATGCTTATTTCCAGGAGGAGGATGGCAGACAAAATGGATCACCAACACCACTCAGATTGTTTTTTGTAACTGAAGTTGCTCGGTTATCCTGCTGCTGTGAACAGAAAAAGATCCGAATAAAATAGAAAGCAAACAAATAGGCGAACATAAAATAAAAGGTTCTGTAAGATTGGATCTGGCAGGAACAACAGATTTAGGCAAAGCAGTTTCTGATTTTTTGTGAGCATCATTATTCCCCTAAACGTGTGTGTATACGTGTGTGTGTATACATGTGTGCATAGCACAGCCAAATGCTTGTATGCAGCAGTCATCATAAAACGATGACATTTTTCTCATTTTTGCCACACTTCCTATGTATAAGTTCACACATTATATTAATTTACATTACAGCTAAACTATGCGTACAAAAAAAACCCCAAAACTCTTTACCAGTT
>NW_009648822.1:325060-352586 GCF_000708025.1 Charadrius vociferus
TCTTTCCCAGTTAAGTTAGCATGGGGTTTGGCTTTCTGTTTTCTTAAAAGCAAGCTTCCTGGCCAAATCTGTGCTTGCCCTTCTGCACTGTATTTTTTTGAAAAAGAACAAATGCAGCAGATTGCAGATGATTCCTACTCGACTTGTTGCAATCTCCAGTTCTTTAATCTTGTGTCACAGCTGAAGGTTAGGTTGACCCATGTGATTCTCGGTAAAACAAGTGGTGTGGGGGGAAAAAGCTAAGGAGATTCTTGTGATAAACCGTGTTTAATTCTATTTCAGGGAAAACAATCATCTCTCTCAGTAGGATGATGGCTGAAAACTGCAAAAGCTCACACAAATATACAGTGCTGTATCATTCTTGGTTTAATAAAAACAATTTATATGCAGGGTAGTGAACATGAGGAAAGTTATGGAAAACATTTCTCACCCAAGGACAGAGTACCAGATGTGCTAAGACTTATGGGAGCAATCAAAGGTGGCCAAGGCTCTGCTGTGGGCCTTATTAAGTTAGACTGTGATCCAGCACCTTCAACTTATTAAGCTGTCGGGAGTTTCAGTGATTAAAACCAAAGAAAGGTCAGTCACAGACCTTCAGCATTTCCCTGGACTGGTATTTTCTTTTAGGCCTTAGACCCTAATGAAGACACTTCACTCGATACGTGGATTTTTTTAAATTGGTCTTTTGAGCTGGATTTGTCCATAGCTTGAGAAAATCTTCAATAGATTTTGCTTCCTCAGAACTCTGCATACAGTTATCAAAAATCCCAACCAAGAGCAAGAGATGAGGCCTTATAGGATGGCTTTGCATATCATCACCGCAGAGATCAAAGGAACAGGTTAATGGGGATCTGGAGAAGTTTAATTATGTCCTAGGTAAGGAACGAGGGTAAGTGGCTGTAGGTGGGGCCGTTATAAATAAGCTTTCAAAGCTCTGATAGCTGAAGTCTAATGTTTGTAAAAGGTATAATAAAACCAGTATTTCTTACGGATTTAAGGTTGCCAAAATCAACCTGCTAGTCCTAAAAAGCCACACGGCAGGAACAGACATAATGTGCTCCAGGTACGAGCCATGTCAAAGCTGTTTTCTGAGCCCTTCTCAGGTGGGTTAAAGGTTGTTGTTTCATCTGCAGGGACACATATTACTGCTTAAAAATCCTTAATTATCGTACTGCTATGAAGTGTTGTTTCACTTGGCCTCTTCATCTCTGGATATCTGATGGGGTTAAAAAGTTAGCAAGCATGCAGAACTCTTCATCATTTGCATTTTTTGTCTTTTCTTTCATGCTACCTATATTGGTTATAATGACATATTCAGGGTGGGCTAGAGCTTCTGCAACACAGAAGCCCCTTGTCCTCACAAGCTTTTAATGCAGCTGTAATGATACATTCTGGAAGCTTGGCACAGAGTGCCTTGTGTTTATTTTACAATATTAATGTATTAAAATCAGGCTGGATGTTTTTGTGTTACACAAGATAAGGAAGGAAGCTTTTGTACCCTTTACAATCTAACAAATAGAAAACACCACCCTGTTAGAAAGCAGAACATGATTGTCCTGCTCCGTTAAAATTCGTACGCTTTTGGTACCCTCTTTCATTTTCATTTTAAAATTGTTGAGAATTAAGTGTTCCGAGATCACTGGGACACCTTGGTAGTAATTTTTAATATAGCTTTTTATATGGATATAACAATATTCGTTAAAGAAGGGTGGATCAATATGAAACTAAAAAGAAATTTACCTGCAAGTGTTTAACAGGACGAGAAGCTGCGAAGTACTTAATCCCATTAACTAAAATAAAATGTGTGTTTCCATCATTTCTAGATGATTCTGTTCTCATGCTATAACTCTGCTTTTTAGTCAGTGAGTTATAGGACCCTCACAGGAACCCACGAGATCTCATGGAAACCCTGCTTGAGTCGGGGAAGAAGGGAGCTGGGAGCAGTGGCTGTTTTTTGGGGGGGATCAGGTGGATGCTCCTTCCAAGACATTTCTGGGGTGGCATCTGCCGCATCGAGGTGATGACGGTAGGATCAGGGGCATTGTTCTTTTTACCTCTCTTCTCCCTTTTAGCTCATGAAACAGCCCTCTGAGGAATGAGGACTGATTTGCAGTCGCTGCAACTGCACTGGGGGCTGAAATCTCATCTGTAGCACTCAGTTGCGTGTTGTTCTCTTTTATTCTGTTGTCTACCAAATTTAGAGAAATATTTCTGGTGTTTTAAAGCTGAGGCTCAGTTTTAATTTATAACGAATGTATCTATGAAAACCTGTATATCCTGCAATATAAGCTGGGAATTTGAAGACTGAAAGCCTTTGCCTGCACAAAGTTGGTGAGGACAGTGTACCATTATCTTCTACCAGTCCAGCTGATTTCATCCAGTGTTTTGGATTTCATCCAAAGCTTCAGTAAAATGTCTGGCCTTTGCTGGAACTACAGGATACTCTGACAAATTTGGCTAATTATCCAAAGGTTCACATCAAATCAGAGGACATGGCTACGGAAATGTGGATAGCTTCCTGCATCTGGAAAGACCTTGGATCATGCTGCTCTATATTGGTCTAATAGACCAGAATGACCCTTTCAGAGCTGCTTGGCCTGATATATGCAATGCATTATAAAAGAATGGTCAAATACATACCTACACTACCTGCCTAATAGGCCAGAATAGGTCCTGTAGATCTATTCTACTGTTTATCAGTGTCGTGGTGGAGCGAGCGGCTGCATGGTTCTTTGTTGCTGGCTGAGGCCAAACCATGACAGTCTGTTAAATGATTTTTCAAAGCTATACTAGGTTGTTTAATAAATATTTTTTTTATTTTCTAAAGAAAACTCTGGGTGCCTTTTTCTAGTTGGGACTTTCTTGTGCAAACTAAGTGAATTTTCTTTTTTAAAAAACCCACCACTATAGCTGAAAATCTTGAGCTTCTGAAAGAAACAGATGGACACCAGGAAGTCAACATAAAGTTTGACATTCCGTTTCAGTATTAAGTCATAGCCTACTGTCTTTTTAATATGACAGGAAATCTATTATTAATAGTTCTTACTTGCCAGAAAATTCCACCAAGATCCTTCTGTGATAAGTAAATGAAGAACTGAAATGTCGTGGCAATGGCTTGAAGAACAACTGGAGGAAGAGATCACTGAGATATATAATAAACAAAAAGGGAGAAAATACCTTCCCAAATGACTAAAGCAGCTTCTCATGTAATTGTGCAGGACTTGGAGACAGCAGACTCAAGGGTAAGCAGGCAAAGGACAAAAGATCTCTGTGTGTGTGCACCTAGGGAAAGGACTTCTATTGCTCTGGTTGATCTGAAGCTGTTTTTTTCAGAGACTATCGCTCCATTGGCAATGGAGAGTAGGATTGCAAATATGGTGACACGTCAAAAAATGTTCATTTTTCTCAACAGCTTGCAAAATACAACATGTATTAGGTCTTGCCTAGTGAAGCAGGTAGTCTGCAGCGTACAAAGCCTCTTGGACAAAGACGATGACCAAGTTAAAAAAAAAACTGGTAACTTACATCTGAAACGTTTTTCTACCTCATTATAAAGGAAAGCCAGTGTATCCAACCCGCATAGAATGTAATTATTTATGGACTATATTTGTGTTATTTTCAAGACACCTACTGTCTTTTCAACCCTGTCTAATAACCAGGTCTATCCTGGAATTATGTTGATTAAAATATTAATGAATTTACTATTTTTTTTTCTGCACTATCCCTTGGTGGGTTTTTTTGGGGGTGGTGCAAAGAAAAGGCACATGCCTGACATCGCTTTTTTTTTTTTTTTTAACCGAACACTTTCCTTGAGACCCAAACATTTCAAGTGTTGCAGGAAATATTAAAATGGAGATTCTTTTAGCTTTGAGACAAGATCAAGCAGCCTTATATCAAACAGCAGCTTGTAGTACAGGCTTATGAGGGGGTTAGAGAAGGTATCATTCATACTTTAATTAACTCAACTTCCAGCTGTGAGTACATACAGGATATTTCCTTCACAGGTACGGCTTCCCATTGAAGTCCTTGCCCACCCAATTCTGTTAACCAGCAGCCACGGTGGCATTTGAGGCAGCTATTTTTGTTTTTCTTTTAAAGCTCATGTTTAATGTGGTGTTCAGTAATCATGAAAGACCTGTGACACAAGCTACAGATTGCTGTTGCCGTTGAGCTGGGATGGGGCTCTGTGTGTTTATTATACATTTAATGTTACAACAGGTGCCTTAGTAACTTGGAATTGTCTTCTGATGCTCTACATAACCGAAGAAAGAGGTATTAATTTGGGGGCAGCAGAGAGAAAAGACTCCTCTAATCAACTGAAAATTGCTGCCTTCCTTTAAAAAAGATACTTTTTTTTAAAGATAAACCACTGTGAACCACCTGCTGCCGGCAGTCATATTTCCAATTTCCTATACTGCCTTTACAGCAAAATTGCTTTAGCACTAGGAATTGATTTCTGAGTATTTTCTAAACATGCTTAACTTATGGGTAAAGACATCTAATTTCTCTCAACGTCTTGATTAAATGTTCTGTCCGAAACCACTGTCAAGAAATACGTCTCATCATATGGGTTTTCAGAAATGCCCACTGAACTGCAGGGATGCAGCTTTTGTCTGATATGTCATTAGGCCTTCATAATTAATAATATGTGCTTTCTATTTTAGAGGAAACCTTTTAGGTCTTTTTCAACTAATTTTTGAGAAAAAAAAATATTTGGTCATTACCACTTGCAGCTGTAGGAATATAGTTTTACATATGGAAACATAAGGCTCAAGTTTAATTCCCTGAAGTGTGCAGCTTTTCCTTTCTTTACTCAGATGCTGCTTTTGAAATAGGCCAAATTGTCTGTTCCCTTTAAAGGCTGATGGACGTTCACCCCTTGTAGAGCAAGACGGAGCTCTCACATATGCCTGTTGTACAAAGCTCTTTTTTTGCCTTCCCAAGTCTGCGTGATGCATGAGAGCCCTTCAGGAACACAGGAAGAAAGACCACCCTGGCCCTGTTTTTCAAGGGGGTGAGAATTTTGCAAACACCCCCTCTCCCCAAAGCCGTTGTATATTCTACACCCACTGCTGGCAGGTTGCTGTAAGAGGTGAAATTTGGGATATGTGTTTGCAAGCGTGTGCGCCCACAGCGCTGAGGATGAGTCAGGGTGGAACGACTAGAAGGTCCATAATGGAAAAAAATCCTGGATGAAATCACTTCTGTGTTGAAGTTAATAGCACGACTCCTACTAAGTGTTAACAGCAACAGAATTTTATCCCCGTTGTCTACAGACAACATAATATGTGCACTTGGAGATATGTGTCATATGTGCACAAGGACCAAAGCCCTTACTCTGGACCAGGACCTCCAGCAGTTCACGTGGGAGGAGAGCAGAGATACTGCGTGTCGTGGACAAAGTTGGCCGGCTGGCATCCATCCGAACGCGCAAGTTGCTCGCGGAAATGCTCCGTTTGCCTTACCCTAAAGGGAGAGGTAACACCCTTCATTTCCAAGTCAGCACTTGAGAAGTGCATTTGGCGGCATCGGGTGCGGGTGGAGGCTGCTTTTGTTAGCGCTGAATTTTGTAGTTAATTTAGAGAGTGAGAAAAGTGCGGCATTTCCTGTATATTTGCTGTTTGCAGCAAGGGATCCCTCGCGAGCCTGGTTAGATATTGCATTTATCACCACAGCAAATAGCCTGTATTACAAAAATATATATAAAAAAAAAAAAAAAAGATGCAGTTTCCCTCGGACAGAGGGCTGGTCTGCCATTTATTTACGCTCCGCTCCGTTTAGTATGCAGTGTGGGCATGGTGCCACGCTGACTTTTAACCCTAATGGAGAAAACACACAAGTTGACTGTGGGCCTCGGGGGAACGCAGAGCTTTAATGGCAATTTGAGTGTAAAATCTGGTCTCTGGAAGAAAGGTCACCACATCTGCATAACCCCCTCGAGTCAGGCTTAGAGCCCTGTCTGCCTTCAACTAAAGAGGCATTTTCCTGTATCTTGAGGCTGCTTTAGTTTGAGGTACAGGGAGCACACGACAGAATCAGGGGAACTGAATGATGTTTGTGCATGTTTGACTGCACTCTGCATCCTAAGAGAAGACTTTCGAGAAGCCCAATCAATACTACAACCATGTCCTGTGCAGCCGCTGCGTTGTTTCGTTCTGTTACAATAATGAATTGAAGTCTCACAACAGCAGGCGTAATAAGCGCTGCTCAGCCCTTGGTATTCAATCACCTTTAACTGGGTGTATCTCTCTAAACCCCACTCTCGACTACAGTTATACAGAACCCCACTGTGGACCTTTTGTGGCCCTCAGCTCAAAAATGCAAAAGCAGGATGCTTTTCAGAACCGTAGGGTCTAGAATGCCCTTCTTCTTCAAGCCAAACTTTTCCCCCTGTTTGTTGAAAGCCTGGTGTAAGGCATTCCGAAACTGTAAAATACAGCATTTTCCAACTGTTTGCTGTTTGCAGCAAGGGATCCCTCGCGAGCCTGGTTAGATATTGCATTTATCACCACAGCAAATAGCCCGTATTTCAAAAAAATATATAAAAAAAAAAAAAAAAAGATGCAGTTTCCCTCGGACAGAGGGCTGGTCTGCCATTTATTTACGCTCCGCTCCGTTTAGTATGCAGTGTGGGCATGGTGCCACGCTGACTTTTAACCCTAATGGAGAAAACACACAAGTTGACTGTGGGCCTCGGGGGAACGCAGAGCTTTAATGGCAATTTGAGTGTAAAATCTGGTCTCTGGAAGAAAGGTCACCACATCTGCATAACCCCCTCGAGTCAGGCTTAGAGCCCTGTCTGCCTTCAACTAAAGAGGCATTTTCCTGTATCTTGAGGCTGCTTTAGTTTGAGGTACAGGGAGCACACGACAGAATCAGGGGAACTGAATGATGTTTGTGCATGTTTGACTGCACTCTGCATCCTAAGAGAAGACTTTCGAGAAGCCCAATCAATACTACAACCATGTCCTGTGCAGCCGCTGCGTTGTTTCGTTCTGTTACAATAATGAATTGAAGTCTCACAACAGCAGGCGTAATAAGCGCTGCTCAGCCCTTGGTATTCAATCACCTTTAACTGGGTGTATCTCTCTAAACCCCACTCTCGACTACAGTTATACAGAACCCCACTGTGGACCTTTTGTGGCCCTCAGCTCAAAAATGCAAAAGCAGGATGCTTTTCAGAACCGTAGGGTCTAGAATGCCCTTCTTCTTCAAGCCAAACTTTTCCCCCTGTTTGTTGAAAGCCTGGTGTAAGGCATTCCGAAACTGTAAAATACAGCATTTTCCAACTGGAGGGTCTTTTGTCCCAATATCAGCTTCTTGTCTGTGGCCACCTTCTTGTTTTCATACTTTTTTTTTTTCATGCAGTTTGGATCTTCTGTGTCTTGGTTCTCTGTTCAGAAAGGGAAAAAGCCAAACAGCTTCAGTTCATTGGTGGGTTTGGAGGATACAAACTATCTACTTTACTCTGACATTTTAATTTTAAATTCTAATCGCCAGCCTTTTGAGATCTGGACAGCTTCCATGGCAAAGCTGGTGACACCGTGACAATGGGTATCGAAGGGGGTGAACTAGCAATTCTGCATGACAGCTTTCTCCTTGGCACCGGTGCTCTGGATGCCACAGAAAACACCCTCCAACTGGACAGCCACGGTGGGGAAAGCCAAGTGTTGCCTGCTGAAAAGGAAGACAACAAAAGAAAACAATAGAGTGGCTTGAGAAGAAGTCCAAATCAAAACACACCTGGGCAAGGGAGGGGGTTAAGGGTTGTGGTTTGGCCCCTCTGGGTGGGAAAAGAAATCCTAACGGGCTTTCCTCACTTATTGCAGCCAAAACTCACCTGGAAAAAAGTTCTAGATTAAATTACTTTTGTCCTTTCCAACACATAGATGAATTTTGTGGCTCAAGCAGCCTTTGAGCATCAATCTCAAAACAAGGGCTTCTCCCTGTAGTAGCCATATAGGTTTGCCCACGCAGAAAGGTGAAAGGAAGTTGCAATAAAAGAGGAATTTTTCCTGTTGTAGAGAGGGGAAACTGAGGCAAAAGTTTATGCACCAACTTGTAAAATGATCCGATAAATAGCAGAGCAAAGGAAGGAGTAATACTGCTGTAATTTTCCCTCTTTGCCAAATCCACAGAATCATTTTTCTCTCTTATCTTCCATTACTCAAATAATCAAAGTTTGCACTGCCTTCACTGTTTGGCATGCTAGATGAGTGACACTGTGACATTTAGAACTTCAGGGTTTCGATTTTCTTTTAGAAACACAAGGTTATGTATAAAAAAAGAAGGGGAGGAAAAAAAAAGGAAAGAAAAAGACTACTTCCTGGCTAAAATGTTCTGTTGTGTCAAGGGTGGCAAAACCAAACTTAGCTTTTATAATAAAAATAGTGTCACGTCCAATTTCCTCTCCTACCTCCGTCTTACTCCGAAGTGTTTTGAAGTAGCAGAGAGCTGCAGTGCAATACAATCTGCAGAATATCAGCAATATTTTCAAACATGTGGTAATGTTTTTCCGCACACATAAAAGTGACCCAACCCTAACAAGGAACCAGACTGTTTCAAAAATAATGTTAACTTTGACAACTCCTATAGCTATTTTATATTATGTTAAACTCAAGATTACTGACTTTTTCCGAGACTTGCAAAGAGCACTGTGCTTGTCCTCATCCCAGCTGATACGAATCAGTGGATATTGAGACAGCCAGCAGCCAACAGGACAAATTGGGGTTTTGAGCCAAATGCCCAAACCCCTATATTCCTATGAATTAACACCTAGAAAATACATGTGATGGATACAAATCCTTTTTTTACGATGTATCATTTGAAAGGCTTTACTCCTTTTACTGTGGTTTATTAAAGGCAGACTTAAGAGCCCTGCTTCACCCTGACCGACATCAGTGGCAAAGTCCTATTGATTTTGCTTGGGAACAGGATTGGGCCTTTCATTGTCAAAGATTTCTGTGGAGAGCTGACATTTGCATGGAATCCTTCTTCCCTGCAAAGCATTTTATTGCAGATTACTTCGATTATGTCTAAACAGCATAGGCATCTTTTAAAAACTGCTTTTTTTCCCCGTCAATTTGTTGTACTTAATACTTAAAAATTAATAACACTCGTGGGAGGTTTGCAGGACCAAACTGGAGAGTCAGAGAACTACTGCTTTATGTCGGTTCTCAAATGAATGTTTTGGGTGTTTTTCCTGTTACTAATCTAAGACAAACTACATTCCATTTGATTAATTAAAGATGGGAAGCACAAGGAAACCATGGAAAAATTTAAACTGTGCTTTGAAATGACAAATATTTGTCTTTTTGATATTCCTTGGTACAAGTATGAAATAGAATTTATTGAAGTTCAGCAGCTGTATAAAAATGTTCCATAGCTAGAACACAGAAATGATTTAATAAGTTCTATGAAAAGTCAATTTGCATGAGATCAGCACCTAGCCTATAACGGGTGGTAATGGATTGTTGGCTTGATTTTATACCACTTGACATCAGATTACAATACACTGAATAAATGTTAACCTATAATCCCTTTAGTAAAAGCTGGCATTGTTTGTCTTCTCGTGTAGAGACCACATTGATTTTCTTTTATTGGATGCTCAAGCGCTGCACCTCAGATTGATTACTTTGAATTAAATGTGCAGAGAACATTTTTATTATTCTAAAACAGGAGTCTTAACATTAAAGAGATGCCTCCCTCCCCACCCCCACCCCCCTTACACTGCTAAAAGTATACTCTACCATTTAATTTGGATTTCTTTCATTTTCCCATTTCTTTTCAGGGCTGCTGTGATGCTGACCCCTGCTCTGCCCCTATGCCCCTTGACCCTGACACATCTGACCAGTGAAGACTCTGGGGGTGGCAAATTAATAGAAGCATTGCTTGTTAATTGCATAAGAGGAAAGCCAAGAATTCATCACCTCAGTCATGGCCATTGCTTCCCTTTGACCCCCTTCTCCCACAAGGCTTTTGCTGGTGGTCACATCTGTGGTTTTTCTATATCCTACATATTTGCTGTATAATTATTCAGCATCAAACCTTATTAATCAAATCGATGCTGTGTTTTAAATGGAAATTGCTGGATTAATACAAGCATTCATTTCATCCTGAAAATCTTGATGGCTTTAGCACATGGAATCCAATTGGAATATAAAAGAAGGGATGTAGAGACCTGATTGAATTAGGAGAGGCATGCTGCACATTAAATTACATATGCCAGCAGGGGTCCATGCTTTTATAGTAAAATACTACTGTAGAGTGTATACATCTTGTACCTCCTGTGATTTCTTTACACTGGTCAGTGCTCTTGTGCTAAATAGGGCTATAATGGCCATATATAGTTCAAAATACATATTTTTGAATGTGATCTAGTATTTTATAAGCATTTGTTTTATTTCAGTTACTTGAAATATTTCTTCAAGTAGTCAGTGTTAACAAAACAGCAAATGACACGTTACTGCTCCTTACTACTTGGCTAAGGAGACCTTGTCCTTTTCCCTACCTAACATACTCTTAATTGTGGATGAGTAAACAGTGTCAGTAACAAAAATGAAAAGAAGAAGAAGTTATGAGAAGATTTGCTGTCATGCTGTAAACATGCTAAACAACCTAAACAAATTGCTACTTACCAAGTCTGGTGATTCCTGACCTCCTTCCACACCTTGTGTAAGTGTCTGGTTCCTTCCCAGTGAACCTGTTGTGCAAAGGGCAGGGGTGGGAAGTGAGGAAGTGATAAATTGTGAAAAAAATTTATACACATTTATATCGCAGACAGACTCGGTGAGCAGCTTGCACTACTTCTTTGGGCCTGACATACACACTTGTGAAAACTGCTCTGAGACAAGTGTTTCCACTCAAATCCATGTTCTGTTGGTAAGGATTTTCTGTGACCTGCAGAGTGGGACTCATTTTCGGTTGTTTGATAGCAGAATGTGGAGGGGAAAAAGAAGGGGTACTGCTATGTCATGTGCAAGCATTTTAAATTCAGACCAGAAGACATCCAAAGGAGAAAAGCGCCACTTCAAAGCTTTCTTCTTTACTTGGTAAGTTGGGTCTCGCAAGCGCTGAAGCACACTGAAATGTTCTGGAGATCTTCAATTGCCATTTTTATGTTGAGATTTGAACACCCTGTTTTGCATAAATATCGCTGGGAAGTCTATTTTTCAATGTAGGCCTCCCTCCCACATTTTCTGTCTTGCTTTGTATTTATCCAACTAGATAAAACCCAACTCTAAAAGCAAATGAGGCCAACGTGGTTTTTGTGTTCATGTAATTCTGTTCGCATTGTTTTCACTAGGCTTTATCGTGAGCTGTCCTATATCAACAGCCATACTTCAGGAAATGAAAGCCTGCCCAAAACACAAGTTGGAAAACGAGCATGGTTTAGTGGAGGAAACTGGAGCAGATCTCTGTTCTAGCTCAGCTTGAGCTCTACCCATTTTCAGCATCACAGCGCGGAGCAAAAGGGTGGGTGACACGCTCCCTGGATGGGAGTCATCAGTAAAGATTTCTGTATGTCCCTATCCTCAGTGTGGCATGATAATTCAGAAGAGATTTATACTCAAAATCCTCAGAAAATGCATTCTATAAGTAATAAAATGATGTGTTATCATGCAAATCCAGTCTTAATACAAGATTGAAATTACTGAAAAGATGTTTACACCAATGTAGTAATGAAACTGCATTTGGCAATCACAAAAACAAGTTACTATGGTTTATTTTATGACATAAATTATTTCATTTTAATATCTCTCCTGTCAAATTAGATTAATTTACTTACCAAACTTTATACATAGTTCATGATTAGTTGTAAAAGAAGATTAGTTATAAAATAAGTCAGCTTAACATCCAGACATAGGATTTTAATAACAACTTGATATACAAAGACTGTCAGGTGCTGTCTGCTAGTGAGAAATAAATAATACCCTAGACCCTTCACTGTAATTACCATCATTCACTGTACGTACAGGATCTGCAGTGCGGCTCGCGCTGGCATAGAGTCAGATGTGCTTAATGTCCCTCGTCCGGCTCCCAGCGAGAGCCGCGGAACAGGAGAGGAACATCGGTGGGCGATGGGAAGACAACCACTGGTGACTTCCCATCCTGATTCAAATAATGTGGGTAATTAAATGAAAGCCTTTGTTCCACCTCTGGGCCGCTTAAAACTACATGGACATCTGATCATGTAAAAAGAGGTTCTTCTCCTTTCCTGGGGTGAGAAATCTCATGGACGTGTCAGTGATGCTCCCTGGCCACTGAGAAAGTGACATAGTCAGTGATGCAGACACAGTAACTGCATTCTCCAAATTACATGCGACATATTTTTTCTCCAGTTTGATTTTTTCTTAATTTTCCAGGAGGGAGAGAATGGATATCCACCTTTTCCCACATGTGGACCTCAGCCATGTGTCACTACCCCAGCCACGCTACCACCACCATTCGCCATTCACCCAGGCAGCTTTAAACAAAGCAGGTGATGGAAGTGCTTAGCTTTAAGCTTATGTTTAAGTTAGTGGAACCACAAGACATTTTTTAAGAGATTTGTTAAATAACGATGAATGCTGAATTGAAACCCAAATGATGTGCTGTATGTCATGGCTCCTCTCCTTCATGTAGCACACACTACCATATATTCTTCTAAGAAAAGACACCCTCCAACTTTTAGGAGGCCCCTTTGCACAAAGAAGTGACTTTTTTTTTGCAATGAATAAGCTTTGTGAGGGTTAGGGATGATAACAGAACAAATGCTCTCTATAGTAGTCTGCAAATTACATGTTGTAATGTAAGAGAATCCAGCTGAATAAATAACATTCAAAGGACGAGCTCTCCATTCTCCTCGCGGTACAGTACAAAGATAATGGAAAGCATGTTCTAAGAATATAGCCATGCAGATAACAAGCTATAAAACATACAATGATCCGGTGAAATCTTTCTGAAACACATAACTGATAACAGTTAAACATTTTTCAAAGAAAACATTTTCAAAGTGCTCATGTTTTATGTTTTGCTATTTAAAAAAGAAAAGACCAACAAAACCAAAAAACCAAACGCAGCAACAAAACAGCAAAACCTCTAAATGACAGATTTGTGCAAATTGGGCTTACTCCTCCGTTCCTGATTGACTGTATCCCATAGAGATGGGAAGAGCACAAGCTTACACCCATGCCTGCCTGCAAAAGGAGTGACTAAGGAATTTACAAGCCCAAATGATATATTTCTTTGTGTAATATATGCATCAATTTCACAAGGTTTCTAACGCAATGGCATGGTGGGGGAAAGCATTTTGAAATAATCACAGAGTAATTTTCTGCCAGCTGAACATGTAAGAACGAATACGTAGATTGCCCTTTGGTAAAAGCCCAAGTTTTTAATACATATATTGCCCATTTTTAACAGCAGAACAATGCAGCAGGCTGAAGGTTTAGAGCAGCCCGATACCCCTCCTCACACCGGCTCCTCAGATAGCCCAGGACATCTCAACAAACACTTGAAATGCTACCAAACCCTAGCCGCCACTTCACATGATTTATGATGTCATTAATGTCAAGCTATCAGTGGACAAGAGTAAAAGAGACAACAGCAAAGCTGACTAAAAACAAATAGTTTTGATTAAACTCAAGGACGTTCGGTACAGCTTTCAGCAAAAAGGCATTCATCATTTCCGAAGCTGACCTTGTTTTTTTCATCCCAAATGCAAACATAATTTGTGTAGGAATTCCAACAAAATCTTTGAAGTAAACTGTAGTTAAATTCCTTTTTTTAGGGAAAAGTAATTAAGAGAAGCACCAGCACCTTTTTTTCTGTGGGGTCAGTTTTGTCAATAATTGCCCCAGCACCCTAAAATTTGCATATGTTTTTTTTTCTTTTTTTTTTTTTTTTCTGTCAGATAGGAAGACCGTCCTTTAGGTCTGAGGCAGTTTTCATCCCTGGAAAAGAGATCCCTACAGTACTTTCAGAGGAGATCAGCATCCACAGATGCACACCACCCTTAGAAGAGTCCCCCATAATAAACAAGCAATGATAATGCTGCCTGATAATAGGTAGAATAGAAAAAAATAATAAAAAAGGGGGGACAATAAGAAAAAGAAAGCACGCCAAGTAGAATAAGTTCTTTTCATTGAAAAACCCTATCTGTATGAATGTAGAATTACTCTGGAGGTCTTTAGCTTAGTTTTGCAGAACTAGAAATGTAAATAGCACATGTCAATCTTATCAAACACAAGAAATATTTAGATGCCTTTTTTATACTGATTGTTCTGTTTGTAAGACCATAAACGTATGCGTTCATGTAACATTTGTGTACAAGTGTACCCCATGAACATGTGTGTGTACAAACAGAGGGAGAAGTGAAAGTATAACACGGAATTTTTTGCTAGGCAACCTCAAACTGGATCAAGCCACCTCAGGAATCACATTCCAGGCCTGTGAGAGATCTACTATACGTATTCAAAATGCAGATGGAAAGTAATATTTCAAGCTTTGAAAACATTATTAAAAACCCCTTTTCCATAATAATGGGTATTATTTTTGGAGCTAATGAGGATTTTTACAAAAGTTCATCTTCCTTAGAACAGGAGTAGCTGCTTCCATCTAAATCTTTAAAATCTTTACAAAAATCTGACTCTCTTCTGCTCTCTCATTCTAATAATCAGCTTATAGTATTATTATTTCACAGTCTATAGCAGCAAGGTTAAATGTGTCCTTCCAGCAAACATGCCTTTCATAACTTAGCGTGCAATTAGATTATTAATGTAAAATTACAGAAGGGCTATTATGGCTTCAGGACAAAATAATTAAATGACTGTATTTCAATTTTAATTGTTTATACAAGTACCTAAAACTTTTAATTTGGTTTTTTCATGTCATCTTATTACAACGCTTAACAAATGATATCCCCCACTCCTTCAGTATACACCAGGAGTGGTACCTACCACCTCCAGTTGCAAACACTTTCTCAAAACACACTTGAAACAAAAATTTTTGCTTCTAAAATTAGTCATATTTGCTCTGATTAACAAAAACTTTCTGCTTAGAGCTTTTATGGGAAAAAGACAGGCTGTATTATAAGTATTAACTGTGCATGAGAACATTTGTAATATCACCCTTGGAGAATAATAAACAGATACTAGAGATTGAAATTCTGACATAGTTTACAGAACAATAATCCAAACATCTGTTATAATGACAAGGGATTTGAGCAGAATAGAGAGTACATGGGAAAGCTATGCTACTTTTAGTACAGTTATAACGTTAAATCAAAGCACTGCAGCTCAAGGCAGCTTGCTGCTAATATAAACAATTTTCTACATATTCCTGGGCCACAAGCCAGATCTCAGGATTCAGTTACAAGCACAAGGTCAAGAGGGAATCAACGGTATGAAATTACCGTGTATGAATCAAAAGAATAAATGGATAATTAAGGATGAAAACAAATTAGAAGGTATACTCTCACTTAACTCATCAAATAAATTTGCTGAGTAACTTCATGCACTGAATATGTTGTAGAATCTGCAGAGGCTTTAATGCATTTATTGCTTAAATCCACAGCATCAGCATTTTTTGAGGCAGGCTTACCAAATCACCTTTTTATGTGTACTTCTTTCTACAACCAACATCTGACTACAATTATGAAGATAAATATTTAATCTTGTCATTTGCTCAAGAGAAAAGTAAATAGGATTTCTTTGAAAACGACATTCTTGCCTCCATATTATAGTCGGGAAAACCAAACTTTTATCTCACTTCTGGTCTCATTTCATCTTCCACACCCAAAACCGGCCTCCTCAGGCTCCAGCAAATGTGAAAGATTCAGTCTAGCTGGTGACGAAGAGGGCTTTTCTGCAGAAGACTTTCAAAGCAATCTTCATAACAATGGAAGGTTACACATATGTTCGTTGTCATTTTACTTTCCCACACGAGCAGACATGCAGCAACATGTGAGCCACTTGCAGGTCCATCAATGTTTTGAGCATGCATGGACGCAGTAACTCATGTTCCCGAAGGGAAAGAAACTTTGAAAATTTAACCAAGAAAATGCATTTCTGCCTTTCTCACTTGGTTTTACCCTACTGGACTCAATGGCCACACCACGTCAGCACATTTAGGAAGTTCCTCCTAAATACTTGCTTAAACCGATGACTTCAGCGGGGATGAACGTTTTCCTAAGAGTACCTTACTCCCCTCATTAACCACTGGAGAAGGCTGGGTAATCAGCTTAGACACGGTGCCACACATGTGGAAAGTTGCACTTGGCTGACACTCCCCACAGACATGCTGCTCTTCGTCACTCCCAGCCAAGTTCAGCATTTCCCACAAAATACAGCCTGAAGAGCCCCAGAGCAAATTGCCCCTCTCTTTCCACGCATTACCCTGAAGAGTTGCTACTAACGGTTCAATCTCTGCATCCATTTACGTCACAGTCATTCCATTACAAATTCTGCCAGTTACCAATTGTTTTAGTAGCAAGGACATGAAATTGTAGAGGAAGCAATGAACTAAGTTCATGTAAGCAGTTAAGCACACCTTGTTTAATAACTTTTGATTGCTACTGGCTTACATGGAATTATGACCACTGCTCTTGAGGTGAAATGCCCTTTAACTGATTTCGTAATTGTTGAATATATTGACAGAATGTATCTCGTCATGTTTTTAATAACTATGAAGTTATCAATTCTTTTGATTCAAAAAGACATGGGTTTGATTATTTCTTTGTGAAAAAAAAAAAAATCCTGCTGATTTTGTTCCACTGCAGGATGATTTATAGCCCACCTTCTTTCCAGAAGGCTGCTAATATCAGATGCCGCAATCAGCTGTAACCATCAGTATTTCTTCGTGCTAGCCAGGAGAAGATCGTGTATGCGATGTTAGATTTGAGGAGGTGCTGAGATACATCAGCTCTCAGATGAGTTGTTGGAACTGAAATCTGCATCAGGAGAGCTCAACACTCGAAGGCATGGAAGTGAGAAGGTTGTTTAGGATCTTTTGAAAACTGCCAGGATTTAAGGTTGTTGACTAGTTTGCTAGATGGAATAAACGTCAACTTATCCAGCTGTAGGACAAATGAATTTTAGCTTTTCCATCTCCAGAGAAAATATCCTTCCTGCTGTCATCATTACTTAAATATTAATAAGCATTTAGTGCATTTTGCTTTATAAGTACTTTGACATTTACTCTCTGAACTCACTGAGGATGAATATTGAGTAAGAGTACCCAAAACTTTGTGTTTTCATGCTATGTGTGGCCCACTCTGAGATCTGATCCTGGTCGTATCCTCATCGCATCCCAGCACATCACCATCGTTGTACCTGCAGAGCCTCTGCTTTCCGTGAAGCCAGGGCAAGGAGTAAGCCTTGGAGTAAGGTCAGCACCATGTGGTCCACGCTGAACTGCTGTATGAAGACACAACAGTGAAGCAGGTTTCCATCTCCTAGCTTCCCCCTCAGGCACTTAGACAATCTTCATTATCATATGCACAGCCCCTTGTTCCTGCCATTTGTTCTTCAACACACTAATATTTCCAGGAATTAACTCATTAAAATCAAGGGAATACTTCAGCATGAGAAACAGATTGAGAACTAACAAGAGAATGCAAAAAACCTCCTGTCCTGGTTTGAGCAACACGGGACTAATCTCTCTTTCAGTAATTTTACTTTTCAGTAAAGTCTTTTCCAATGCCTGGGAAAACTGCATTTTTAGAAGACTCTAGTGTCTGAATTTGTGAAAATATTTACTTTACAGCCAGCTATGGTGTGTGGGTTTCAAGGTTTCGGTGTCTTGGAGCTCACCAGGTGCAGGGATGAGGAGGAGCGAGACCTGTTCCCTTGACCCAAGCTGGTACCAGGTTATTTCATACCATGAATGGCACATTCAGTATGAATTACAAAGTTTGCTGAGGAGCTCTCTCTCTTCTTTGATGGCTGCCATCCTGAGAACTCCTTGCCCTGGTGCCGGAGCCCTGAGCCCTTCCCTTCCTCCCGAAGCTGCAGCGCTGGCAGTGTCCCACATTTGCTGTCCCCTGCCAGGAGTGCACAGCTTCTGCTAATAGAATGGCCTGAGTGTAATCTTTGTGTATTGCATACTGGCACCGGGATCAATACTGGCTTTTTAGGACTATTAATGTTAATTATTTAGTCTTATCCTATTAAATCTAACTATATTTCAACCCTTGTGTTTCCTTGTTTTTCCAATTCCCCTTCCCTGGTGGGGAGAGGCCGTCAGGTGAGAGAATAATTGTCTAAATGCCGATAATTGTTATGGGTTCCCTAAACCAAAACATCTTCCCAATAGTGTTTCTGTGAAGCAATGTCAACTGGTTATCCTTTGCCTAGTGGTGCCACGGCTTCACCTTGTAAGTTATGCATGTAGCTAATCTTACATATTTTACAGGCTCATCGGTCACAAGGGGAAAGTTCCTGAGAGAGCATTTAACAGCACTACGTCTCTGAAGTCAAACTTTTTCAGGAATGCGACTCCTAAAACCACCATGGTTCCTCAAAAAGGAGAAACCTGGGACCGTCCGTGAACAGACGCCATTCCCTGACACATTTGCTCAATGAAAAAAGCTCTACTAGGCTATACTAGAGGTCACTAATTTTTCAAAACATTTTCTCCTTTAGCTTGATAAATACAGTGTTCTTACACAGTGTGTTTCCTGAATGAGAATCAGCAGTGCTTGACAGCAGCATTTTTAGAAGAAAGGCTGTAGATTTATTTTTAAATTCGAGGAACTTTAATGTTGAATATTTAATGCTGAATATTTCTTTTTTTAATCTAAAATGTTATATAGCAATTTTATCCCCCCTCACAAAAGCTAGAATGCAAAATGATCAGTCTGCTTGTCAGTGTGGGACAATTTTTTAAAATATGTTTGTCTTTCTTGGTTTAAATTAGTTCACAAGCTAACTCGCACAAGCTACAGAGACATGTCAGAAGGGAGACAGCAACAGTATAAAAGAGCCAACAAAAACATTTCTTCAAAAGAATTTTACATCACTTTTGGATAATAGGGAAACATCCTGTCCTACAACTATCGAGTTGTAGATAGATACAGATCTAGGTATCGAGGGAAAAGTCACTGGAATTTTCTGGGGTTTTTTTGTTTGTTTGTTTGTTTCTCTTTTTCTTTTTTAAAGGTCTACTTTTATATTGGTTGCACCCCATGAATCTTCGAAGAATACCTTGTAAACCTGGTAGTGCAGGGCATCAGAGCTACAAATGAATTATGCTCCAAATACCTATATACCCAGTTCTTTCTGATTTGAGTAATTGAGCTCTCCACTCTTGGACAGAGAGAGAAGAGGCTGAAAATAACTGGTGAAAGGCACCACTGAATAAATATTTGTATTTAAGTGGCTCCAGGAGGGATCAATACTCAGACCTGGGCTGTAGCAGGATTCAGACTTCGATAGCGACAGGAGGAGACAATAGGGAGGTAAAAATGTATGGCTGGATTTTTTTATGCTTTTTTGGTTAGCCTAGCATGGTCGTCTCTGTATGTGTGCCCTCGCAAAGGAAGGCTCCACCATTCCTGGGCTGGCAATACAGAACGTATCCTCACCTTGTGGTGTCAGCAAGGGTGTGAGGAAGGCAATAAATACTGGTTGGACTTAATTCATTAAAGGTCTCTGTCCTTCCTCTACATGGGAGCAAAGGTATAAGTGAGTAACAGGGAAAGAAGCATCTAGCAACGCTTTTATCCAGCACAAATGTCATCCTTTGCCTCACAAAACAGAAGCTACAGAGGAGTTAGGGCTGTGAGAATTGATTCCCAGTCCCCTGTATAAGGGTTATTTTCTTCACTTGAGTAACTGTGCCAGTGCCAGGGGTTGTAGCTCAAAAGGTCTGTATACGTCTGTGAATAAAAATATTTCCAGGACAGATCGTGAGGTGGGGCTGCTTAAACATCACCTCTTCCTTAAGGCTGTGGCTGAACTGGCAACTGAGCCTTTTATTTGATTATAGCATGTTTTGCCAATTAGACCTGGACCAGCAAAGATTTGAGGCACACGAATATCCCCGTGGGAGCCAATACACCTACACTTAAAATTAAGCATAAGCTCAAGTATTTTTCTGGATAAAGGTGCATATTTAAAATTATAGCTTTATTAAATTATTCACCATCACCAGTGACAGGACTTCAAAGCTCTTCTTGGCTTGTCCATAAAGGATGGGAAAATATTAGAGTTTCTGGTATACGTTCATGCTGAAGCATTTGAGGTGATAATCTCATGCCATCCAGCAGTTAAATATTATTGTGTGTGTCAAAACAAATTGTAATCCTGGGAGTGGGTGTCATGTAAAAATGCCATGTTAAAGGAAAACTACAGTGATTAGCTCTAATACTTTTGCTAGCTCAATGAATATTTGCTTAGAAAAACATTATGTAGCAAAAATTTAGTAACTGGCCTACAAAAAGATGCAAGCAAATATGTAGAACTCAGCTCATCTCTCAGCTCTTTCAGGTTTTTAATTTAGGATTCTGTTTATACATTTGTAAATAACACAATGGGTTATATTTTAGAAGTTTGTGCAGAAGTTCTCATTCTGCAGTGCTTCACAAATCTCATGAATATCGGATAATGACTGCGCTTACTGCTGAAATTTTCCACTTCTCACCTGGCATTTGTACTAGGCATATTTCCTTTTTTTTTTTTTGCAGAGATCTCACTTTGCTATAGAGGGCAATAGTAATTGGACATTTTGGCACCATCTTTGGACATTTATTCTGTACTGAGTTCAAAGAAACCCTGGAAACTAATAAATGAGCCACTGACACCATTTTCTGCAGCATTTGAGGATATCTTGTTTCCCATCCATGTGCTGACAAAGCCTATATGAGGGAACTCATGGCGTCTCATGAATTCCTAACCTGAGAGATGTTTCAGCAGTCAGCAGAAGTATTAAAATCCATAATGTCCTTTTTTTTTTGTTCTTTTTGGTTAAAAAGTGAATATCTTTTCATGAGTGCAAATGGGAAATGGACAATATCATTAAATGAAGCCAGGAACTTTGTGCCGAGGAATAAAAATAACAGAATCATAGAATGGTTTAGGTTGGAAAGGACCTTAAAGATCATCTTGTTGCACCCCCCCTGCCCTGGGCAGGGCCACCTCCCCCCAGCCCAGGTTGCTCCAAGCCCCGTCCAACCTGGCCTTGAACACCTCCAGGGATGGGGCAGCCACAGCTTCTCGGGGCAACCTGCCCCAGGGGATCACCGCCCCCACAGTCAACAATTTCTCCCTCATACCTAAGCTAAATCTCCCCTCTTCCAGTTTCAAACCATTCCCCCTCGTCCTATCACTACATGCCCTTGTAAAAAGTCACTCTCCAGTCTTCTTATAGGTGCCCTTTAGGCACTGGACGGGGCTCTAAGGTCTCCCTGGAGCCTTCTCTTCTCCAGGCTGAACACCCCCAAATCTCTCAGCCTGTCCTCCCCGCAGAGGGGCTCCAGCCCTCGCACCACCTTCGTAGATCTGTAGATATGTTCACCATCTTAGATGGGGATAGTTATAATTGCGTGTACTTTGCAAAGTTTGAGTGTACTGTTCTTTCTCCATACCGTTTGCGGCATTACCTTACTCTGGCAAACTCTGGCATTTGGGCTATGTGCTAATTTAGTAGTAGGAAGGTACTGGGATTGAAACGCCCATGGTTTGAAGAGATGGTAGATGTATACCTCCTTCCTGAGACTAAACCTCCTAACTGTCCACAAAGTCCAGACCGACTGACTGCCTCACAAATTGCCTAACAGAGAAGAGTTCTTTAGTGGTGATATCTTAAACCAGTTCTAATTAGTATCAGCACATTATACACAAATATAAAAGGTATCACTCAAATATTCAAAACCCTACGGCTGTAGCTTATTTTAAGCTTGACTTCAATTCTCTATTGCTGTATGGGGATGGAAAAGTGGCACAGAAAAGAGGCACACCGAGAGGAAGAACTGCTGTATGTGAGGTTCAGAGAAGGCAACTTCACCTGGGATAAAAATTGGGATCCCCTTTAACCCACCTTAAGTAAAGCATCTGACGTGTAATGGAGATGGATCGCTACATCCCATAAATCTGGCACTTAAATGCTACTAGTTATGGCTACGACTGACAGTAAGATTTAGTTTTGCATATCATTCCCCAGTGGCTAAATAATTACTGGTTCAGTTCATCTTCATTACTACTGCTATGTACCTTCCACTTTGCCCTTTGAAAATCAGTTGGAAAGGGGAACAGGTTTTCAGCTTGATTTTTAGGGTTGTATTTGGAGCAGCAAAAGTTTCCACCTTCACCTCTACTGTATAGACAACGCGGTAATCCCTGCACTGCTCTGAAAGGCTCGGGGGATTTTCAGAGCAGGGAAGGTGGCTGGCAGGGGGTTAAAAATGGTAAGGGAGCAGACTGGGTTGCTGTAATGCTGATTTGAATTTTCATTTTTCCCTTGAATGTAGGCCTAATGTTGGTATCACATATATATTTACATAAAACATAAAATAGTCGTACATTCTTTTTCTTTCTACATGGTTTGCCTTAAACACAGATTCGTGGTGAATTTCAATGCCTATAAATAGCTAACACATTCAGCAGTAGCAAGAAGAAAGTATTGTATGTCAACAGGCTCAAACAAAGTACATCAATCCAGGCTTGTAGCATATTTTACTATGGTATTGTGGATCTTTAGATGTGACAGGTGACAAAATGGATAGTGATACTCATGTAATCTTGAGAACTATTTCCAAAAGTATATTATTACTGGTATCCTCAAACAGATCAAAACGTAGATTTCCAGAACTGAACGATATGCAAGATATACTGCTATGAGACATGAGAAAAAGGCGGTATTTTCTCAGTCCCAATGACCTATAAAAAGCTCCTCTGCGCATACAGCCTGAATCAACATTTTATACGCTGAAATAAATGCATGCTGTAGCCTATAAATACAAGACAACAAAAGAATAAACGCACCGCTATCAGCTGAAGCATTTGGCCTTATTCTCTGCTGCTGGGGCATCCTGCATAGACACACGCATAGGTGCATAGGCACACAGGGATTTCACATCTGTGACCATTCCTTTCAATGCAGTTATGTCAAATATACAAAAATATTATAGTACCTCTATAGGAAAGCTGAAGCTTTAGTAGTTGTTGTTAATTGGGGGATTCTTAAAAGAGGATGAATGATATGTGGGAATAGTTTTTATGCCTACTTGTTATGACACATTTTGGAAGAAGACAACTAAGTTTTAATGGGTGAATTTACATTGACTAAAATATTTTATGGTGGGCCAATAAGTTAGAACATGTGTTACAAAAAAGCGATTTCATGCACATCGTCTGTTTTCCAAGGGAAAAAGCATCTTTGCCTAAGTCACAGAAAAGTCAGTGTTTTTCTACGTCAGAGTTTCACAGCCTGAGGTTCTGAAACGTGTCCAGAGAAGGGCAACGGAGCTGGTGAGGGTTCTGGAGTACAAATCTCATGAGGAGTGGCTGAGGGACCTGGCGGTGTTCAGCGTGGAGAAAAGGAGGCGGAGGGGAGACCTTCTCGCTCTCTACACCTCCCTGAAAGGAGGGTGTAGCCAGGAGGGGTCCATCTCTTCTCCCAAATAACAAGTGATAAGACAAGAGGAAATGACCTCAAGTTATGCCAAGAGAGGTTTAGGATGGATATTATGAAAAATTTCTACACCGAAAGGGTTGTCCAGCATTGGAACAGGCTGCCCAGGGAAGTGGGGGAGTCACCATCCCTAGAGGTTTAGTGGTGGATATGGTTTAGTGGTGGTTTTGTCAGGGTAGTTTGATGGCTGGACTCGATGATCTTAAAGGTCCCTTCCAACCTAGACGATTCTATGATTCTATGAATTTTTTCAGCTATGTTGTGGCCAAGTTGATGGACCAATCCAAGAGCACTTAATTATTGATGTCTACATTGATGGGGCCAAGAGTAGGGCCAGTGCAAGGGTTTTGCCCTCCTACTCTGCCCTCCCCCCTTTTTTAAACTATGCTCATCTTGTATCATGGCTGCTATAGATTTTAATAGTGGTATAACCTACTGCCATAGAGGTTACCCAGCCTGGCGCATTGGATTAGGTATTCCTCCTGGGCAGAAGCTATATTGTCACAGGAGCTGAAACCATCTCTCTCACCATCCTTTCACCTTCCCCCCTCTTGCAGGGACTGACATGGTCACTCTCGTATTCTCATCCTGGCACAGATGGCTTTCTTGTTTGGACCGGGGCTGGGGTCAGACACGGAGTTTGGCTCAAAGATTCATTCTCACATTTTCTGTATGAAGAATAACATACTACAGAAAACAATCCTCTGTAATACAGGACAGTAATTATCATTTCATAAATACGATAGGTGAAAATACAATTTAAATAGAGACTGAAGTCAAGAGGAAATTTACAAAAGTTTCGTAGCTTCTGGTCGTGCCAAACAAATTTATGATTCCCAAGTGGCTTCAACTTTTAAGAAGAAGAAACTGACAAAAAATCTGCCTTGCCTGTGTGTTGTCGCTGATTTCCTAGGATGACTTTACCACTAGACAAAAAGACCTCTATGCCAAAACAAGGTCCCATACATCTGAATTAAGAGTGGGCTTCTGGAGTTCAAATACAGCATTAAATGTTAATGAGAAGGTAAGAAGTGGACATTTGGATCCCTTCAGATATCTCCATTTGTACTTACACTTCAACCTTGTTTAGCAGGGTCTAGACAGATTCCCGCACACAGTTTAGCTCTTGTGGGATTTTGCTTCCTTATAATATGTTTATCCCTTTAGAGAACTTGTATGCTTAATTTAAGTAATACATATCTCCCTGTTTAAACCATAGGAGGATAAGAAAAAAAAAAAAAAAGCATGAATGTTTTTCCATTTCTCCACTTTTGCAAATTATTTTCCCTTTTACAATATGTAGCTGGGGCAATTGGACAAGAATATAACTGTAACTTAAAAAGAAATTGTGCAAAATTTAGCTCTCTTGGATGTCATTTGCACATGGGAAAACTGTATGAGTTTAGAGTCTAATTTACGCACATTTCTGCAGTATTCAAAAAGTAATTCTGTGGGTATGTAATTGTTTAAGAATGAGAAAAAATGTGGGTGTTTCTTATAGTACTACTCCGTACAATTCTAACAAACATATTAAAAACCCAAGCCTCAGTAAAACCACAAGCTTATTTGTCAAGGAAATGAATGGGAAAGCCTTTTGGTTTATACAGTTCCGAAAATAGGATTTATTTACACACTCCATGGAAACTGTATCCTCTAAAACTGCATCCTAACTACAAATATGCACACATCTATTCAGCATCTTGCCAAAGAGACTAAAATGACATTAAAAAGAGTGAAAGAATGCTAAGCTTGCAAAGTCAAACATTCAAAATTTCGCAAATGCCAGAATTCAGATTGCCCAGGCAACCTTGCTTCTGACCACATGTGATGATAGATTTAATCACAGTATTATCTCCACATTTGACCTCTCCTGTGGTTTCTCAGATTTTGCTCCCAGAGGTGCAAAAACCTCTGCCTTCTACTTGGCGAGAATTTCTTTGGGCAAGAGCCAGAGACTGGGGTAGGCTGCCCTGCGCACCGGTTCTGCTCAGGGACATCCCATCACAGCTGGCCAACGTAGTCCTCATGCCCATCTGGGGCTCCACCACCCCATCTCAGCCTTTTTTTTTCTTTTTTTTTCTTTCCTTTTTTTTTTTTTTTTTGGTATATTTTTGCTGTTTTATTATACGGTCTATGTGTTTTTTTGGTGGAACAAAGTAAACTCACAGTTACACCCATCCTCTCATGAACGGAGAGATAGCCAGGCTCTTTTTAGAATATCTTAGACTGTGGACAACTGAGTGAGTCGCTTCTTTCTCTCTGCCCACCCACTGCTTTACTGAGATAATGTGTATGTGCCTTTACACTCTTATGGTTCTTCCACCCTTCTCCTCCCGGTGAAAGTGCTTGGGGAGCAAACCCATCACGTTGAGATCCTTAGATGACCTGGAGAGGCAGAAGAGCCTCTCTGTGCTACATCCTGAGTGCTTACATCCAGGAATCACCTAGTAATTAACCCTTCTCTGTATGCACAAGGAAGAAAATTTTTGTGAAGACAGGCTTTTCAGAAACTTCCTAAATGCACCTCCAGATTTGTCAACTTTACCTGGCGTGTATTCCCCAAACCTTTTGCCTCACCAAGTTCACAGAATGGATTGTGTTGAATGGATGTGTGACTATGCAGTATTTCATTTATTTTTCTCATTCCACTATTTTCCTTAATCCTTATCTATTGCGAGGGATAGATACCCTGTGCTGATTATGAAGTTATTAATTTGTTAATGTCTTCTGGAGCATTTCTCAGGGTAGCGTCTGAGTGAATCCCAGGTATTAATGGATATATTTTCATAATATACACTAAAATTATACATGTATAGATTATATGGGCCATACAAAACCAAAATATCTACCATTTTTGGGTGACTGTACACAGATTCTTTGTAGAGTAGTTGGAAGTAGATTCTCATCAGAATGAAGTATCTGTTTGTAATAGAGCATACCCGTTCCAGACAAAATATTCAAAGAATTCAGCTGCCAACTTGCCAGATCTGTACTGAACTTATACCACAACTAATTTTTATTATTTTCATTATTTTTAATATAGTTTTAAAGTTGTCTCAATTTAGCAAATATTTATGGGCATTCATCAGTGTTCCTAAATGCATACCCCTGATTCCTGCCAAATTTCAAGTTGCCCTTCAAGCAAAGGGCCGTGTACATTTTTTGATATGACATGATCAAACCCATATACCTTTTCAATCTGTATTCTTGGAAACAGTCAAACAACTTAAATTCTGAAAGACAACAGCAGCCTGAAGCACATATCTTACTGAATGCAAAATTTTAGACTGACCGATTAAAAAAAAAAAAATTGAAAGGATAAAAAATGAAATTCTCATCTTCAGTGTTTTCCACAAAGAACAATGGACATGGATTTTTCTTTTGCTTCCTAGCAGGACCCAGAGAAACTGGTGCTCTGTTCAGAGGACCAGATTAGTCTCATACTTGTCATGTGCATTTGTTTAACAAAGAGCACATGCCATTAGCAATGTGTATTACTTAATCTTACTTAATCTTTTTATGATTCTGGCTGCAAATAACTGGCTAAGTAAGAGGCAAAGCACACAGAATCCAGGTACCAGGTATCTCTTGTCAAATATTGACTTTCAAATTATGAAAATTATATCTTTACACTCTCCCATGAGAGCAAACAAGGAGAACTAAATTCCAGCTTCAGGAGCAGTAGGGGATGACCTAATTCGACATCATCTTCCCATCGTATTTCTGTGTTGTTTCTGTGCTGTGCCCAGATGCTTCATCCACATAGAGCTGACTCCAAACTTGCTCAGCCTCTGCTGAGGATGAGGGGCAGCCACCATTCACATGATGCTAGAGATGAGAAACACAAACTCTGGCCTCCAGGAGGCAAAGACCATGAAGCTGGAGACAACCTCTGCTCCAAGGGCTACAGAGTAGG
>NW_009648822.1:352636-370951 GCF_000708025.1 Charadrius vociferus
TAGGGGTATATCCTTCTTGTCTTCCCACCCTGACCCTTGCCTTTTCAAAGGAAGGTTTGCTGAAGGTTGTGCGAGGAGATGCTCTGCACCCTACAGGCCTTGACCAAGAGCTCCCTTGACCCCCCGTCCTCCCCCCGTGCCCACCCACAAACCTGAAGCCTGACCTTCCCAGCTCGCTTCCACCCAAACTCGATATGCCTGGCATGACCGATCAACCTGGTCCCTGGGGATGGCTCTGCAACCCAGAGTAGCAACCAAGGCTGTAGGGTTGTGTGAAACAACCTTATTGGAAAAAAGCCACCCAATGTCAATAACCACTCAGCGTCAGCAAAAACTGCTTACCTGAAAGCTGAGGCAAATTTAGCCTGGTCAACGGTTAAAGGCCACCGGGGTGTCATAGCTCACATCTTGGGCCATGGATAAAGGTAGTCAAATTACCGGGGGGAGAAATAGGTCCTCATAGATGTACTAATTGCAGTAGTTCCAAATGAAGAAAGCAGAGAGGACACAGCAATTTTGGGCCGAATCTGTGTGACTTCTGCTCTTATACAGGGCAAATAATTCAAGACCTGTGACCTTTCAACACTGTTCATATCGGGCTTTCTTGTCTCTGAATCTCAGCATTAAATACACAGATTCTTTTCGTTGTACAGACCACTCTCTGAAATGAAAAAGTCCTCATGCACAAACATCATTTTAATTCAAGTCGGTTGCTTGTGATAATCTATGGACAATATTCATCAGACGGTGGTTTCATCCATTATCTATTTCTGTCTATGGGAGGCACTGAAATACACATGAAAAGTATGCAAAATTTGTTTTGAATGATTGAATCTAAAAAGGGGGGAATTGCTAAGAACAGACATCTTTTTAGTCATGGTTTTCACTGAAATGTATCTGTTCAAATTCCCTAGGCCTGATGTCTTCCCAGTTGGTGGTGAATTTTTTTAGTGTTGATTTGAATTCAACAGAGCTAATTTCATTAAGACATTTAGATTTTTTTTTCTTTGAATTATTTAGATAGTTTTGATGTGAAAACATGCCAAAAATAAAAACGGGGGAAAAAAAAAAAACCCAAACAGGAGGAAATTTAAAAACTGTAAAAGAGAGGTTGTGAGGAAATCACTTATGTATACATTTTTAGTACATTTGTTTTATTTTTATTATTATACCTTATATTTCTTTAGAACTTCCAGGTGTACCGGTGCCACACTTCTGTGAATGGAGCCAGCTCCACTTTTAAAAGCACCTAATAATATATAAACTTAAAACATATAACATCATCTGCTGGCATAAGAAAAAAAACTCCTTTTTTATCTTGCCTTTGCTTGGTTAGCATCGGCCAGCCTCTTCCATGGGTCATCCCTTGAACTCCAAAGAACGCTATGAACAGAGCTAATAAAATCCATACCCTGCCTGGAAACGGCGCGATTCGGAATCACATTAAGGTCTGTTCTTCTACCAGAGCTTCAGCAGTTTCTTCAGCCTATTTCATAGTATACTGGAAGGAAAGAGTAAATGAAAGAGATTCTTTCTTTTTCTTCTTTTATTTTTTTTTTCAGTGCCAGATATTCCCATCGCCAGCAGCCATCGGCATGAGTATCACCATTGACTGGAACTTCTCCTGCCAAGCCATCTAGTGCTTTGAAGTGGCTGGTGTCTCACTAGCTGCACGGTGACCATCGTTTCAGAGCTCCTGGTATGCGGACGTAAACCAAGCAATGTGCTGACAGGTGAGGGACTTTCTGTGTATTGACCACAAGAGTGTTGAACATGAATTTAAACTATACAGGAGCTAATATTGGATTGCTTTCTTGTAACCAAAACACCGTGTAGTTCACTGTATTTAAATTTAAATAGCAATGTGCAGCAATGCCCACAGCTTTCTGAGTCATGCTAGCTCTAAATTCTGTAGAAAATTCAAATGAATTAAGCTTTCTAAGATTTTCATTAACTGAAAAGTGACAATGAGTGAGAGAATTATGCAACTGAGACTTGCGAGGCTACAAAATAGGAGTTGCTAGGGGTGAAGATTCAAAAATGTCATAGCAGAGTGGGAGAAAGTTGAGACTTCTGCTAACTAAAAAGAGGGAAGAGGGTTTGGGATTTAAAACTGAGATGACTGATGCTTTCAGCCCCAGCGTAGAGCTACACTATCATCTTTCGGTGGCTGCATAGGAGTACGTAGAACAAACATAACATTTGGGGACATTATTTTCTCACTTTGTCAACAACCACCTTCTCTCGTGTCTTGCATGTATCATATGCATGTTAGAAACACCATCCTATTACTGCTGTCTCAATACATTGCAGTCACGATATAAACATACACATTTGTTGATATTAAGGAACACAGAAGTAGACGGGACCTCCTCCATCACCAATCCCAGCTCCCTCTTGTCATAAGTAAACAAACCATATAATCACTTTCATCAATTGATCTAGCTACAGCAGGCACTAATTAAATTTTCGGCTCCTATTAAATTCAGCATCAGTGAAGAAGAACGTAGTGAAATATTTCAGCTAAAATTGTTAATCTTGACATTTAAATATTCATCATTAAGCTTCAGAGTTAGCAGCCTGTTCATAGAAAGGAATTCAGGTTCTCTCTATGTAACTGTTGGTAGTGAAGGTCATTTCTTTTCTTTACTTTCTGTTTGGGTTTGGAAGGGTCTCCTTATAGCCATAAAGCCTAGAAACACAGCAGTTTGAAATGGAAAATTTAATTCTCTATCATCATTGGCTGGTAAGTGATGTAAATACAGAAAGCTAGTGCTTTCTGCACATGGTTCGTTTATAATCCTTCGGCAAAAGAATGTGCGCCTGTAGAAATTAAGTCATGAGGCAAAACAACTATTAGGAAAGTTACACATGGAAACCAAGAAAGGAAACAAGCCATTTTCCTCAGTGATTACAAACAATTCCTTTATTGCTTACTTTTCTTTGTGGCAGACTAATCTTGGTCTTTATTTGCACGTTTTTTTTTTTTTTTCTCCAATGCAATAGATTAGTGAAAGAGCTTCAGAGCTTTTCTGCATTTGTTCTTTTTACACTCACATTGGAATTATTAGTTATTTGAATCGTTGATGTTTAATGGTAAATATATTTAAAATAAAGGCTAAATTAAGGTCATTGGTAACTAATCTGAATAAATAACCTCTAGTTATAGCCTAAATGACTCGAAGAGAGACTGTGAAGTCCATTGCTGTGCAGAGGGATACATTAATACACCGTAGCTCTAGGGACATGTGCACGTAGCACTTAGAAGTGTCTGCAGCGTAATCTAGAGATCCTCAAATTGGCAAACTAGCTTGGGGTAATACTAGAAGTCTAATTGCAGTAATACCGCTCCTGTGCGGGCTAATTTACCTTACTTTCACCGCGGCTGTGTTGCACACTTGCTCTGAGTAACCTTTGGCTTCCCGTTTGTCCAGCAGTGTTGAGAATTGAATTAAATAACCAGATGTATTTCCTGTTTGTCTTGATTAAAAATGAAATTCGGAGGCCTACTGAAAATTAATTTATCTCACCCTGTGAGCGCTCCAGGGTACTGCTGGATTACTCCTCACCGCTTCCGCACCTCAGGACTCAGTTGAGAGGTGACCCACGCCACATTAACCAGCCTGCGAGGTGCCTGCTTGAAGGGTTAATGGACAATGCGGATCTGTTTTCTATAGGGAGGCCCACCATTAAAATCCAGAATGCCGGAATAAAATGTCTCAATTAAATGCAATGTTGCCGCAGACTGGTCCTGTGTTACAGATCAGCAGGCTGGTATTGTCTCCTTATGGGTTCTACAAGTGACATAGTCCTATCGAATAGTTACTAAAAATGAAACGAAAGATTGCTCTAGTGGCATAAAAAATTTGTTATATCGTTAGCTTTTTATCAGCCATTTTGTAACATTTAATAAAACTTGTCTTTTTCGTCTATACATGGCTTATCTAAAATGAAACTAATTTAATTTCTTATCCTGCATTTAACTGTAGCTGCTCTAAAAACAGTAGAGAATGTCCCTATGGCTATTTGAAAAAAGTCCAGTCAACAAGAGCTCAGCATATTTTTACAGGGCTGTCAGATAAATCTCTCTACGGAAGTTGCCATGCTCACAGAAATTCAATAGAGCACAGCTTGGTAGCATACACCACATGGAGTCTTCCCGAGGATTAAACCCATGTCTAGTTAAAATGTAAAGTTAGTTTTAGAAAATATGCAAAAAGTGATTATTAGAAAAAAATATTACAGGATCAAGAAGAATCAAATTATATTGGTCAACAAGTATAGATTTGGTTTCTTTAAAATAAGTATCTTATATTACTTATACATGAACAGAGGATCATGAGAAAGAGGAAGGGAATTTTAACTATTAATGATTAAAATAAGTCGGTATTTTGTGAGCACTGTTGCATTTATTTTAATGCTTGTAAATGTGCATTTTAATATGGAGCTCACACACTGGTATTTTAGATTATGTTTTCAAACACGAGTACAAAGATGTGCCTTAAAATTGTCCTCACTGTATTACATAAAGGGGAAATCGGTGCAATTGCAAAATCAAGCAGCTACATATGTAAGTAGGTCACAAACAATCCCAACCTATGTACCTTCATGCAAAGGCTTATGTATTTTGCAGATACACTATTGTGCTGCATTACATTTATTTTCACTGCGTTTATACAAGCAGATGTTTAATTACTCAGAGAACAGCCCCATTCATATATAACGGATAATATCGGCTTGCACGGGGACAAGATTCCAAGAGAAGGCATTCATTTCTAAATGCTGCTGGGCAGAGCACTGGCCGGCAACGTACACAGTGCAAAAGTACATGCTGTTCGCAACATAACGACAGTGCCTTTGAAGAACTGTCTTTTTTTTTTTTTTTTTTTTTATTTAAATTACCTGTAACAGTAGCACTGCTTTGGAGAATGATGCTTCAACAACACTGAACTGGGCTAAAGGAGAGCAAATTGCTGACCAATTACCTTATCTACAGCATCCACGAGCCCTCGTTCTACATCATTCTGGTTTACTGACCACACAGCTGCAAAAATATTAATTTATCTCATCCATTTGGGATTGGGGTTGACAAAAATGAGATTAAACTCCTACTTTTTGATATTCTGATAATTTCACTCCAGGTTACAGCAGTGAGTATTTGGGTCTTCTTAGTTTGCATAGTCTGGGATACCAGTGCTCCCCATTTCTGTGAGTCCCTTGCTGGTCAATACGTACTGGGAAACTTGTGCGGGTCACGGTTTCTTGTCCAAGCTGGAGAACCTTTACTCTGGAGAGCCCTGGCCCCAGGCATCTGGTGCTGGGATGGTGACTGTGCACGTATAGATCTCGATGGCATTACAGGAGCAGAATGAGTCCCACTTGTGTTTTTCCACCAAAAGGAATAAAACAAAAAACATGGTAAACTTAAAGCCTTTATATACAGAATAACAAGTGACTCTGCTACATCCTTGCCACTTGAGATTTACTTTTTGAGAAATGAAGGCTCAGTTACTGGAGAACAGCTGAAAGTTTTTCCGTGTTCATCCAGCACTTTTTGCTTTTCCCCGGGAAACGTGCATCCTGTTCCTCCAGAAATACCAAATGGAATAATGACATTTGTATGTGCTACATTTACTATCAAAATAATACTGCAACACCTGCTCTGGTGTACAATTGTGTGTACTGTGGAGATAAAGAGGGAGAAGGAGTCTTTATATATATATGTGTGTTGTGTGTGTATATATATATTTATGTAAAATGTACCATATACTAGTACTATGTAAATACTACTACTATAGTACTAAATTTACTATACACTATATATGTAAAATGTACTATATGTAAAATGTAATACATACTTTTTCACGCTTTCATGAAGGCAGAAGTCACTCTGGAAAAAAAAAAAAGAAGACTGCACAAAACTAGAGGCCAGACCCTAAGCTGTTGTGAAGTGTAGAAGCCTGCAGATTAGATGAGAGCTCTGGAAGATACTTATGCAGAATCTAATTTTGAAATCCACTTCTGTACATACAGATAGGGAGGAGGGGACGGGGGAACAGCAGCGTTCTGCTTATGGAGACCATCCTTTTCGTGATCCCTGCCTGCAGCCCATGGGGGGCTGGTTTCAACTCTGCTCTTGAAACACAGATCAAGCGCTATTGCCAGCACACGTTCTTCCCCTTTCAAAAATTTCACAGGTTCAGAGTCATGATAGGAGCTATAACTTCTGGCGAAATTATGGTGCTATTACTTTTCTTTTTAAATCTGTTTGCAACTATTCAGCCAAGAGGTCTAGGGACTTAAGAGATGGCAAAAGCTGTGACAAATGTGTTTTATTAACATCAGTTTCTTAATAGTAAGAGAGCAAGGGGGAAATGAAGAGAGAACAACAAATAGAGATAAACTTGGTGTTATTTTAGTGTACGGAAGTGAAACAAAACCTGTTTTGACAATCTTTTACTTACAACCAAAATTCTGAACACTTTTTATCATTCCAGTTCCCTCTGAACCATAGAAAACCCAAACACCACCCCAGCCCCCGAGTTCATTACTGGGGTTTAGTCCTTTGATATCTTGGTTCACAGTTAGTTTTATAGGGGCAAGGCTTGGTGCGGCGACTTGAAAAACATCTGACAACCTCCAAGTCATGCGCGCACCTTCTAGAAGGACAACCAAGAAGAAAGCCGGGTGTGACTCAGAAGTATTGTTTCTCTCCTGGCATTGCTCTCTTCAGATTGGAGGCTGCTTCATGGCCCCAAAGAGTGTCTGAATAAATTAGAGCTTTTCTGCCAACTTCTGCCAAGTTCCCCACACTGAGTAGCATCCAAAGTCCCCTTACTGGAATTAACCTCCTTTATTACACAGCTGCTTTTCTGAGTAATTGTGTGCACGTTGGGAAAGTTTTCCACTGATTATTTAAATATCAGCCTGCAAGATCAGGAACCCAACTACAGCACGAACCAAGATTTTGACACTGCCTGGAAAATGCACTTTGGCAAGCTGTAATCTTCTGCCAGGTAGATGTTTTCGAGGCTCCAAAATCCCGGTCTTCAATACCCATGGCTGGTTGTAAGTGGTAATATCTCCTTAGACGGCTAAAAGACTAAACTTTTTTCAAGTAAGGATGTGGGGAATCAGGAAAGTGGTTCTTGCCTATTCGTGTCCAACTCTAGCCAACAGCAAGAGCTTCTGCAAAGAGTCAGAGCACTAAAAATTCATAAAGTATATTTTTATGGCAGAATAAATACTTCTTGTGGATTGGAATTTCCTGCCTCTGGTGAGATGGGAACCTCGTGCTATTCTTCCTCAGCACGGTCAGAACGTTTCCTGTTTTTGCAGATCATCCAAAGATTTTCTGTGTCACACTTAACATGTTTTCCAAGTCAAGTTGGCAAAAGGGTATTTTAAGCGAAGTGCAAAGCACAGTAGGATGTACTATATAGTGCCATCTGCTGAAAAGTGAAGTGCTCCCACATAAGAATAGAAATTTGTGCATTTTCCATTAATGCAAAAAAGAATCTCGAGATGGGATGATATTTACTGGCTATAGGAAGGTCCCATTCATCCCCGTTTAGAACCACTATCTCAATTTACATGATGAACGTGAACAGCCAATTCTGGAGTCGATGGCATTGTGAATGATGGTGTGAATGATTCCCAAAGAAGACACTTGAACACATATGGAACGTATTTGCAACACCAAGACTCTACATATACCATTTAAAAGATTTTGCACCCATCTTAGAGAGCAATCCTCATTTCAGGCCCAGATATCACGTGTAAAGAACCTGGGCAGATGTAATTTACATGTTTAGTAATCTTACTCTACAAAAGCCGCTGTGTAGGTACCACATCGAGTATGTTTTCTGCTTTGCTATCTCAGTCTAAAACCTAAGACCTTAAGGTAGGTGCTTTGCTGACTTTTTTAGACATTTTTAGGTTTTGATCCTTTGCTTTAGAAAACCACTGAAACACTTTAATGTTGACTGCTTCACCGTGATACTCAGTTGACTAAAGGGATGAACAGTCAACACGTTGTAGCAGTAACACTGAAGCTGTATATAAGACCTAAGACCTGGAAGAATAACTTGCCTAACTACAATGTCTTTGAGAAGCAAGACAAGTCTTAAAGAAAAAGGCTGTGTTTTATGAGATAAGACAGAAGGTTTAAATCAGAATTTTTGCACAAAAGTCTTGTCTGTGCAGGAAAGACCTCTTAAGAATTTAAGCAGATACAGTTAAAATGATACAAACCTATGTTTAGACTCTTATTTTGGTAGAAAATTTGATTTTGAGGGTTTTAGTTTATGTGCATGTGAGAGGGCTTAAGCGTCATCATACAACCAATTCATACCAAAATAAGGCTCTCCTTGCGCAGATAAACTGTTAAGAGTACGAAGTATTCCTAAAAAGTTTTGTTATCCATGCTGGATGACAGTTTATTCCATAATCTTCCAAGTACAAGCTTATCAATCTATCAGATGTAACTATTCAAAGATTCAAACATTCAGTGGACTAGCTGTCTGGAAATTAACTATTGCACTGTATTGCTTAAAGTTAAACCAGAAGGAGAAGATGGATAAGTTATCCCGGACAAGTTATCTAAAAGTCATAGATCTCAGACAGTCTGGGCAACTAGCAAGGAGATACCCCTGTTCACTGCGAGTTTATGTCTTGCAACGGACTTAAAATAATTGCACTATTTATGCCTACTGTATATTCCATCTGTTTGTTTTTGTGTTGTTTGCTTAATGTGGACTCATGGTTAATTCCAAGAGGAGCAGACTAGACCACTGATGGACTGGAAATTGAACAATAACTTAAGTATAGCTTCATTCACTGAGATGTAACGGACCAATTCAGATGTCATTCCTCTCCAGTTTATTGCTCATGCCGTGGAGTGTTATTGTGTGGCTGTCTTTACAGGGGTATACTTGCAACTTGTATCCTCGAGGGGCTTACAGGCAGGGATGCTGAAACAAAGAACTTTGAAGTGGATGAAAAAACATCAGTTGTGGGACAGTAGATGGAGAGACTCAAAGATTTCAGGGACGGGTGCAGCCAGAGGAGCAAGCCAGACCTCTTCCACCTTTATGCAGCACAGGGACTATATCTCATATAGGAAATTCTTGCTATGCAGTCTTCTTGCCCTTAAACTGTACACAGTATTTTGCTTTGGAAAGCCTGTTTTCAGTGACTGTGTTCACATATCGCTCCAACAGTTTTTAGGTCTTGCAAGTTATTTGCAACTAGTTGGAACTGACTGGATGGGTCACCATTTGCTACAAGCAAAGTGCACCAGTATTGTGGTTTAAGGACAGCAGGAGTCAGAACCCATTGCTCCACAAAGGGGTACAGAGTCTGGAAAAACCTGCAAAGGTGGTTTCCAGAGAAAGAGAGAGGAAGAAAAAAATCCATTTTGAACAGTGATATTGTTTTTTTTTTTCCTTTCTGTAACAAGTTATTTTACAGTTCCTCCATCTTACAATTTTCTTTTCTTTTTTTTCTTTTTTTTTTTTTTTTTCTACTCTCACTACATTTTTACATCCAATTATTTTTATTTTTGCAAAACTTCTTTTCACTGTGCTGGCTTTCAAACTAGGGTTCCCGAGTCATATTATATAATTGCAGAAAATGACCCAGGGAAAGGCCCAAAGACAGAATCTCAAGTGTTTGCATAAGAATCACCCCCTAAATCTTACTCCTCGTCTTGGAAAAACTGAACCAAACAGTAGCGCACAACACCTCTGAAACTAGAAATAGATTACAGGTAAATTATGGTTGCCTTTTCCCTATAAAGAGGGAGGACGTGCAAAAGACGCTTGTGGAAAGACACAACGAGGGAGAGGAAGGAATGGAGCAGGAGAAGGAAGCAAGAAGTCCCTGGGGGGCGAGAGGCCCGTCTTTGATGCGGGGGAGATGGCCCTGCTGTGCCCTGACAAAGGACAATGTTGGAACCTCTCATGAATGGCTGGTCGTTCCTCTATTCAAAAGGGCAAGCAGAGGTTGAAAGGCATCCCAAATGGAGTATTTGGGTGTGTGCTTTCCTACGCATTAAACATTTTCCTACATTCTAAGGGGAAAAACAGCCGTGGAGACACACCAAAACCATGGTTAAAAATACCCCACAAAAACACTTCTGAGGCGTCAATCCCACTGCTCGGGAAAGAGGACACGGTATACTTCTTCCTTCTCTTTCTTGACCATTCTTTCTTCGCACATAAAAAGACAAGGACACAGAAAAACCCCCAAACGGGTTTTCCATCCAAAATTGGCTTTTAGTTTAAAACTATCTTCCATTAAACTGTAACAGTACTGATAAAATTTTGTTTTGGGGAAAAAAAAATAAAAAATAAAGAAGCGGGGAGAGTGCTTTGGAAGAGCTTTGATTTTCCTTTTTAGAGTACCTACATTGCCAAAGAGCTTGCTTCTGCACAAGTAGATTGATTAACTTTGGTACGGTAGTTAGTATTTTTAACACTTATTAATACTGTATACAACAAAGCTCTATGCAGTGACATACCGCATAAATTGCTTGCCTGTATCTTCATGATTCACTCTACTTGGAAAATTGTTCTTTGCCACTGGCAAAAGTGCTTTGACTCACAGAAGCATGCAAGGGATAGCCAGAAGTCCAGCAGGTGGGACCCACAAACACATCCAAACCTAGCAAAAGCTCCCCAGTTGAACAGCCACCCAAATTCATTTCACATAATTGGGTTGAGGTCTTCCTGCAGAGGGTGCTGGGTTGTGCCCCCAAAACATGACCCTGAGCAGACCGTCAACCCCCAGGAGCACACCAAGGCCACCAGACCCAGATTTGTGGTCAGCCTGTAGACCCTGAACCCTGACACTAATTTAACTGCTCACACCCTCAGCTCACTCAGGGTGGGGGAGTGGGGAGCTGAAACAAATTAAAGCCACTTCTCCAAACTCATTATCTTCAGCTGTGCTAAGCACAAATCTGGTACAGCTGAGGATCTGGCCTCCTGTGATTAAACCCATTTCCATCAGATTGAAAATGGAGGCAAAACTAATGAGGGGAAAACAAAAGAGACTGTGGAAAACAAAAGCAATGTGGTTTTAATTTACTTGTGTAAGGTCCAAATTATACGCTGTGTTGTCTGCTGGAGTCAAATGGACTGTCTGACAGTTCAGAGCACCGCAGTTTTGCAAGAAAACTCTCTCGTCGTCTCAAATGCAGCGCACCTCAGCCACCAGGTGTGCCTACAATTTTATTGCTGCGCACTTTCCTTAGTTTTGTTATTTCACAAGCTGCAGTAGTTGGTAAAATTGCTGCAGTCAAATTTCCGTGCAAGACCTGTTGCTGCACTTCGCATTAATTTTTCTGTGGTCTATGGTTAAACGCAGTCGTACCTGCATGTAGAGAGCATTTCTGCAGGCTGCATTTTTGTGGTCTTCATGATACAGCTGCAGTGTGATTCACCCCAACCCATCTGTGTTGGGATGGCTGCCGTGACCATCTAGCCAAAACCAGATAATTAAACAACCTTTTTATTCACATTTATAGTTCACTCAAAGAAATAAGGGAAATTTTCAAACATTAACTTGTGAATTCTCACAGTACTCCTGCTATTGGGTGGCGTTATTGACTCTAAACCAGAAGAATAACCTGATGAAAAACTGAAAAAAAAAAGCTTTCAGAATGAGAGAAAGAAATATAAGGACAATTCTTTAAAAGTTTGATTCAGAAATCCTGGAATTTGCTTGAGTGAAGAAATATTAAAGAAGTCTTTCATCCTTTTGAGATTTTTCTTGTAAGTTTTCCAGTGATTGCTGCCTGTCTTCAGTCTGGAAAATATAAATGAGTATTTTTAAAGATATTTTAACGCTTCTTCTTAAATCTTAGAAAGAAGAAACATAGTTATGGAAAAAAAAAAGGAAAAAGGGGAGAAATATTTTCTATAATGCAAAATTTTACTTTAATCCATTGGACTGTTCTGCTTTAGGAGAAACTCTTACTTTTTTCCAGTGTACTGTTTTATATAAAAAAAATCCATAACTACCCAAGTAAAAAATATTGATTTTAAAGTCTGAAAATATTACTATCACATTTATTGGATCTATAGGGTTTACAGGAAAAAAAAAAAAAAGGAAAAATTAACAAACAGGCTTCCTCTGCTCTAGTATCACAAGGTTAAGTATTCGGTTGGATGCCGAGCGATAGGACTAATACATATGAAGAAATTAGTCATACTTTAATCAGTTCATGGATTCAAAATCTGCACTGTATAAAATATTTCCCTATAAACTATTTTTCATGGTTTTTCTCTTAATGCTAATTTCTATTTAGCTCATTTCTGAGTCTATTTCTAATGTTTAATTCTGTTTTTCTACAGTTTAAGCTCTGTGTGACCTTTCACCTTTCACTTTGAGCTATTGTGCTGGATTTCACGTCTTTAAATCTTCCGAGCATTGATTCACACATCTAAATCTCCAGCAAAATGTAGGCTTAAAATGCATTGTTCCTATCAGAAGAGAAACTTTGTTTTTATAAAGTGTGAACAGCTGTGCAAAAAACTGACCTAATGTTAGAATTAATGTCAAGAACAAATGTTCAGGTCTTTTGGGTTTTTTTTCAAGTTTCTAAGCTGGACTATCCAAAGTGTGACAAGCAAACAAAACCAGAGGGGAAAAAAGAAATTAAGTGAAGCTTATATCTTCATGTAACAGGAAAATGTCAAACATTAATATTCAGATATTATTTTGAACAAAAATATGGAAAATGTTTAGTATCGTCTACAAATTACTATTTTTTGCAAGAGTCTGCAACATATTTGCAATTTTCTAATTATTGTTTTGCTTACCATAGTCTATTAATCAACAGGTGCCAAGTGGAAACTATCAATACGAGGCAACAGAGTTCCCAAGGCTGTCTTTCTGGAGAAAAGTCACAGCTTAAGTAAGTACTGTGGAAGCATATTGCTGTTTGCAGAAGGAATATATCTGAACTGCTTCCAAGCTCTGAGACATCTTATTATGAAAAAAACACATGGAGCCTTTTAATCTCAAATGGACAAAAGGACACTGCAGAGAAGTTTTAGCAAAGTTTTGGTTTTTTTTTTCTCTCTTTTTTTTTTTTTTTTTCAGAATAAAATAAGCTGTCACAGACCTGATCTTTCATATTTAGTGTTGAACTGGTATTCCTGTGGTGGCTTTTGTATCTCCGGCTAGTTCTCATTTGGGTACTCCTTTCATGTTAATCTTAAAATATTCTTTCCCCAAAATAAATTGACAAGGGAGAACCAAAGGAATTCTCTCCATGAAGCATTACCGAAAAAAAATGTGGGTATGCAGGAAGCAAATGTAGTGCAGAGGATACCGCAATGCATTTTTTTTGTGGGTAACCAATGGAGGGGAAACAAGATGGTCGCTGGAGCTCTGGGACATTTGTGGCATTGAAAGAATATGAGCCATAGGACGTCCCTGCCGATAGATGTTTGACATATGTGTGAGTCCGTGGTGATCCCGTGAAGAAGAGGGAAATGCATCAGGCTACACCATCCTCATGACTTGAGTGGAAACATCTTGAAAAGATTGCTACTTGAAATAATAATTTAAATACAGCATTCCTTTTATATTTTCTGCAGTTACATGTTCAATAAAATAAAAGTAGTCATTATTGCTAAGCATACAAGACTGCAAACAGGAAATTGGTCAAGGATAAATGTTTTGTACTAAGAAGTTGAGATACCGCAGGCAGAGTGAAAGCTACAGGCTAAGATAAGACAGGTAGAAGGAAAGCTATACCACGTAACACATGTTATTTAATGCATTTTACACTCAATACTGGTTTACGTGCAAATTATGCTTCGAGTATAATATTTAACTGGCTGGTGAAGTCATGGTTTTAAACCACACTTTATTAAATGATCTCTGACTTTTGAAGACAATATTAGTTAAAAGCATATATACATGCACGTAAAACATTGAATATATATTCATGGATTTATATATATTTCATAGCATATCAAAGAGGAAACCTCAATCTTTTGCAGTTTCCACTGAATCCCCTACAAATATTTATACTTTTATATACAGTTGTAATCCTGTGCAACTTTGCATGAGTCGCAGATTCTGTCAAGAAAGAGAAGCTCAACTGGGAGCCTTCCAGCTCACAATGGGAGGGTGCATTAAGCTAAATTTACAGCCTTGGTTTCTTTTACCACTGTTGGCCAAATTTGTGGTCAATAGATAGATGATATGAATATCAGTCCTGCCAACACTTAGAACGGGCTACTTATTTTTCATGTTATTTGATGGTACTTACATTATTTCAAGACCGCTCCTCTTTCCGAAAGCATAAATTCAGATGTTACATTCACATGGGGGTGCACTGAACTTTCAATGACAGACGGAGCTGCTCCTTTTAGGATAGTGATTAGAGTCATGACGGTGCATTGTGGAATGTCAGTATTCACAAGGTTTTGTGAAATATTTTCTTCACAGTCGAGTTTCTAGATGGAAGAAAAAATCCCAAACAACAGTATAAGGAGTTTATCTTAGCTGAGCTGATGAAAAATACTAGGAAAATGTAAGCAGAAATGCTTTCTTAAAACTGCTGTAGTAAAATGCTGTTTTTCTGGACAATTACTTTGTTAATTTTATGAAGCATCATAAACACCTACAATGATGTGTAAGTAAGACAGAGAAAAACTTATCTTTTTCAGATGGCCATCCATTAACCTGAATCTGCCTTGACCAAATTAAATTACCTAATGACAAAAGATCTTTAAAATCGGGGAAATCAGATCCCAATTAAAAATAGGGGCTATTATCCAGGATTTAAGATTCGCATTTTTTCCTTTTGCTTCTCCTTGATGTCTTTCAGGCATGGCACATCTGACAGCTCTTTTTCAGCCTGTGTAGACTGGCAATGCTAAGAAATGCCTTTAGCGGAATCTTACAATAGTTATTATTTAAATGTTTCAAGACAACCTTTTTGTCTCATAAGGCACATGAACCACGCTCCTTCTTCTGCTGAAAAAAAAATCATATAAAAAATGTTTTTCCAGAAAATTAATTGAAATCGACTTTTTGGTGGCGGAGTAGACAGATTTTGCACAATAATATTCTATAGAGGGAAAAGTAAGGCAAGCAGACGTGCTCTTAGTTTTCCTCACAATATCAGATCTTTCAAAATGGGATTTTATCTAAAAGCATGAATAAATTCTAAAACAACTTTGGAAAGAAAGACACACTCATACTTTAATTATATACACAGTCTAAAAGCTCTGCTGAAGAGTGATACAACTCAGTGTCTGAGGACTGAAACTTCCCTACTCCATCCTCCAACGTGGCTCTTTGTACTAGTCTTCTAACATTCACAGATATCCCACTATGAACAGTGGTAATTCAGCTGAAATAATCACGCTTTACATCTATTTTAGATGCTTTGGGTTGCCATTCTTTTACTTTTCTTGCCACTTTTCACCGGTGGATTAGATTCTGAAATTATCTCTGCCATACATCTTCGAAAAACAGCTTTCTCCAGGAGACAGACAGGTTTTGCAATGCTTGTACTGTCTCAGTTCGCCTTATAATTGTATTTTTCAGATTCCAAAACAATTTGGTGGCCGTTGAGAACTGCTGTGGGTGTTTACAACTTGTTTCTGGTATTGCTTGAAACAACAGAAGAAGGAATTTTATGTAGAAATAATATATTTCTATATTATACTTCACCTTTCTATCTGCTCCCTAAGCTCAAAAATTTGCCGAAGAGTGATAATATCGGGTGAGAATAAGTTTTCTGATCACCTTAGTGTTTTGAAAGTGGTTTTGTGAAGCCAAAAGGTGCTTTCAGAGAAATGAATGACTTTTTGCTTTTTAAGCCACTTGTTTCAGACAATGTAAAGTTGCATGGGGTAGTTTCTATTATGCCTCAAGAAGATTCAGAGTAATTAAAGGCTTGAATAAGTTATTTATTGATATTATGTAGGAACATAGGACAGAAAGTATAATAGCCCTTATAGATTCCTAGGGATCAGAGAACAGGGATATACACAGGACTAATGATTATTTTATTGAATGGAGCAGAAAAAAGGGTTTACAGGCTAAATAATCATCGTCTGAGACCTTTGTCTGAGAAGTCATAACATACTTTATTCTTAATATTTACTGGGGAAAATGTTTCATACTCACATTGATACTCAAATTAGTTACACATTCATACGCTCTAAGCTTGCATGATACTTCTGGTATCAAACAGTGCTAATTCCTAAAAGTAGCGGGACTCACATATCAGATTATTAGAACTGTGGTGTTATTTCCTGCAGGCCTATAATAGTGAGGACTTAACACTTTATGATTGTCTGTCTCTTTCAAAATCAAAATCAAGTTTTTGTCACAGTTCTATCGCAAAGCCATTTTCTCAACTCGTGCATATCCTGGTGACACCATTCAGTTTAAAAACACAAATAAGATAGGGACAGATTTTGGTTAGCGCTGTCATGTCTTAAGCACTTTCCCACTTGATGCACTGGACAGGATAAATACAAACTAATAAACAGATGGGTTAGGGTAGATAACCACAGGGAAAAACTGATAAGCTATTCCAGTTTGTAGTATTTTACTTACGTATTTCAAATGACGCAATACACACAGTATTGAGGCAGGACTGCTTCGACATTTCAACATATTCTCTTTCCCAGAGAAGTTATCAGAGTGTTTAGCACATTAGTTTCACTGACTGGTCTTCCATTTTTTATATTGTGTATTAATGACGCATCTTGGATTAAGATCTGCTTGTTTGACCGCAAAGCTGTGGCACTGCCAGATGGAAAGAATGTGTTCATGTCAATGGATTTGGTCCATCTCCTTTGCCAACAAGGAGTGCTCACTTCAGCATAGTTTCTATTTATATTCTATTTAGCATAAGCGCAGCAATAATGACAAGTTAACCACTCCCCGTGGAAGACCAGAGCTTGTTCATGTTCCTTGGAATACGAAATTTCTTGCATGTGGCTTGTTTCCCCAGGGATAAATTCTGGGAGGCGGTGAAGGTCTTTGAGTCTGGACAACCTGGTCAAATCATACACAAATCCTTATTTTAAGCCGTCTTTTCTCCTTAATCAGATAACTCTTCTTGTAATAAGCAGCAGTCCAGCTGGTTTTGGTGCGCAGTTTTATACCTCCGTGTATCCAACAGGTCTGGGTGAGGAGCTGGTGCCGCTCCGTATCCTGCAAGACCTCTCCCCGCATTGTGCCCAAGAGCAGAACGGAGCTCACAGGTTTCGCTAGAGGCAATTGGTAAGACGGGGATCTGTGCAGGGATGCATCCAGATCCCCCCAACGCCTGTAGAGGAGTGTTTGGAGAAGGCCCGTTGTACTGGCTGTTTTTTTCTGGAGTACCTTTTCATGTGCAGATTACACGAGGGGAAGAGAACATATTACAGAAGTGAGTCCCTTTATACAGCTTGTTCCCCTCTGTGAAGCTTTATCAGCAGAAAAGCTGCAGGCAGCAAAAACAAGATAGCCCGTGACTGTGTTTGATTTTTACTTGAGAAGAGCTTTACACCATTTCCAGCAAGAATACCATCTCAGACTTTGATGGAAGAAATTTTCCTTGGGCAGATGATGTATCGTAATTTTTGGAGCAGATAATAAATATCCCCTCTTACTAATGCATTCCATTTTATTAGCTAGATCAATATTGCTGTAATTTCTAGCCATTAGCATCTCATTGCTGCATAGTACATAAAAATATTTACATTAACACTGATCAAAATTGCAACAGCATATATTAAAATATGAATGACATATAATCAGAATTTTCTGTTTCTACTGCCTCCAGTTATTTGTGACCCCAGATATGAAGTTCAAGTTTACACTTAATAGCACAATTATGTAAATCTGTAATTCTAACACTGAATTACAGCTGGTAATGATCAATAATTATATTTATGTATGATGTGAAGTTAATACTGCCACCATAGATTAATGTAAACAACAAAATTATTTCTGCAGTCAAGAGCTAACAAATCATCATAAACAAAGAGAACTAAAACAATCTCTTCGGAGCTTAATTCCCCCAGCGTAGTAAACAGATTTTTTATTTCCAATGAATGTAAAAGCACTGATTAAAGAAAACACATCTCTACAAAAATTGCACAATGGCTGGATCTGTTAGTACAGGTTTTTTTTTTTTTTAAGAATCTTTGAAACAGAGTTTGTTTGACAGAAAGAAAAATCTCTCCAAAGAAATCTGGATAATAATTTTGTTGGAAGAGTTCTGGGGGAAAATAAACCCTGAGGAAAAAAAAAAAAGCAGATTAAAAAGAAAACAGAGCAATGCAT
>NW_009648822.1:370968-374601 GCF_000708025.1 Charadrius vociferus
TCCGAGTTCACTCACCTGTAATATTGTTCTCTGCTGAAAAGTACAATGGGGAACTGCGTAACGGGACGGAGCGGTCTTTGGAGTAGCTGGGAGTTGGCTGGAGCAGGTGATACCGAAGATTTGTCCTGTTGTGTTCACCATTCCTTCAAGAATACGAAAACACAGTTACAGCAAGAATTTTTTCTGCCTTTCAAAAACTCCCATCTCAACGTTTTTCCGCCTTGTCTTTGATACTTAATGTGCAACAGACTCTGCATGGGTGTACTGGAGAAATGGTATGTGCATGGGAACCTTCTTCCAGAGCTGGTCTTCTCCCACAAAACAAGGCTGAGAGGTGGCCCAGAGCTGCACAATTTTGTCAGTGCTCCCAACTGGGTCTACCACCTAGAGGAGGCTGTGTCTATTTAGTTAGAAAAGCGATCTCTGCACACTAATACCCTGATGCCTCCTTTGCAAGATTGGTTCAAAATTTAACTTTATAGGAGCTGTAAAACCCAGATAAAGCTGTAGAAGGCTAATTAAAACAGGCTGGACTTCAGGTAAGAATCTTGTATGTCTATCAACATAGCAAGTAGCAACAGTGCAGAAAGGCACCCAGTGGTTGGAGAAGTGTTAAGGTATTCCTGGGGAGGAACAGTACCTGGTCTGAGCTCCAGCAGCCAGTTCCTATTTCTCCTGTAAGTGGCACATTTTCAAAAACGGGCATCATGGCAACGTGGACGGAAATGCCTTCAAGTGCAGGAAAAGGGAAAATGGGATTACAAACTCAAGAGCAGGGGAAATAATTATCATATATCTTTAGAAAATGTCAGCAAACATGGTTTTGGAGCACAAGCTGAGCTTTCTCTGCGGTGCCAAGGGACTGATCCAAAATGGACCGAGGGCCTTCACTGATTTCATCAAGCTTTGTCTCACTCTTTAACTCTGCTTTTTCTCTGATACTTATAATTTTTTTTTTATTTTTTATTTATTGCTGCTGTTGGGTTTCTATACAACCCAGATGAGGCTTATACTTCTATTAAATGTTTCTCTCTGCAGAAGGAGGTCTAATGACAGCTTTTATCCAAACCCTCTTATTTACAGGCTTGAAATAACTGTAAGACCATGAGTTCGGTAGGAAGCCTGTGCTGCAGAGCCCTGAAGGAATGTCAGCTGAACGAAAAGTGTGTGTATTACTTACTAATGTTTTTTTTTAGGGTTTTGGTAAACATGTAGGAACAAGGAGGAGAGCATATAATTATGTTAATTCTTTAAAAAAATCAGTGGTAATTAATTGCAAATAAAATAAAAAATGGGTTTGTAGTACTCTCTTTTTTGGCACTTGAACGATGGAAGAAAGCTGCCAAGTTTATTACTGTTTTTTGATTTGTTGTCAGACAGTGCCCTAAGTGGGTGGAGGGTTGGCTCACAACTTTTAATTTCATTTTTTAGGCAGTTAATTTCTGCAAGCTGTTGTGAAGATAAGAAAATTAAGAACTGAATATTGAGGAGGGGCCCAAACACCTCTTGTAGCATGGAAAATAGTTTGAACAAAATAGAGAGAGCTGGAATCATTTTGGTATGAATTTTTTTAAAGTGTTGGTGTTTCCTTTCATACTTCCTCCTTTGCACTTTACTTCCTTTCCATCCACAATATTTCCCTTTAAATTAGCCTTCCGACTGGGAGATCTCTTGCTAGATAAATAGCAAAACATTAAAAAACATTTAGCTGTACAATAGAATCAAATGGAGAATCCAAAGTAACAGAAAACAAACCCAAGAGAAACACTCTTAAGCCTAAATCAAATCTTACAACAACATTAAACCTAATCCAGAGTCTTTAGCATAAATTTAAAGCAGACTCAAAGTTTATAAAAAGGGCAAACTGGAGATTTAAAAAAAAAAAAAAAAAAAGAAATAAATAAGAAGTCCTGAGAACAAGTCTCTGTGAAGCTGAGGGTAATGATATCAAAAATCAATCAAAAATTGCTGAGATAGCCCCAGTTTCAGTCATGTTGTTTTATTCACTTAACATCTACAGGAAAACCAGGGAAACCCCTTACCATGGCAAATGTTTTATGAAAGATGTAGTGCCCAACATTGAGAATGAGTCTGCAGGAAATTTTGCAGAAATAAATGCAAGAGAGTCTTCTCAATTCTTTTGATTTATATCCACGGTAATTTCAGTGGAGAAAAGAGGTGTATGACATACTAAAAAAACAAAGGGGATCAAGTAATTATGCTCAAAATTGAAATAATAATCAGACTGCCTCAAAGGATGAATTTGGTAAGGGTTTAGCACAGGATACTTACCCAGTTTATTTCAGAGTAATGACTCACTCTGAAACTTTCTCCTCATCCATACTCAACTCGAAAACTATGCCAAAAGAAGGAGCCTGGGAAAGTATTTCTTTGGGGATCTTTTCTTCCCGTAAAACCTTCATAAAAATTGTTATTATGTCAACACACTCCAGAGTTGTAGATAATTCTGTTAATTTGAAGAGTCAGTAAAGTTTGACATACTAATTATATGAAAGACTATCAGATGATTCAGGCGGAATTTATATTGACCACAGGTAGGATAGAGTTTAAAGCAAAACACCTGAAGAGACTTTCCCTTTACTGGGTCATCATAAAACACGGATATCCCTCCACACCCTGTAATATTCCCTGGATGACTGTCTGGATGTTCCTTATCCTGCAGGAATTATTCATTAGTTGGGATGGAACCGGCAGTTTGCATTTATTTAGTGCTCCTCATGTGGAGAAACAAAGAAGACTGGGTTAGAAAATGTGTATAAGTTTCTGCATGAAAGCTTTTACCAGTGTATCTGAAGTAAATAATTTAAAATAGTTTCATTGCTGAGTACAGAACTTTAGGAAACATTCCTAGAAATATGTGACTAGAGCAACCATTAAAAAACAAACATGGGTATTAAGATAATAGAAACACCATTTTAATTTAAGCCATATGCTGGAAAATGGTAGTTAAACTACTTAAGTCACATTTGCCACAGTAGAAAATAATGTGGATCACGATACAGAGCATAAGTGCACATGTTACTGAAATTTTTTCCATCTTTCTGACAAATTTGGAAACTGATATAAAAAACTTGTAAAGATGCAGAACAAGTATTCAAAAGTATCATACTTGAGGGCTAGCCAGAGGCAAAGAGAAAAGTCATAGTTTTGAGTTCTCCATTATTGGCCTGTTTTGATAGTTTAACCGTTGTGGGGGATGTGCTTCTGTGCAAAAGTGTCACATTCGTGAAAGACACCTCGCTATCAAATCATTCAACACGGAGAGCCAAAAATACCCTTCCGATGCTTTATGTAAAGAGACATATTGCCAATGCGATTTTGAAACGGTGGTCGTGCTGCAAGTTCTGACCCCTGCAGCACAGCACAAGCACGTACTGGAAGCTCTTCAGCAGAACATAGCAGCCCTCTTAAAATTATCCTCTTGAAGACATGAAATTTCTGATCAGATGTAAAATAAAATCCAAAGCACTGAAATTCTGGTCGTATGAGAGATGGCTCAGAGTGCTCTGTCAAATAGAGGTCCACAAGGGACAATGGAATCATCGCTGGTCAAGAAAATAAAGAAGAAGATGACTGTGTTTCACTGTTGCTGAATACAGAAAGACGTTGTGG
>NW_009648822.1:374620-381531 GCF_000708025.1 Charadrius vociferus
TGTGGGTAGAACATAAAACCCAGATTGCAGTGAAAACTAGTTTGTTTAACGCTAGCAATAATGGCTTCACTAAGATGATGACAGCTCATAAACGGATGTGGGAAATATTACGGCAGGACAGCAAGGTCGCTTCCCTCTGCTCCAACCCTTGTTGGGCAGGTAGGAATACTACAAGGAGGCACTTAGAAATTTGCTCAGGTCTTGGTCAAAGAAATTGTTTCAAAACAAGGACAGCTGTATGTTCAGGAGGTGTCAGAAGCGCATCCTGAGACCTACTTTAAAATTAGTAAGCCCAGCCAAATTAGCACGACTGAAATATCGCTGTTTGTGAGGGAATGAAAAAAAAAAAAAAACCACAACACCCTACTCTAAGAAGGAGTGAGAGCTGCTGGGAAAGGCGCTAAAACAGACCAACTACTCTGCAGAGAAACCGAAACCCTTCCGTACGGAGAATGACTCAGTGGAGGGAAAAAGAGGATACAGCCTATTTCCACCCCCAGCCCTCCATCTCCCTGTAGATCTGTGGAAGGCCAACACATAATCTGCGCTGGGGGTTGATGTGCCTTTCCCAAAAGTTTCCTGAGTGGAATGGGGTCAGAAGGGGGCTGGTCGATCTCCACAGCATGGTCTCCTTGCAGGAGTCAGTGCTGAGCCTGGGGCTTAAGGTTTGCCACAGCCTCTCTGCACCTCTGAAGAATGGCTTCATAGCTCAGAGCTGTGATGAGACCTTCAGTGATTAACGGCATTGGTTAATGACGGCAGATTGCTGCTCAAACTGTTTTACTATAGTTTCCTGTTTCTCTACGGTAAAACAATGTAACATGCAAGATATTAACGTAGAGACTAAAATACGTCTCGATTTGGTGTGGTTTTGGCATGCCTCTCCTTATCCTTGGGTTTGTTTTTTTTTGAGTTACGACATTGATTTTGAATGCAGCAGTGAGTAAAATTTAGCAGAGCTTTACTGTTTGTTCTGCAACCTTCCCCCACTGATTCGTACACACAAGCTCCCTCCACCAAACACCGGCAGCTTTATTTTCTGGAATTGGGAATAGTGTTTTCTCCATGCTTGCATTAAACCGAGCGTACCGTCTTCTTGTGCTAGTGGCACCTCTTGCAGCTGGAAGGCAGTGCGTCCGGAAGTTCGGGAGAGTCCTCTGTTCTCTCAGGTGGCCATGTGTGCTCACCTAAAAAGTTGACACAAGTCATTGAAATTCTCCATTAAGACTCTGAATTGCATTAATTTGCTATAGTTGTGCTAGAGGATTCCACCTTTAACAGACACATTTTCAATGGGGATTTAAAACTTGCCCCTTGTTAAACTGCTTCAGTGTCTTTTACCAGTTAGTTCAACATCTGGTGTCTCACAGTGTGTACTCGTGCTCATGCTGAAAATAGAGGATGCACAGAGGAGAATATCTAGGGTAAGATATTTGAGGAGAAACAAAAGTTAATTTGACTGTAATAGCCGTCTGAATGAAACTTCATGGGATGCCAATATTTGCCTAATATACTCCAGAAACAATATCGAGGATTTACTCAAAACTGTTTTGGTATCTTAGTCTTAGAAATCCACAGTTAGCATCTACTATCACTTGTAAAGTACCAACTACTAGCACTGCTAACATCCCATTTTTACTCTCTGTACCAGTTACATGTAGCTCTTACATGTAAAACAGCGCAAGACATCTATCAGATTCTTTTAAACTACAAATTTAAACCTTAAGTAATCTTTCCCAAAACATGCCCCACTGTCCAATGCAATTCACATCAATGCCTGATGCTTCTACAGCAGCATTGATATCATCACGTAATAAGCTGTCAAAGAATCAAAGAATGACTGGAAAGGAAGAAATCAACTGGAAAAATTATACATTTTCTGCCTTGTGATGAAGATACGCTAACAAAAAATATATATTTATTACTTAAAAAAAATATCAGTGATTACTTTATTTTCCTTGCTTCAGTCTCCTTAGGCATAACACCTAATCTTGCAATTTCCCAGCACTTCAGAAATCTGGCATTTCTAGTGCTTTTGTATAGGGAACTGTCAACGGTTTATAAGCGATCTCAGGCCTTAGAAAGGGGCCTTCAGGGAGGTTGTTTATTTTCTATTTGTTCTAATTCTCCCTCATTGAAAACCTAGAGAACAAGATTTTTCACAGAAAGACTTTCAGAAACAGACTTTTTTTTTTTTTTTTTTTTATAGCTATGCCAGAGACCTCTTCTATCCCAGTCTATAAGGACATAAGGCTGGTGGTCAAAACCAAAGCATTAATAAACCCTTCAACTGTTATTGCAATGTAGGAACATAATTTACGAGTAAGCAAGCAACGCTCTGCATAACTAGTCTTTTTACATTTCTGCCACCAGGAGATGGAACAGAAGGCGTTATTCGGATGACCATTGCTTCCACAGTAACCTCCCAGGTATGCATTTTGCTCTTGCTTTCTTCACAGCACTGTAGACTGGCAAAAATATTTGTTCCTTTAATAAAAGTTATATTTTCTCACTGTAATTCACACGTGTAAATTACCATGCAAGAAAGGAGTAAACAAAGCTTCATTTCAAAGTCGCTTTGAAAAGCCCATGGTCAATTAATATCTTAAAACTCGTAATTTCACATAGTTAATTACTTTGCAAATCCCTCCCTATCTGGCATGCTTCCTCCTTGTTCAGCACAGAAGATGAGAGAAATGCTCTGCAATGCCAGCTGTGAGCTGCTGCTGTCCTCTGGCCCCCACAGCTTGATAAAGAATTGGTGGTTGATGATCTTAGTGTGATCACCTACAAGCAAAGACCATCGACACTGCTGGACTCTGGGGCGATGTTTGATCATTATCCTCTAGGAGGCCAAGTTCATGATCCATCAGACGTGATGTTCTGAAGGAACTCTTACTGTGCACCGAGACCCTTTACCTCTTACCCAGGCCTATTCTTCATACTATTCATCTCCTAATAAAGAGAGGGAGTGGGCTGAAATGTAGTGATAACTTAGACGACCATCAACTTGACATTCATGTCAAGTTGAATTGATTTTTCCCATGGGTGAACCAAAATCAGGATCTGCAAAAATACTAGAAGGACAAAAGGAAACAGGGTAGGAAATGGATTTTGAAGAGTACACCACCTGTACATCTGAGCTGCTAAAAGTAATGGGTACTCAAAATGCTATGGACAGAAAGTCCATTTCCATCTACCATTGACTAAAGTACCATGTTTCATCTTAGTTGACACCTGCCGGCTCCTGAAGATCTCTATATTTGTGTTTCTCGTTCTTATCACAACCCATTATATGCAGAAATAAAACAATTTGCTGTAAAAGTCCAAAAGGTGCAAGCTGCTGCAGACCATCTGCTTAACAGCTCAGTTCAGCGTGAATGTATCATGAGAGCAATGCCCTCTCTGAAAGGAGTCTTAATTTAACAGGGTTTTATAAAGGTATAGGGAAACCTATTGATAGCATTAACACCCAGTGGTAGAGATGACACACGGCCTTTGAGAATGACCATGTCTCCCATATGAATTGGAGTTGCGTGGAGCCAATGTCAAAGCATAGAAGGACTCCTGATTTCATCTGGGAGCTAGCATGGAGAGAGGAGGTGCACTCTTCAGTCCCATTCAAAGCTGAGAGAAATTAATAAAAAATATGTTGGGCACTGGGAATGTTATGAATACCGTAGCTAAAGCAAAAGGAAAACTTTGATAATGAGAACAGTTTGAAAGCCAGGTATTATTTGATTTGTCTTTATAAGCTGTAGGACAAAAAGAAGCTTTTAAAAAAGGGTAGAAAAAAATAGAATAGGAATATTTAATGCACGCGGATGAGTATTCTAAATTATACATAGTAGTTAAGGCCAGGTATGTCTACATAAATGCCTCACATAAATAAAACAGCTAGGGCACTAGAGGCAAGAAACTCTCTTCTTGAATATCTGACATAAGAAAAAGCCCTGAATAAAATTGGAGGGTATAAAAAAATGTGTCAAAACAAGGATTTTGTGTTTCTGATGGCAGCATCTTTTTAAAGCAAGGATGTTCCTACTCAGAAGACAATCACATCACAGAAAATCTTTGACAATATTTATGACTTCTAATACTCTTCTAATGCTTTAATCTGCAGTATGATATGAGTAATTAGTCATACCGCACAAGTGCATTGTATTACATATGACTAAACAACAACCTAAACAGTTACATTATCTTGTCCCGTATCACCCTGCAGTGAGGTCAACGACCTTTGTTTGTGATCCCACTCATTTCGTAGAATCACAGAATCATTTAGGTTGGAAAAGACCTTCAAGATTGAGTCTAACTTTAAACCTGACACTGCCAAGGCCACCACTAAGCCATGTCCATCAGCACGATATCTGCCCATCTTTTAAATACCCCCAGGGATGGTGACTCCACCACTTCCCTGGGCAGCCTGTGCCAGTGCTTGACAACCGTTTCTGTGAAGAAATTTTTCCTAATATCCAATCTAAACCCCCCCTCGCTGCCCCCTCCTTTCAGGGAGCTGTAGAGAGCGAGAAGGTGTCCCCTCGGCCTCCTCTTCTCCAGGCTGAACACCCCCGGGTCCCTCAGCCGCTTCTCACAAGACGTGTCCTCCAGACCCCTCCCCAGCTCTGTTGCCCTTCTCTGGGCTCGCTGTAGCACCTCAATGTTTTTCTTGTCATGAGGGGCCCAAAACTGAACACTGTGTTTGAGGTGTGAATTTCTACACTAACAGTCCAATGTTGGGCACTTGGGCTTGTGATTGCACTACAGGATGAGGTCCAACGCAAGAAGAGAGAGTTTTTCTTCCAACAAAACCATCTTTGATAACAGCAGAGTTGTCAGAAAAACACTTAGCAAGTAAATTAAATTTTTCAGTATGCTCTGGAATACCAGGAGTTTTCTTTCCCTGCTGAAATCATGCCCACCATGTGTGGAAACCTCCACATTTTAATAAGAAGAAAACTCATACCTTCTATCAGAAATCCCTCCAATGCAGAAATTCCCAGCAAAGAGCAAAGTCAATTCTGTGACCTTAGAAACAAGATATTGCTTTGGGTGCAAGTAACTGACATGGGATGTGGGATTCGCAAAAACTAAGAGACTGAAATAATTAGTTTTTTTATTAAAATATGTTTCTTTGATGCTCAGCTGTATAAAGAATGGTGTGAATGTTTACATACTATAAATGGCTCTTTTTCCTTCTCTCACACATACATCCATGAGATGCACAGCCCTGTTTGTTTTAAATATCTTGGACTAACTGCACTGTGCAGGTTGAACTTCAAGGTCTTCTGAATTGGTCACTTGCTTTTTTTCAGTGATATTTGGCTCAAAACCCTCGCAATCTGATCAGAACTAAACACTCCTATGACTGAATCAGGCAAAGTGTTATTCCCTCCCTCCAACACATTTAAACTACTACTGGCCTTAAGAACTCGAAGCCAGACATGGATACAGAGATGGCTATTCCTATTATTCCCCCCCTGTTAAGCTATACCTCAAGCAGGAATTCTGTATTTAGGCTCCCTTTCCATTTTCAAGCAGGTATTAAAAATGAACAAAACATTTAGAAGCAATTTACTTTTATTTCCTTCCTTATCACCTCTTTCCTTCTTCTGCCCATATTAATTTCAAATATTTCCTGTATTTCTACACTTCTGCCTGATTGTCTTTTTTATTTTCACTTGCTTCTTCACCTCTTTTCTAACACTTTCCATCATCCAGTTTCCTTCCAATTTTTTTTCTATTAGCTTTTTTTCTATATCTCACACCATTTCCCAAGACAACAGCTTTACACTATTGGTTCTTCCAATTTCTATTTTACTCTCTCAATACTTTACCCTCTTTTCCCAGTTTTCTCCTCCTCTCCTGCAGGACACTGTATAAAAAATATGTATTTTTAATGCCATAGAGCAGAGAACATCCTTCGAGAGGCAAAGATAATGTAAGATTATATGCAAATAGGAAAGTTGGGACGGAGACGAAATTAAAGTAACTCAGTATGTGGGTGAATCAGAGAGGTTTCATTCAAAAGCTTTCATTCTTTTTCACCATGTTTTGAAACCTTTTTTTCTTTTTCTTTTTTTTTTTTTTTGTGAGCTTCTGCACCTTTCACTTATCTATTGATTTTATATTTTTTTCTCCCTCCCTCCCCCTCCCCCCCCGGAATTCTTGTCTCTTGACCATTTTCCTGGACTCCAAACATACCAGCAAAGAAATCTCAGCCCTCTGTTTGCAAAACTCCAACTCAAAATGGAAGAAAGTAAAATCGTCCTTAAAAAAAAAGCAAACTTAAAATATTACAGAGTGGGTGAGCTCTTGTGGAGGAAAGCTGAGCTTACAGTTAGCAATAGTGTGATTAAAATAATCAGGAACTAAATACTAACTTTTTTTGTAAGTGTATTTTAAATGTGGGGCTTTTTTCTGCTTTATCCTTAGGGAAATTAAGAATGGCAGAGAAGAAAAAATTGGCTGCCCTGAGGAAACAATGGATAATCTCAGATAACAATTGGGGTTTTATGCGTATCCTGCCTAAATTAATCTCCTAAATTTTATGGTTTATGTCAGTGAGAAAAGAAAGACTAAGGAAGAGGTGGGGCCTCTCCAGAAGGAAACGCAAGAACTGGTCACCCAGGACAGAGACAGACCTGAGGTACCCAGTGTCTTCTTTGCCTCAGTCTTCACTGGCAAGGACTGCAGCCGCACTGCCCATGACGCATAACACAAAGGCGAGGATTGGCAAAGTGAAGAATCGCCTACTGCAGGTGAAGATCAAGTGCGAGACCACCTGAGGAACCTGAAGGTGCACAAGTCCATGGGACCTGATGAAATACATCCGTGGGTCCTGATAGAACTGGCAGCTGAAGTCGCTAAGCCACTAGCCATCCTATTTGAGAAGTCGTGGGAGTGTTGCC
>NW_009648822.1:382008-415611 GCF_000708025.1 Charadrius vociferus
GTTCAACAAGGCCAAGTGCAAGGTCCTACATCTGGGTCGGGGCAATCCCAAGCACAAAGCCAGGCTGGGCGAGGAATGGCTGGAGAGCAGCCCTGAGGAGAAGGACCTGGGGGTGCTGATTGACCAGAAGCTCAGCATGAGCCATCAATGTGTGATTGCAGCCCAGAAGGCCAATTGTATCCTGGGCTGCATCAGAAGAAGTGTGGCCAGCAGGTCAAGGGAGGTGGTTCTGCCCCTCTACTTCACTCTCGTGAGACCCCACCTGGAGTACTGCATCCAGCTCTGGAGTCCCCAACATAGGACAGACATGGACCTGCTGGAGCATATCCGGAGGAGAGCCACGAGGATGATCCGAGTGTTGGAGCACCTCTCCTATGAGGAGAGGCTGAGAGAGTTGGGGCTGTTCAGCCTGGAGAAGAGAAGGCTCTGGGGAGATCTTATAGTGGCCTTCCAGTCCCTAAAGGGGTCCTACAGGAGAGCTGGGGAAGGACTTTTTACTAGGGCATGTAGTGACAGGACGAGGGGGAATGGCTTTAAACTGGAAGAGGGCAGGTTTAGATTAAACATTAGGAAGAAACTTTTCACTGTGAGTGTCGTAAGGCACTGGCACAGGTTGCCCAGAGAGGTTGTTGAGGCCCCATCCCTGGAGGAGTTCAAGGCCAGGCTGGACGTCGCCTTGGGCAACCTGGTCTGGTGGGAGGTGTCCCTGTCCATGGCAGGGGGGTGGAACTCGATGATATTCAAGGCCTCTTCCAACCTAAACCATTCTATGATTCTGTGGTTTACCAAACATTAAAGACAATATTGAACAATTTTTAATGGACAAACAACAAATGTGTAAATGGACAAAATTACTGGTATTAAATTTTTCTCTAAGAAAGAAGTCGGATCTTTATGACTGGAGGAGATTGCAGGAAATTTATTTTCCATAAAATACAGTAACTACCTCATCAGATCATTCTGAAATCTGAATGCTCAGAGAAAAAGAAATTTCAAAGCCTCTGACACCACTACTTGAACTATCCCTTAGAGGCCTACCAGTCAAACTAGTGGCAAATCCACACCAGCATGTTTTTCTCAAATGGATAATTGAGGTGTTTTTTGTGATGCTTCTTTGTTGTAATTACTGAGCTTATGAACAAAATTCCGTGAGCAGATTTTTATCAATTAAATCGTTACTTTAAGCAACAAAAATCAGAGCATTCATACTTGGGACTAACATTCTGTCTCTAAATCACCTAATTATAAGCAGACATTTCAATAACTGTGGCGTACAAAATCACCCATTTTAATATTTCAGCACAACAACCCAGTATTTAATTTGTAACTGAAACTTTAAGGTGGTTTCTGGATGAGATTTATAGTACAGGTTTCCGTACCTGATTTTTTATTTTTATTTTTAATTTTGCCGCACACAAGTAGAAAGTGGCCAAAACATAGGAGGCAGTCAAAGGTAGTGTATAATTATGTGTAAGACATTAGGAAAACAGTAGTAATCCAAATTTCAGATGTCACATTGGCATTACTTTACAGTTGAAATGAAGAAATGAAATTCAGAATGGTCTTCTGTGAGCTGGTCTTAACTCAATACAAGGGCAAGTGCCCACAATTTGCAATGCGCAGGGGTTCAATTTTTATTTTTTAGGTACTTAAAGTACCTTTAGCACGTGTCGTGCGAAAAGCTATTAATAAACCATTCATTCAAGGCATGTAGGATACTTACGCAAGATAGTGAGGTATGTAAATGGCAACAGAAAAAGGGAGGCATAATCTGATTTACCTTGCAATCCTAACTCCATTGCCTTCAGCAGAGTTAACTCCGGAGGAGCAGATGGGAGTTGCGGGAGATCAAACCCTGTATATGGCCTTTCACAGTAAATAAAAACCCTGTGACAAACCCAGCCATGCTAGAAGGGGTGCAAGATTACATCGTAGTGACCAACTCACCATTTCAGCATAACGGCCACAGCTCTTTTCTGCGAGTTTTCCTTTCCAGTTTTGTGTCTGGAGGGAGTGAAACTGCATGGTCTAATTTTAAAATCGTCTTCTTAGTCTCAGTTGGTGGGATTATCCTGTGAGATTTCCTTATTTAAGAAACGGAGAATGAAAAAAAAGGGTGAAAATAGGAACTTCATAAATTAAAAAATTAAACCCTCATGTCCTGAGAGTATTTTTCACGTTTCATAAATAACAGCTTGGGTGCTTCCGAAAAAGCCTTCCTGTACATACAGCATGTGATGGGCATGTTCTTATATTTTCCAAGTAAAAGGATTATACAAATAATTTAGCTCCAAAATTATTTTTGCAAAAGCTGCAAAGATTAAAGATCATTTCACCTACACAGCTGCCATCTCATTTAAATTTGCATCCAATCTACAGTAATTATGAACACACACGCACACACACATACACTGTAGCTATCTACTATACTAGATTGAAAAAAGATCCCTTATAAATGGAATCTTTACACGCTTGTATGAGAAGCTACAAAACTGAATAAAAGGATCCATCAGGGTGCATTGTTTCAGCTTTCAGAGTGGGTACTAAATACTGACAAACACTTTTCTTCCTAAGAGGAAGAAATAAGTGAAATTAATTCAGTTTTCAATGTTTATTTCAGAAAAGATGACAGATTTCTGTACGTAGACATCAGCCCACTTTCACTATGCATGGGATGACCTTCAATTGAACTGCGGAAAGCAAATGGCAGGAAAGTTTCCTGAAAAAGTTTAGTGAGGATATAAGAGATTAATGAATGTATTTGTGTTGGACACTCTCCCTTGTATAGCGTATTCAGAGTGATAGAATCATGTTATTTATTGTATTTTTCAGATCATTTGCAATGTTAATTTATATGAGTTTGATATCGCTTTTGTCTTTTAGTTGTGTGTTATTCTGAGAAATCCTTGGGGAAGGAAAGGATTTATATGCTTTGTGTACACATTCTGCAGACTAAGCACTCTGGCATAATTATTTTTGGCACTCACTAACTGATTAAAACATCCAATTTAACTCATGATCAGTAAGATTAAACCTTTTTAATATACCTCAAAAGTAAATTATCATTTGCTACTCAAACATCCCTTTCTGCACATGTCCCCAATAAAGCTGTTCTTTTTTTCGTTAATGTACCTTTTAACGAGGATTCCCTTTTATTTCTTCCTCTGGGCAAAACTGCCTTATCCTTTATAGAGAGGTAGGAACAAAGATGAGATGGAAGCTGACTGTGCTACTACATGGGTTTCTAATGTCATACCAATTAGAAGTCACTCTTTTTGTGTGTGTGTGTTCTGTACAGACTCGGCTGTTAAAGAAAACACATCCCTGCTTTGTGTTTACTTGATGTACAGATAAATGTCAGCAGTTAGGAGGAAATAATATTTGGGGGAAAAAAATCATTTGCATAATTCAGAATAAAATTGTGCAGGCTCTTATTTCGTTTGGCAATAGCTGTTTTTTAGGATATGCTACATTCTAATTTTGCAACAAGGCCCATTTAGCAGCATGTTCAAACCACGCTTCAGCATTGGAACTCAGAGGAAAGAAAAATAGTGGCTCCTGAAGAGTGAAAACACCTCTGCAGCCCCGAACTAGAGAGAAAATATTGTTTGCAGAGCTCAGAACATGATGGGCACCCAAAAAGGTACCGCTGAAAATACAAAATAGGCGGGCAGCTTGACCACTGCAGATAGTGTGCTCCCGTCAGCTGGGACCAACGTGGAAGTCTAGGACAGCCACAGGACAGAGGTCACAAACTTAGCAGAAAGCAGTGATTGTCTGTGATTTTGAAGCCACCTGGATTTGGTCCAATTAGCTCAGAATGATCCATTTGTGAATGAAGAGGGCCTGCTTTAGAAAAATCTGGTCAACCGAATGTTGTTTCTTATGCGATGCCACTTGCGTGATGCCACCAAACCAGGGTATCATCACAAGAAGTACAGCTCTTCGAATGAGTTGCATCTGACCTGTGGGAAAGGCACTTTTGTGATCAATGCTCTTAATATTTCAAAACTGAGGCAGTTAAAGTTGGGCAACAATTCAGAAAATGTTCAACGTGCGGTAAGCCAACGTAAAATTAAGCAGCGACTTTTAAACTAGCTGCTCTATCTGTTTCCCTTATTTGTCTTTCGACACAGAAAAGGGTTGTCATAGAAGCAAGCTATCATCAGCGTTTAGAAACTCTGAAAAATAAGTCTTTGTGTCTGATAAAACTAACCCAAACTGAAGGAAACAGCTTCTGAGAAGGCAGCTCCAGGCGGCTCTCCGTGCCAAGTCAAGTTCATTAGGTGGCTGCACCCTCGGCAATGATGCAATACTCCATTACCCTCCGCTTTTACTGATTTATTTTAAGCACGGGAAGAAAAGTCAAGATTGGACACAGAAGGAGACAATTGCTTTTGGCCTGTTGTGGCTGAGTTTACATGTAGAGGTGCCTTCTGGTCTAGTTGCTGAAGGGGAAACAAGTACAAATGTCTCGGCCTTGGCTGTTAGGGTCTGATTATAAGCACTGTGCTGGAGAATTCATGGATTATTCATGTGTAATTACAGATAGCTATTGTGCTCTTTTAAATCATCCCTATGGCCCATTATGGCCCATAACAACTGAAATAGCAATTGTCATAGTAAGGTTTGGGCTCTGTCATAGAGTGTAGGCTCTAATCAATAATGATGAATGGTAAAATTTAGCATCAAGCAGGAGAAAGTCTAGTTGCCTCCCGCCATAAATCTGTACAAATACCAAGCCGTGCAGCTGCTGGATCTGGAAATTTAAAAGGCAACACTCTCCCTCCACCCCCTACACACGCACCTCTATAAAAGTTGAAAAAGGAGAAATGTGCAATATGTCAATTCTAATAATCCACATGCTGTTAAGACACTTTTCTATTTATTCAAAGCGGGGTGAACCCTAGGTTGTTTTCAAGGTCAATTCCAGGTGAAAGGGGGGTCATCTGGAGGCCACCTCGGCTCCCATGCAGGTCAATAACGCCTCCTCGCTGCCCCAGAAGACAAGCTGCTCACACCCAATCAATCCACCAACGCTGCCGCTGCACCCAGCGTAATGAACAGTGAATAAATGTAGCCTATCATCACAAAACATGCTTTTTAAGTACCTTCCCTTTTCATGTAAAACCTCTCGCTGTCAAATTCTACATTCACTCATCCAGCAGTGAGTAGCAAAAGTGAGAAATCAGGCTCTCATTGGGGTTGGTAAAAGGTCATTGCTGACAGACACGGAGGTTAAACTGCCGAGTTAAAATACTGTTCATTACCCACTGCAGCTTTTTGCTAACTACACTTCTTTGTGCTACAGTCAAGAAGTACATCAATATGCCCCTCCTCCTAATTCATTAGCAATTGTTGAATTGTACAGAAGGGGGAAAAAGAAGGATTGATCTTTTATATGTATTTTTTTTTTCCTTTTCCATGTCAGACACTTTTACATCTTCATCCACTCGGTATTAAATACTCTGCTCGCAGACTATGCTGTCTGCTTGCGATGAGCAGTCATCATTATGGGTACAATTCCTGAGGACAGAGCCGGCCAGTTCGTCTGAACCCCCAAAGGTTCGGGGCTGCTCGAGCAACGGTTTCTTTTCTCTTACCCTTTTTATTAATTGCTCTTTGCATAGTGGCATCTGTATATCAATAAACTTGAAGTTTCGCACTGCAACTATGTCATATTGAAATATGTTTGAAGTACAAATCAAGGGAAAAAAATGCTCCTTCTGCAGATGAAAAATGGTTAAAAACAGACATAACATGTTAAATTGATATCTAGCTTAGATAAAATGCCTATGACCTGTTCATGCTGACTGGGTTAGATCTTTATCAAACACTATCCTCTGCGTAGATCTCAAGACACTCCCTAATCTAATATTTTATTAAGAAATGTTTAATGTCTGCATTTTTTCCACGATTAAAGAATTTTGATGTATCCAAAAGAGCCATTTAAAGCAGCAAGGAAGCATTGGAGTTCAAATGGAAACAGCAGTGAAGGTTTCATTTGTACCAAAGGCAGTGATTCAGTGGGAATTCTTAACAGTTGAGACCAGTTTTCCAAAATGAAATTCCAGTCTTTGATTAATTAATAAGTAGATGGGATTCCCTTTATTGAAATGCAAGGCTTTTGTATTTAAAGATAGCCATCTTAAAAAAATAATCTCACAGAGCAATAGAAAAATTATCTCTAATCATGAATAAAATAAAGGTTTATTTACATGCATGCTACAACAATAATTTGACTCAACAAATTACCATTATCTATTTAAATCTTTAAAAAATGCATTCAGAGATTTCTTCAGGAAAATATATCTTTTTTTTCCTCCTGTATGCTTTCTCTCTCAGTGGGACTGAAAATAAAATGTTATGACTTAAATCACAAGAGGCTAACATCATTTTTAGCAACAAGGGCTGCATAATTTCAAGACTATGAGTGAGTGGCTGACTTTAACTAAAATGTTTCAGTTCTGTGCGTATATAGGTACATAAATAATTCAGAATTAATCCCTGCAGAGGGGACAATGGGAATCGTAAATTATCCATGTGCCGTCCTCAACATTAGAGGCAATGAACCTATAGTAACAAACTATGAGTGTTACTCATTACATACATTTCACAGACACCTTAACCTTTTGAATATTAATTTCCCTCTGCAGCTTGTAGCTAGGCGGCATAATTTTTTTCCCTTTCCTTTCCTGCTTCTTTCTGTGCCTTCATTCTTTCTCTCTCTCTCTCTCTCTCTCTTTTTAACCTTTCCTGAACAACATATCAGTTAAGCTATTGAGTGGGTTGTGAATACTGAAGGAATATTGATTCTTTTTCTAACTAAATAGTTACCGGAAAGCATTTTTTTAAAAGCTAGATTGTTGTTTCAGTAATATTACATGCAGCACTTTATGTACTCAGAGATTAGGTATGTGTAAAATACTGGCTTAGCTATTTGATGCAGTCTCGTGCATGTAAATCCATGGTTCATGGCTACCTCTAAACACCAGGAATGCTTTGGAACCCTCACTGTTTTCTGGTGCCAATAAATGTCACAATCATTTTATGATATCTAAGCTTCCCAAGTTTTCCATTAGAAAGGTGGAAAGTGTATTTCATCAGAATCCAAGAGAGATCACAGTAATACAATTTCTACCTAACATTTTTTCTCTGATAATGAAGCTTTGGTTTTGTTTTGGTTGGTTGGATTTCTTAACTCTAAATATGGCATGTAAGAATAAAATTTTTCTTAAAATTGTATTTAAAGGGAGACATAAAGTGACTCATCACAAAATATTGCGCCTCCGTCAGAGCGATGAAAACATAAGAAATGTATTTTCTTTGGAAGCATTTTTCCAGAGAAGAGGATTTCAGGAACAACACTGTAACCATACTGAAAAGCTTCAATACTAAAACCATACTTAGAGGCTTTTAAACACACAAGAGGAGTCAATGGGAGGTTATGTGCAGTATGCAGCAATTATGAAACAAATTATATAGACACTTGCACATTTCAGGTTTAGCTGAAATTATACCCTGACTGTTCTGTAAACCCTTACTTCTCTTAGGAAACTCTACTGGGGCTTTTCATAAGAGGGTTTAGAGGATCAATATCCATTTGGAAAGCTCATGATGCTATTTCTGCTAAAAAGTGGAACAGAACAATACTGCCAGGATACTAATCCCCTGATTTCAAGGGGACTTTATTCACATGAATAAGGGTTGCAAGTTCAGGCTAAGGTTTGTTAGGTGATTACTATGCATTCTTCTACTTTCTGTGTATATCTGTATATTTTTCTGTAAGCATCTACTGCTGCTTTGACAGAAACAAGGAATGCTGGGCGAGGCAGATGTTTGGTCAGACCCAGTAAAGGGCAATAACACCAATTTTTTGGCAGGTGCATCCAGAGAATTGCTTTGCTGCAAGTTAGTTTTCTTCATGTTATAATAGTATGAAGAAAGCAGAAGTTCTGATGCTTTGTTCCACTCGATTTTTTAAATTGTTTTTTCTATGCAAGGCCCTTCATCCTGTCTTTGCTCCCCTAAATCTCTCTGACATAGTGGGACGGGTGTGAGGAAAGCACACCGATACCTTTCCCTAACACTATGTGCAAAGGAATTGAGATGTGCTTACCATCAGGTCTAGCTGCCTCTGTCCATCCTCAGGCTTAAGAAATCCCTGTACAGCAAGGTTGACCGGGGATATGCATGTTTTCACATGTGTCTGGAGAACCACTTGGCCTCATGACCCTGGATTCACAGCAAGATATCCTTAGAATTTGAGTGGTACACCTGCACCAGTCATTACTTGATTTAATAATCCTACATTTAAAACTATCCTACATTGTCATCAGCATTTCTTGTATAAGATTTTATAATCTTTACTTTCTATTTCATAATCTTGAGACTGGGTTTGTTTTATGTACGGAAATTGCCCCAGTTTTTCATCGCTCATTAAGGTTGCAGCACTGTAGGGTCGCATTTCCTGAAGTCTGTAGAACTATTCACTTTGAAATATGGAAGAATCCATTTTTTTCCTGGGCAAACCTGCCTTCTCTGATTCCTACAAGCTGCACATGAAGCGGATTCTTCCTCTTCTTGTTTTTATTAACTTAATACTGCATTAAAATGCATGTATCATAACATCATACATGCATTAGAAAATGCCAGCACACAAGAGTGTTTTTGTGCCTAGCAAGGAAGATATCTGTAAACTGATTTAGCTTTTTAAATTATTTGAGCATAAACAATTCAGATGCAAAGATTCTCTGTGATGGCAAAATATGAAATAAATTGGTGTCTTGTCACCATGTGAAATTCCATTGAAATACCCCAATTTATGCCATTTATTGGAAGACAAGCACTTATTTCTTTCACTGTCTTCAGAAAAAAATATATCATAGAATATTCTGAGTTAGAAATCATGCTAACCACGATATTAAGCACGTTTCCAGGCAGAAAATATGAGTATAAAGTCTTCACAAAAACACGGTCCTGTGGTTATGCTAAGAAGAAATGAAAAAAAAATGCAAAATAAATATTCAAGTGTAGAATTTATGTTAAATGAACTTGCGATAATTGTGTGCTAAAAAAATAAATCATGTTAACCCACTTGACTGAGACTTACATGGTTTCTCTTCTTAGAGAAAGAACCCTCATAAACCACAGCCCAATTATTCAATTTCCCTTACTAATTATGGAAACTACTCATTTCTTGGCCTCAAGCGCTAGATGATGTATCTCTGAAGGGCAACACAAGATTTATCATGATCTGTGGCTCTCTTTATTTAATGAGAATAAAAATAAATACTTCAGAAGTTCCAGTGTTACAGGTAACTTTGGATTCTAGTTTGAATTTGATTGATGAGTTCTCTTATACTGAATATTATAACTCAAAGCATTTTCTGCTGTATGATAGTTGCGAAGACAGGGGTATTCATTAAATGCAACAAAGACCAAGTACAAATAAAAAACAATTTTTTCACTAGCTCTAACGAGGCTGCAAACCATCCCCTACTGCCCACCGTGTCCTGCACTGATTATCACAACAGGGCGGTGTTATCCACCATGATCCATCCAAAGAAAGCATTGAAACCCAACTCCATCTCATCTCAGATCAGCATTCAAATGCATGGTTCATCTGATTTCATGTTCCAGGGCTAGTGGGTAGGAGGTGCCTAAAAGAAGAAAGAAGGTGGACAATGTCAAGGAAGATCTAAAGACCTGACCTGGCATATGTAAGATATATTCGATTCTGCAGCGCGCTTCAGGAGGTTATTTTTCTTTTTGAAGCAAAGAAGAATCAGATACAAAATTTCCTCTCTGAACACAGAAAAAGCTGGTCCTGGAAGAGGTTCCTCTACGTCTGTTTCTTTTTTTGAACTAGGCTTGAGAGGTGGCGTTCACCTGCCAACAGATATTTCTGCAGTGAGGATGTTCACACTTGTGTCTCTGCAATCGCTGGAGAAAATAATTTCTGTGGCACAACTGACTTTATCACAAAGTACATATCTAAAATGTGTTGGCTGGAAAACCCGCTAAAAGTACCTGTTCACTTCATTTCTCTCCACTGCTGTAAAAGGAACTTGGGCACAGGTGTCTATGGCTGTATACAGCTGAAGTTACACAAGACAAATCCCACATGAGCTGTCCCCATCTAGCCCAAAATATTTACCTGTAGCAAAAGGTATTATTCCTTTTTGACATCGAATATAGAACAGGCAAAGTAGTAGGAAATGGCTTAGTATACAATAGGCAAAAATCTCACATTCTTTATGTAAAAGTAGTGACCAACTACAAAGCAATGCTGCACTGACAGCCTCTAAATTTTTTTTTGCATATTTTTAATCAGACATTTTGCAAGCTCTTTTAATAACACTTACCTCAGGTTGTTTTTCTATAATGTTTGTTGCTGTTGTTATTTTAATCAACTGTTCATTCTCCTCTCATAAATTTTTTTTCCTATATTTTGTCCTACTATTTAGGAAATTTAGATGAATGTCTGGAGCTTATGTTCCACCCGTGGATACATTGATTACAACAGGGCAACCAGCAAGTGTCTGGGCACTTAGACACTATTACCATAAACACAGCCCCCTTGTTGCTGAAGTGCTTCATTCTCTGCTCAGATATAAACATAGCTGTAGTGACTTTTTGAAAATAAACAGAACCGTGCTTGTATTCCAGCATCAACATACGCTTTCCAGGGAAAATTCTGCTAATTATTATCAGTCTCTCCTAACCATGGCTTTCTGTGAAGAACCTATTGACAATATTCTGGCTAACGGCTGGAGCAAGTCTGATCTGATCATTCGCTTGACAGATGTTACCCTGTATTATGCTTTGGCTTCTAGAAAGAGTTGGAAAAATCTGAAAAACAACAAATCGGATGAAAGATACAACCATTGCTAGGGAAAATGGTTTGGGAGTTCATACCCCATGTATGGGCATCTCAGCGAGAGAGTATTATCTGAGGAAAAGACTGGTGGACAAGTTATAAAAAGTTAGTCACAAAACTTGTGAGTCCAGGCAAATTGAAGTAAATGAACAAAATCTGCAAAAGAAGAAACAGTAGGTAATAAAGGTCATAAAACAGTTGTTGAAAAGAAATCAAGGAATAGCTAGAGATACCCAGTGCTGAACACGCATCAGAGAGATGGTTTAAATGAAAGCAAGCATACGTAATCTAAAAAGTAAAAAAATGTAAGGACTAACAGCAGAAATAATGATTATAGATAGAGGATATCATGATCAGTAGCTGATGGACTTAATAGACCAGACAATCAAATATAGTATGTTGAAACAAAAATTGTATGACTCTTCTGCCTCTATTCTCAGTCTGCTTAAGCACAATCAATTTCCTTTCTGAAACCAAACAACAATGAAGAGCAACAACCTGGGAATGCCTTATTAAACCAAAACCAAATCCAAGCACAAACAAAAATGTTTGACAAATTAAGAAAATATCAAGCATCTGGCACTGTCAATATCAGATGATAACCAAATGCCTGTACTGGAAGCTGCAGCGTGTCCAGGAGGAACATGGAAGGAGGTGGGAAATGGGAAAGGATGGAAGGGGAAGCGAACTAAATAGATCTTTATTGGTAACGATTTATGGGTTTTTCTCTAACAAAGAAAATTAATCAACCCTTAGAAAAGTGCCATTAAGATATGGTTAGAAAAATATAGATAATTACTTGTAGGAAGCTGACTTAATATCTTTTTTGAGAAAAAGAAGGTTAGGGTGACATTGTCCGTGTTTGTTGCTGACATGTCTATTTAGATTGTCAACTTATTGCAAAGAATTATTTTCGTAATACCGTACTGTTGGCTAGTCTGACCTGACTCTGCATAAACACAACCTTATCTAAATCTGCCCACATCGGAGAACACTAGAGAACATAATTTTAACTGGAATTGCACAGGCATTGTTGGCACGTGCTCAGTGCAAGTTTGTCACTTCTGCTTTTGCAATAGCTTGAACTTTGCACATATCACTTCATAACAGAGAAGGTACAGCAGGTGGTAAGCATTTGTAGTGATCATCTTTAGTTGTGCTTAGAGTATAATGCTCTGACGTGACAGTGCTTGTGGTATAAGGACACATCGTGGATTTTAAACCTCATATAGTTTATAATTCTCTTTTTCATAAATCACTTTTGTTTATTTACCACCTAACGAACACTATACAAAAGCATTTTTGCAACGCTTTTCAAACAGTAATAAAGCAAGTTTCTGTGTAGAAAAAGTGAATGTGTCCTGTAATGGCAGAACACCCCTATTTTTAACCTTTGGTAACAGAAATCAAAGACCACATCCATGCAAAGTCTGTTGTTATTGATACACCGAGTGCCCACTTGGTCAGCAGTATGTACTTCACAACCTATCCCAACATGCAAAAGAGAAACAAACAAAAAAAACCCCAAATCCCCTCTACAATACTGTTGGAAGAGAGAAAACCAAGGAATGTTGGAAAACATAAATTAAAATTCAACTTTGAACAATAACGTGGGTCAGATTAAGATTAAACATTCATTCTGTGCTGGATATACATCAAGTTAACGTAAAAAATTCATGCAGCCTTTTCCTAGCATAAACAACCTGCTCAGCCTTCTGAATTTTTCCAGTCATCTTCTGAAGTCCCAACTGGCCCATAGCTACTGGGTGCAGGCTTAGGAGACTGCCTCTTAGTGTAATGAAAATCTCTAGCTAAATCCACAAGTAATCCAAACAGACAACTTTACTTTTGCTAGAAATTGAAAATAAAAACTGCAACATTGAGGAAAACTATATCTTATTATTTCTTAGTGGCAAAAAGATAGAAAGACTTTAGAACAAGTTTGAAGACTTTGTGAATTAAAGCCTAAAAGAGTTGGGTTTGTGTTTCTTGGGGGTTTTTTTTGTTTGTTCGTTTTTTGTTGGTTTTTTTTTGGTTTTTTTTGTTTTTTTTTCTGGAGGAACAGGGAATGAAAGAAAACAAATCCCACAAACAGATATTCAGACCCTCCTTAAAAACATGTATCAAGTAACTGAATAGAGCAAACATAACATCAACAGAAAATCTGGCTGATTTGGCCAGTAGATTTTCACAAAATTTAAGTATGTGAGCAAATAGCTATTAATTTATAAATTCATAAATGTACACCAAATAATACATTAAACTGGAGGTATATGTGAGATATAAGTAAAAGTTAACAACAATACGACTTAAGAAAAGTAAAGCAATATGTGTTATTCAGGAGTCAGGAGCAAGTTTAATTTCTTAAATTTGTTGGATTTTCAATGACTGAAAAGAGAAGTAGCTTGACATCTGGTTTCAGAAAGTGTAAGAGCAAAAACAACCTCAGGACTCAACATTGTCTCAAAAAAAGTGTATACTCTGAAGCATATCAAAATTATAACAGGTATTGCATGATGTTTTTTCTGCAGTGCGTTAATTAACAAAAAAAAGTAGCAATTTACACTGATGCCGCGTCAAACTCTACAGGGGAAGCACAGATGGGGCACCATCAAGTGGCATAAACGCTCTAGAAGTCATTTCTAAAATCTGCATAAGTCTTCTGAACATCTGAAGGCCTGCAAAAAACCCCACATTTAAATATAATGATGGAAATACCACCACGTATTAAAAATTGCAAAAATACATATAGTGTATACATAGATAATGGCAAGGCAAGGATTGGTGTTTAAGTCATGGCTGCTTCATAGTCTACGAAGTTTAGGGGAAAAAAAACCCCATGATACAGAGACAAAAGGATATTTTGTGGACAAACACTAAATACTACGTCCTTCTAGCTTCAGCTGAATGCAGCTGAGTACAATATGCCTGTCAGACTTCCAAAGTTTTTGTCACTTGGCAGTTTTAGGCTTGTTTCATCTATTTAGCTTCTTCTGTTTTTTAAACCCCCCTAGCTCATTTTAAGTTAATTTCCATAGAGAGTCATCCCTGGCTTGCATTTGGTTTTGGATCCTTGGTTTTGTTCAAAGAAAAACTTCCTCTCATTTGTGATCACAGTTCACCGCATCATCACAGCTTTTGAAAAAGAGTTTGAGATGGTGAAGTGTAACACCTTTTAAATTTAATTTTTCCATTTAAGAGTAGTTACTAAAATGTCATCATCGTTTGAACAGAAAAGAATTGCATACCACAGTGCGGTATAGCACCAAGTATCTGGATCAAATGTTGCGCTGTTCTCAAATGTATTTTTGCCTGTTCCTGCCGTCAATAAGCAGGATCAAAAATCAAAACGGTGCAAAAAGCTCCACCAAGCCTGATTTAAAGCAAAATGCACAAACCCTCCCTTTTCATCATTTTTATAATAAATTTTCGATTTCTTGAACATACTTCTGAGCCCTCCAGATTGGCAAAAATCATTCTCACAGAGCTATGAAATGAGCCAAGTGTATTTTCTATTTTATTAGCGAACACATTAGTAAAATATCTTGCTTTCCCCTTGGTGAGGGGAGGAAAATCCTTCTCCTGAGAGGCTTTTTGTTGGTTTGTTTGCTGCTGTTGAATGATCCTTGGCTGTACAGTGGAAAGGGCATTCCTTTAGGACTTTAAAGGCAAAGTAGAAAAAATGACATAAAAGCCTTGCTCGGATTTGATTGATGCACTCTCATATTTGAAGTTCACTCACAGCTTTGTGCTCGAAGACCAGGGTCACTCCATCCAGTCCTCTAATGAGACTGTGCATGAACACTTGCGGCTTTGTAGGCCTTGTTTTAATCAGAGATTGAGAAACACTCCTGACTGATAGTCTTCAGGATCAGATCTAAACAGAAAATAACATGCTCGATTTGGCCTCTGAAGGTGGGTTGAGCAAATCTTTGTGATGTATTGGAGCATTTGCTGAGTGCAAGCGCACGTGGTATGGTTCCTATTTCTGTCGGCAAATACAAATTTTTCACTCAGCAGGCATAATCAGAGCTAACTCGAGAGGAGAAATAACAAAAACTCAACAGCCCTTAGCAACTCAGCATGGCATAGAGGGATTTAAGACTTTAGCATTTTATCTCTATCAGTATGAAAATGTATGAGGAAATCTGAACTTTGGAAGTGCAAATAAACACATTTAACACATTATAAACCACCTATTCTACCAATGACTCCTGGGTCTTTTCTTTTTCTATTTTTCCTTTGCCAGCCTTTTTCTCCTGAAATAATAAAGCTGGCTAATTAGTTTGGGTTTAAACTAAAAACAATTTGTTTTGACAGAGTTACTTTAGAGGTAAGGGAGGAAGTGTGCTCAGTCTATTGTTAGCATCCCTAAACTGATAATGGAGACAAAATCATGTTCTGCACTTCATAATGTTTTGCTTCTCTACAGCTTCCCTTCTCTTGGCTGAGAGATGAATCCAATCCAGTGCTTGAGGTTGCTGGGGACGTGACGACAATAAAAGTGTTAGGTATTCCACCTAAATCTAATTTAGGTAATTGTGTTCTCCAAAAGTAAAATTCACTCTGTAAACTAAAAATATTTGCTTTACCTCCTAGGAACTGCCGTGTCAATGGATGTGGTTTACAATCACTGACATTTCACTATGTGTGAATAACTGCATATAAGTTGAGACTTTGGAAAGGAAAAGAAAGAATTTTTACATGGTATAGTAGACCACTAAGGAAATGGAAGAAAAATAAATTCACAAGCTTATATTAATGCTGAAAAACCTTTGAAACGCTGGAGATTTAACACAGTGGTTCTTTCTCAGCTTGCTTCCCTGACATCCCTGGGTTACTATATGTGTTTTCTGTATCCCCCTCTTTATTGTTTCATCTGCATCAGTTGCATCTCCTCCGTGTGCTGTTTTCCACACCGTGCTAGCCTGTGTCCTTACAGCACACACAGCTGTGCTCCTGCCTCCTCTGAACTGCTCTGTAGGACCGGACATCACAAGCTACTGCGCTCGCACGCCATCACTGGGTACCCTTTAACAGATTCACCTCCCACGAAATGTACTAAAAAGCGCTCCTTCGCAAGAACAACAGAACAAGCGTGGATTTCGTAGCCAAGCAACTAAATAACAAGAAAAAATGAAAAATAAAAAGAAAGTGTTTAAGTTGCCCTAAATTTAGAATGACTTCTCCAGTTTACTCCAGATTTCCCCTCAAAACACAATTTTTGGTGAAGATGTACCATGTAAGCTTTGAAGAGACTGCTTCTGTGTGGGGTAATTTAGAAACGTAGAATTAGAAATCAAGCTTGTAATGGGGAATGTACTTAACTACAAAATGACTGAAGACCCTGAAATAAACTAGTGAATGGCTTCAGACTGACAGAAGTACAAGTGCAAAACAGCAGAGTTCCATTTTTGTATCAGAATTTGCCAAGGATGTACCTGTTAGTATTGAGTTTGATATCAGATGCCAGGCTGTTAGGATCACTATTTGTTTCTATCCCCAGAGTTTTTTTTTTCTCTTTTAGCATGCCACCACAAAAAACTTTTACTGAGTAGATCTAACTGCTAATCACTTACTCAGAGCTGAAAGCAGCAACCCGTTATGAATCATTCTGTGGGTATTAATAGACAATGAGTTCTTTCACGTCTTCTGGTTTAATTCTTTCTCTCTAGATAATATCCCTTATTTCAATTACACTGTTTATCCTTTGAAGACAACTAACCCTCCCTCTAATCGCATTGTTCCTAGAAACACCTTGCTGTTTTTTTTTTCTCCTTCGTACTTTACAGCTCAATATTAAAAGCAGCATCCTTAAATCTTTGCTACCTCATGGGCGACAACACTGAAGAAGGAAAATGATGCAGCCCAGGCCGTAATATGGCATCCACATCAACCTGATCTGTGACAGATACATCAGACCCATTTTAACTCCTCTGCAGAGTGTTCAAGCTGCCGCATTGTATTTCCTAAGGGCATTGGAACAGGCTGCCCGGGGAAGTGGTGGAGTTGCCATCCCTGTGAGTATCTAAAAGATGGGTAGACGTGGTGCTGAGGGACATGGTTTAGTGGTGGGCTGCGCAGTGCTTGGTTAATGGTTGGACTCGATGGTCTTAAAGGTCTCTTCCAGCCAAAACAATTCTATGATTCTATGCTGAATTTGGGTGGTGGAATAGCAAACTCCAACTGAAGTACAGAAATTCCCGAAAATGAGGTTCAACTACCCAATTGCTGCACGGGTGGGTCTCTAGTGAAAAACATACCTAAGGACTCTGCTTAGAGACAGGAGAAGTTCAAACTGGAGGGTGAGATCCAAACCAGATATATCATGAGGACAGACCTGCTTTCAACCAATGAGCCTGCAAACACTGGCATCAGGGTTGTGCTTCTATGCAAGTCCTCCTTTATGTTCATCATACATGTTCTGGAAACAAAGGAAGACTCTTTTTTCTTTTCTTTTTTTTTTTTTCTTTTTATGTTGGCAAACACTGGAATGAGCCCATTATATTAGTTCATTCTTAAAGAGAGGATCTCCTTCACTAGCCACGTTGTCATGGAAAGCAACCTACTGGCGTTTGCTCAGAAGCATCAATTGCATTGAGGTTCTTCCTGGACTTCCCTTCTCATGCCAAGTAGGAGCAGTGCTGAGTGCAGGCAAAAGCATAGCTCGGGCCCAGGGAGAGTTTTACCAGGGAAATTTACAGGAAAGGAGTCATTACCCCTGCTCACCACCAACATAAAGCCATTCCTCAGCTTATTACCTGAGAAAACAAAGCTTTTCAGAAAATATCCAACAGCCTATCAGTTATTCAGCATTGCACTAAACAAGAAAAAAGAATTATGATGTCCTTTCTGTTTAGATAGCTGATACTTGTTTAATATTTTCTTTTCCTTTGGAAACAATCATCTCTCCACGCCTCCTTCTTTTCTAAATTACCTTAGGGCTTGCCTGATTTCTTGGTGAATTTCCAGTTTTTATTGTTTCACTAGCCAGATCTCATCCAAAAAGTGCTCTTGTTAGAGCCTGAGTTCACTCAGAGTTGCCATAAATGTAAATCTCAATTTACGAAATTCAGCATCTTGTGCCTTTATAAAGTGTTTGTTATCTGATATACTGATTTACCTTCTTCATGTCATTTTTGTACCCTCAGTTACACTTACTGTACTCACAGATTATCTGCTTAAATGTTAGACTTATGGCACATAAAAAAAAAAAAGAAAAGAAAAAAAGAGAATCATATGGCAAACATTAGCAGCAAAAGCAACTGGTTGGGAGGAATTCAGTCTGGCCCTGCACCTTTGAAAAGACTGTAGCTGGTTACCTGAGCTACTTAAATTAGTAAAGTAAAAGAAGAGATCAGAGAGAAGAAAAGGTGAAATCTAGTGAAGCATGGATGGATATTGATTTTAAAAGAGCTCTTATTCCACAGTTAGTAATCTCTTATTTTTCTTCTCCTTCTTCCTGAAGTGTATTTACTGCCATATATGGTCTTTCCTCAAACGTCACAGAGAAGCAATACATGTCTTGGTGAGATAATACAGGATATGAGAGTAATAAAAAGGTCTTGTCTAAAGAGAAATTAGTGTGCTTGAAAATACAGGGTCGAATTCCCCTGTTAATTTCAGCAGTGAAGCTTTATTGAAAATCAGAGGGGATACAGTAACAAAACAGAAGAAAACGTGCCCTTAAAAGCTGGCTGTGGTCTGTGTGGTATATAATCAGTGGACCTATCTCTCATTCAAATCCAGTCACTCATCATTTTCTAAAATGAAGCAAATTATTGAGACCCATAGTGCTATGGCAGTAATGCCTGCCTGTAATAACACATAATATATTTATGCATAGAATCACAGAATCCTAGAATGGTTTTGGCTAGAAAGGACCTTTAAAGATCATCCAGTCCCACCCCCTGCCCTGGGCAGGGCCACCTCCCCCCAGCCCAGGTTGCTCCAAGCCCCGTCCAACCTGGCCTTGAACACCTCCAGGGATGGGGCAGCCACAGCTTCTCGGGGCAACCTGCCCCAGGGGATCACCACCCGCACAGGAAAGAATTTCTTCCTATATACCTCGTCTCAATCTCTCCTCTTTCAGTGTAAAACCCTCCCCCATTGTCCCATCACTCCCCTCCCTGATGCAGAGTCCCTCCCCAGCTCTCCTGGAGCCCCTTTAGGCACTGGAAGGCACTCTGAGGTCTCCCCTTTTTGGCCTTCTCTTCTCCAGGCTGAACCCCCCCCAACTCTTCCAGCCTGTCCTCCCAGCAGAGGGGCTCCAGCCCTCTGATCATTTTATTTTATTATTAGTAGTATCCCTAAAACTCTTTTCTACACCGTCAAAGTACATATGCAAATCAAATCAAAGTAAGACATCCTACTTAGATGCAGCAGTATGATAAGATCAAATTAAACTAGCGGCATACTTTCCTTCTCAGGGCAGGAACATCCTGTTCAGAAAAAGGCTTATGAAAGTTCAAGACAGAAAATTTTTGAATAATGTGTAATTGAACTAGTGCCTTTCTAAGCTCATGAGTTCATTTTTGCATTTACACTATAGAGTGATGTTTCAGACCTTTCACATTTTTACAATGTACTATAATGATTTTGAATATAATAAAACAATAGAGATTAATATTAATATATTTAAATTAAGGCGATGGCTACAAGTTTTCATCATGTATGAAAAGATCAATATGGCGTGTGATATAATAAGGTGTCATAAATAAATTTATAATTACAATGCATTTATTTGAATATAGCCGCACAGTAGTATTTTCTATATATCTGCAGTCCAGGGAAAGCTGTGAGTAGGTTCACCATGAGTAAAAGCCTCCAGTGGGAAAAAACTAGAAAAACAAAATAGTATCTACCTTTTATGCAGAGCAAAACAGAAACAGAGCCTCTTGAAAAATATCATCACCTGTGTCAGGTAACTAGATACAAACATACACTTACCTAATTTGTGCTTATCTGGTACCTTGCAGCTATAGCATGAGCATTACTTTCTTTAGTAACTGCAGATAAAATTAGCATCCCACCCAGAGTAATAAACAATCTGGAAAAGAAACAAAACATGATTTATCGTTATTTTTTGTTTCGCTTAATTCAGCTATATTTTGGCTGAATATATATTTGTGGTTTGAACACATTCCTGTTAGGGCAACAGCTAGTTTCACTGACCCAGGGACAGCGCCAGAAGAAGTGACCTGGCCAAGTTGGCTCAGGTTATGGATCAGGCACCCCCTGGCCAAGCAGCTGCCTTTCTCTCATGCAGCTTTCATCATCACCTTCGGACCTGGCAGGAACATTATTTTAAAAAAAGATGCACTTTCCTGTAACAGATTCTTGCGTGTACAGCTCCACATCCTGACAACAGCATTTCAGAGACTTTCCTGGATGTTTTTGCACTCAGAAAATTCCTGTGTGTGGTGTGTCTGTGCTATTTCGCATGCAGTCAGCGGTACATGGCATTAAAAATAGAAAAAAAACCCCAAAAACTAAACTCGCATAGCTGGTTTTCTAGGATACTTCATAAGAAATGAACAAATGCTACATTGCCCAAATGAGACGTGGACACCAAAATACCTGTGAGTTTGTGTAAGCAGAAAATCGACAGTTTGGACTTGTCATTATTTCCTTTAGAAGATACAATAGAAACAGAAAATGAATTATTAAAATGTTTTCATTTCAACAAGTAGAAATAAAAACCTGAAACGTTTTAAAATGAAAAGCATTCTTTGTGATGTAATTAAAACAAAGTTAGTAAAAAGATATAGTAAGTTAGTATTTTATTATTGCTGTAAAGGATGTACAGAGCCAGTAAGGCTCAAAACTAAGGGTATATGGAAGTACAATACGTGAAAAAGGCACCAAGTCATTAAAACATAGGAAGCAGAGGATGAAAACGAGCATGCTTTCCATTCTTAAACAAGCATTGGTTATAAATAACTGCTCTCCAAACACAAATGTTTCTGAATCAAAGAAAGGAAAAAAAAAAAAAAAAAGAAAAGCAAAGGTCTAACTGCCATGTAAACTCATTTTAAATGTCATGTCTTATTAGAACCCAATAAGTGGAATGTCTGTTTTCCCCCTTTGGTTGAGCCATCAAATTTGTCAAAATTTTATGATAATTCATTCCATCATTCCTCAGACATTTAAATGACAGACAGTCCTTGGGAAAAAAAATCCCTGTAATCCTACTCTTCATGTTAAACTGCCTCTAGAGAGGTTTTTAAAATATACCACATCATGGTAGGAGCAGAGCCCTAAACTTCTCAATTCCACTTATGATTTGCTGCCTTTTTGGAAAATGACAATAAATTGGCTCTCTACTATTCTTGACCTCTTGACTTCTGAACCATGGCTGTCCATGCCTTAACTTTGCTTGTTTAAGTCAGCAGCTATCGTATCACTCTGATCCTCTCCCAGAGGGTCTGGAGATTTAAGTCTCCTGAACGGTTAAGCTCCCCCTCTAGTGTTCACTGCTCATCACATTATTCCTCCAAGAAGAAGGGAAGAGACATGTCACTTTATAACTTCTCACAGAGACTGTTTCTACTCATTTATAGCTTAAGAGTTTAATGGCAGTGGCAAGCAGATTAAAAGGTAAACAGAGCCCTTTAAATGTGGTTTTATTCGGCTTCTTTCGGCTAGCTTTGTATGAACAAACAGAAAATAACAATGAAGATTCTAATTTGAAATTAGTGCGAAACAATGCCTGATCGGTCAAAAAATATCTAGTGTCATGCAGAGTATCTGAAACAACATTTAGAAGGCAATCAATGGTACAGCATTATCTCTGGGAAAGCATACATTTGTACATAGGTGAGTAAGTTAATAACTGAAACCAAGGCATGAGAATTCTTCATTTAAGTGCTGATTACTAATCAAATTAGTGTAGGGGTTTCTCACATATCCTTTTCCTTACTAAGTCTTGCTAGTGACCTGCAAAAGACATCCTTTATTGCTTGAGGGTTAGTATATTCATATATATGCATGCTTATCGATGATTTGGATTTACTTTAATGAAACGAAATCTAAATGAAAATCAGTTAGTCGTAATAATCAAAATCTGTGAGCCGAAAGGTTAAAAGTTCAGTCTCTTTGTTAAATGCAGCCTTGGACCCTCAGCTAGACACAACGCAGAACTTATTGTACTGTGGAATCGTGGAAAAAATAAACCCTGGCACTTCAGATGAGGGTACATTAGCATGTCATCTGCAAATCTAAATTGATTTTATTTTTAAAGGCACCGTGTTTGAGTTAAAGTGATGAATGTAAAAGCAGCCGTCCCCTTCAAGTCCCCCCTGCAAATCCCAAACATAAAAAAATGCCTTTCATACAATACCATTGAAAATTCAAAGCACAGATGCTGATGTACAACAAAAAATCTTTTGTTATCAATTAGTCCAGATAATTTTTCTAAACTGGTATCTACCTGTGATTCACTTAAGCAACATTTCTCATTATAGAGTAGCCACTGTTTAACTGCACAGAAATTAAAAAAAGAGAAATTAGACAGATGTCACGCTAAAAATTACTGCTTTTGTTTTAGATATGAAAACATCTACCAAATGATCTCCTAGCAAAATTCTGGTGGAGAAATTCATACTGTTCTAATGATTCTCTTGCAAAAGAAATGCTCTGGAAGATGATGTTGATTGTGCCTAAATTTTGTTGCAAAAGAATAAAAGAAATCATGCCCTGTTTGATAATTTCTACATGGCCTATTTAACTTTTTCCTTTTCAGTGGGACTTTCCTTCTTTTCCTTTTTTTTCCATAATGTTAAATATTGCAGCATGTAAAAATGTAAAGCATATCTGAACAAAATCAGACACTTTAATGGATTTAGTATTATTTTTTTCTTCACTCTATTCTTTCACACTTTCAATATCTGTATATTTCATTCAAAGTCACATTGAAAACTTTAACTCCCTACTGCAGTGTGCAGTTCTGCTCTCTGCATGCGTCTGTGAGGTATACACATTAGCCAAATTCTTGTACTTAAAATAAAGAAGTGTTTTAGAAAATACAATTGGGGGCTTTGCAAGCTTCTGAAAGTTGTTTATTCTGCTAGTGCTGCAGCAGAGCTCTGTAATCAGAACACATTTAGACTGGTTAGAGCGGTGAGTTGCAAGTGTGTGTGGATTATATCTGTGCTGGGGAATTTCTAGCTGAAGTGGACAGAACTATTGAAATTCAGCTTAGTGCAATCTCTTTACAAAAGTGCAATTTCTAAAGTACTATAGAAGTAAGCTGTATAAGTGCAAAGGTAGGGCATGGATTGATTATTTTGGAAGAAAGCGACACCTAAATATGAAACTATGAATCACCACCTTTCATACCATTTATTCCGGATACGGGGCACCGTTGGACAGAGAGCTGAAATATAATGAACATTGACTAATGAGGACATTAAATCACACATAAAGCAAAGACTGATGTCTTCCTTATGTGTGGACCACCTTGTATGCAGAAGCAAGTATCTAAATAACACACGCTTCAGTTCCTTAGCACTACAACGGTGGTACCCATCCCATTCTGCTGTCCTCCAGCGAACGTCCTGGAGAATACTGCGCTGTGGAAGCTGAGAAGAAGATTGCCTGGTGTCAGCTTGGCTGGTACCCCCGAAAAGGGCAGATAATCAGCTATGTTGCAATAGAACTGGCCTGATTCTCAGAGCAAGAAGACAAGTCAGACGAGAAACCCAGCCTTAGGCAGGAAGTAAATAGAGCTCAAACTGTAACTCAGAATCTTAATCAGTTTCTAAAAGGTTCCTCTGGCAAGAAATCAGCTGCTGTGTGAAGAGGAGCAAGGTGCAGAGAAGCCTTTCAGGAAGAAGTAGGCAGAAAGAGAGGAAATAAAGACACAGCTATGTTATCCACCACACAAACTTCCCCATACAGACGAGTCAGAGTAGAGGAATGGACTGAAGTAATTTGCCCCTGAGTTCAGGTTCCTCCAACAGTAAAAGTCAAAATAAAGAGATATAAAGATTGTTTCAAACATCTGAGAATAAAAGATGGCACGTGCTTCAAAATGTATATTAAAAAATAGTATTGACTGGTAGTATAGACATAAAGTGAATAGGGAAAAGGTTAAAAACAAAAAAGGAAAAAGAAATTTTCTCTATCATTTTCCTGGACAATCAAAATGCTTCAAGAAAAAATTGAAGGAGCTAACAATAGAACTGATGAGGAGTTCTTCATTAAAATATGTATAATGTCTTATTAATTGATCACACTTACTGTTACAGGAAATTCTGCCCTAAATATGTTTAAACTGGCAATTTAATGTACTTCTGAATTTTTAAAAAATGACACTAATGGTAATAATAAGGTTACAATTATAAAACCTACATGAGATTGATTAGGAGAACAATTCTTCACTTGGCAAATTACTGTGTTTGCAAGGTACCCCATCTCCTGCAGAAGATGTGGGAGCATCACTTGAAACAACATAGACACTGAACATTAATTATAACTCTGTTTTCTATGTTGCCTCTGTAGCTTTTTTAAATAAATAAATAAATAAAGTTGATAGCACAGACATCTACTTGGAAAAAGCTTGAACTTCACACATCAAATCGTTGCCCAAAGAAATCTTATGTGATTGGACAACATTCTCCTTTTTCCACCAGTAAAATCTGCTAAATCATAGAATCATAGAATCATAGAATGGTTAGAGTTGGACCTTAAAGATCATCTCGTTCCAACCCCCCTGCTCTGGGCAGGGACACCTCCCACCAGCCCAGGCTGAACAAACTTCGGTTCTCTTAAATTCTTTTCTCCCTTAACACCTGCAATGTTTATATGATACAGATATCTGTCTGTCAACCTTATAGGACTATAACAATGTTAAATCTGCTGTATCCAAAGTTTATATACAAGTTCATTTGGTACCCAGAAAATATTTCCTTCTTCACTAATTTCTCAAGTGTAGCTTATATAACTGCATTATATGGTTGTAAACTCAGGAATAAAACATCTTGTAACTTCAATTAAATCAAAACTATTTCTGGCTTGTTTATGAGAGTGATGGGACAGAATGCTGATGTTCTCTGAACTCTCTTCCTACCTATATAAAATATGTTTTAGGATATTGCTTCATTACTATATATCCATCTGTCTTCTACATTTTTTAAATTTAAGACTGCATAACAAAAGCTATTGCTTAATTTCTTTATTTCTTTCCTTGGAGAAAGGGGGGAAGGGGAATTGTTTGATTTGCTGATAGGCTTTTTGTTTGTTTAATTTGGTGAGAGAGTTTATGCATGTGCATGCTTGTTATATACGTGTGGGAAGGAATTCTTTCTGGAGAGACAACTTCTGAGTCTGACACTGGGGTCAGTTTTGTGTCCTTTCTTATTTCTTGCGAGAGTTTATGCCATAACTGAGGCTGAGCCTGTGAAGTGGGTAACTTTTTTATGTGACTCTTAAGCATCCCTCCTGTTAGTCAACAGTTGTGCTGAGCTGCCGCTATGAAAGGTCATGGAAGGAAAGCTGATCTCTTGGACATCGAGGATCAAACCCTTGGAGGGATCCGAGCATCAAGCCAGAGACCTTGAACCAGACCCTGCCATCAGTACAAAGCTGGTACGAAAGGCAGAGCACTTAAAGTAGCTTTGGCTATTAAGCAAACTGGCTGACAGATGTTTTTGGAGGGCATATATGTATATACATACCCCCTCTCATGCTGTTACTAGCTGGTGCTTTTTCAGGGTGTGTGTTTTCATCCTTAGATATAATGAGAAGCAATAATACTGTCTTATATTTTTCTTCCTCTTTAATTTTGTTAGCAAGTAAATGCTGATCAAGCTGATACACATAAGCACCAAAGCTATCCAATTTTCATTAACATGAACATTCTCAGCTGCAAACAATGCTATCACTTTAACAGTTCTTCCTCTGGAAATTCGCTTTTTTGTTTTGTGTTTGTTTTTGTTTTTTGTTTTTTTTTTCTGGTGGTGAAGAATCCACATGATTCTTCAGTAAATCAATCAGAACTCCTTTTCCTAGTGCAAATCAATCAATCAATCAATTTCTCATGCCTGACATTGGCTGTTATGTACTAAAGAATCACAAAGCACACATTTGGATTTCCTTAACAACATGTTTACCTTCCATTTAACACAAAGAGATTGCAAATACTTCAGAGGGCAAATACACAGACGTTTATGTTACTAGCTCCTATAAACTGCCCCTCCTCTATCATCTGATCTCTGGTATCAGGCCTGCCTTTAAAAGATGCACTTTCCTCACCTTGAAATATATACTGCTGTCTGGAAAAATTAAACTATACAGACCTATCACATTTTCTATACCTTACAATAATACTACAGTTATTTAGAGGAAGAATTCCCTGGAGTCCAGTCATTTACTATCAGGTTCTAGCTGTACCTCTGACAGGTAGTGTCATAGGGACAGTTTTCAAGTAACCGCATTCTCTTCCTTTTGCACCATCGAAAGGAAAAATAGCTCTTTCTGCTTTCTTTGCAAGGGTGCCTGGCACCCAGAGGAAGACAATGGAGAGGAAATGCTTGATGAACCCTCTGCTGACCCTCCTCCTCCGCGTTGGGGTTTGGCTGGTGAATTGAAGGGAATGGTACAACCTCTGGTTGTGACCAACTTATTCTGGGCTCTGCTCTGACTCTGCTCATTAAGAAGGGTTAAATTCTTCATTTCTCTAAACCGAAATGATTTATCACTAGTTTTAATGGTTTATATAGAGGTAAGGCCTATTATTTTCAGGGTAGAAAATTTGACTGGCAAAGAAAGTGTAAGATTTAGCACTTTTAATATTTCGTTATGCAGTCTTCTGCTTGCAAAAGTAGTAGCGGGTACACACCATTTGAAAACCTACGCATCGCCAAAAGTAGCTCTGGTTGTGTTCTTACACGCGTAGAGCATTACTCCAAAACTGCCCCCAGTGTGTATGTTCATAACTCAAATATACTCTAATTTGGAGATAACGTTGAGAAATTATTTTGTTCCATGAATGGATGTGAATTGTTTAATTGATCTTCTTTTTTTTTTTTTTTTGTGAACTTTCTTAATAGATAAGGCTGAGAAAAATATGGATGCTGAGTTTTTAGAAAGCATATTTAGTGTTTGTTAAAAGCGCAGAATTGACAGCCACTGAGACCTGTTCAGGAGCACAGGCAGTAGAATAGAAAGTTTTCTTACATCAGTTTTTCAGATGGGTTTTAACCTTTCTTAAGATGAGACACCACTGAGTTGAAAACAGAAGAGCATCCTTTACATCCGTTCAGTACTAAAGTCTTCTCTGCAAGGTGACAGTTAAGTTTACTGGTTATTTTGAAAAAAAAACACTAACAGAGTTATGACTTCTAGTTGACTAAATAACGTACTGACAAATGTACAATACAACTCATTTATGGGTGAGAGTTAAAGTATCATTAAGTTGATCTGATATTCTTTCTGATATTGGACAGACTTGTCCTTTATTAAAAGAAAGCTACAGCACTCTAAGTGCTTCTCCATATTGTATCTGCTATGAAGAGGCCAGCTGGAGTTTGGACAATGCAAAGAAACCCTCATCACTTTTGCTCAATCATTCCCATATTCCAAGAAAAGGACTTGTGGATGGTTGCAGATGTAATTGTGTGTGTGACTACAGTGTGGTTTTCCTGGAATTAGATATACTCATATTTATCAAAATTAGAGAGAAAAAAAACAATCCAGAAATACTGAGTACAATTTTTATGTGCTATTGTGTAGGAGTGATTAAAGTTCATAGAGTAGAAATGCATAAGGAGCTTTTTTCTAAGCTTGTCCAATGCCCCATATTCTTCAAATTTATTGATAATGAAGTTACCAACAAAAGTAAGTAATTCTTAGTATGCTTTTAGCATCCTGAGTTTTTTAGTATAGCTCGGTTTCCTAAGAAGTAATTGTGTTATTCAGCCTTTCTTATGCAGCTGTGTTTGTGGTGAAATAAGGGAAGCCGTGTCCCCATAGCCAAAGATGAATATGGCAAATGTGGAGATCTTCAAGACCTACAATAAAACCCCTTAAAAATATCTGCTCTTCTGTTGAGAATTCTAAGCAGAGAATGCAGGAAAGGCAACTGTGTTGTTTACCTAAGTCTGTGGAAGTTTTTCATGAATTTATCTCACAAGACTATTCAAGAATATTCAAAAGAATATTCAAATACCAGCAAAACAGGTACTGAATTGGCTTCACACAGTGTGAGACAAACTGAAGACATTCTAATGATGCCTTAAATCTAACAATGTTTTACAATGACACTCAAAATACTTTACCCCTTATCACCACAATACTTACCATCTTACCAAGGAGGAGACTGGATCTGCCACTAGTGCCAAAAATATCGCACAGGGCAGAAGGACAGGGAAACAGTGCCTCTTGACTGTTATCTTCCTATCTCCTCTGCATCTTTTCAGATTTTTTATCTTTTTCATTCTACATAACGGTAGTACATGCTGCATGGCCTTGCACAGCAGATAATTTTAAAATTTGAAGTTAGATGCAACACCAAAATAAACGGAGATGTTTTTTCTGACTTCAATGGCTAAATCTACATAAAAAACCCGACCTCCTGGGGAACCCACACCACCCATTTTGTTCTTGTGACCACGAAAATTTTCACAACAGCATTGCGACAACTGTAATGTTGGGTTGGGCTGGTCTAAAAACTGAGATACGGTTCTGCAGGCAATATTTTAATTTGGCTGGATCCATGCTGATTTACATCAGATGTAGTCTGACCCACCTAGCTTTTAAAATAACTTAGCGCCCTTTATTATAAAGTTACATAAAACTGCTGGTGACTCTTATGTGTATAGACTGTTTGGTAAAACCAGACCAGAATCAGCCTGCTTTCAACCAGCCTCGGTCACAGCAGGATGCTGATCACTGAGAGCATAACATTACTGGGCTCCGCCGTACAAAAGTGTCACACTAACACAAGTAAACGGCAGGAACAGCAGAGACGCTTTGCGCTGATTCATCCTCTCAAGGCTCTACTGAACAGTCAGAGTGCTTAGACCATACAGGGGACAGGATGTCCCCTATAATGTGTTTTAAAGTGGAGTACAGGAGGCACAAGTCTTTCCCCAAACCACAGCCACCGTAGCCCCTTCTCAGGGTGCCCGGCACCCTGAATGCTGGGCAGCCTTTTTCTGCTTGCAGAAAGTTTAGAAGGTTGTGGAGCATCCTCCAAGGCCTTGAAGGTATAAGATGGTGAGCATGCTGCCCATCTATAACACAAGATCTTACTGGCCTTAAGATTAATTCTCATGAAGACTTAAAGGATGCTGTTTTTGCAAGTTTTTCTAATGTGTTTTCTGTCCATATTTTCAGAAGGAGTTGTTGGTAGTGGGCATCATTGTTTTGAGCCACAGAATTTAAACGCTTTGGTCTGTTTTTCAAAGTTCGCAAGATCTGCAAACATCAGGTGGTTGCCAGTGTCTTCTGCAATCAGGCCTAACAAGGGACAAAGTGGATGTTCAAAATCCATGTGGGCATTTGGCCCTCAGTATATGAATGTTTTGAAGAAAATCTTGTAAAGACACTTGGCTCCTGTGTTATTTTTTCCATCCAATTTCAGAACAACACAATGCAATCAGCATCAACACTACCCTCTTTGTAATTTTTTTTCCACTTGTCCACTTACAAAAACTGAAGATAGACAACTTCACTTATGAGGCACACCGGAAATCATGGAAAATATTAGGAAATGATAACTCCTGACACTCAATATTAAATCTACTAGCTACTTCCATCAACTTTTAATTATGTTTTGTCTACTATAACTTCAAAAAATTAAAAGAAAACTGCGAAAACTTCTGCTACAGTTTAGCACCGAAACCATCTGTTAGCCCTCATTTGTCTCTATTATTGCCCCCCAAACACACACAAGATTTTGCACGTGTGTTTGTGTCTAGCCTCTATTCCATGAAGAGTTCAGGGTTGAAATCTTGGACCCACTGAAGCCTGGTTGTGTGCCATCTTGAGACTAGGACTAAGGACCTCTGAGAAGAATGGCAAGAATAGCTTCAGATAGGATGAATTAAGAGAAGAGTAAGAAAGATGGAATAAAAATGACATTTTCAAAGCAAGTTTTACTTGACAGTTCTTTGCAGTAAGCAAATTACTCCATTCTCTTTCTAAGACGTTTGTGGAAAGACCAGTAAGATATTGCAGAGAATGTTGGAACACAGTTGAGAAGTAAAGTTACGCTCCCTGCCATGGTCATTCACTCGCTGATTAGCAAAAATAAATGAGCAGGAAGTTTATGTGTGTTATGGTTTGAGAAACCCACAACAATTTATTGTCATTTAGACAATTATTCTCTCACCTGGCGACCCCTTCCCACGTGGGAAGGGGAATCGGGGACAAGCAACGAAACAGGAGGGTTGAAATATAAGTAGATTTAATATGATTAGACTAAATAATTAATATTAATAACACTAAAGAACCAGTATTGATTCTGATAGCAATATAAAATATGCAAGGATTAGACTCAGCCCACTCTGTCCTTAGGAAGCTGTGCACTCCTGGCAGGGGACAGCAAATGTGGGACACTGAGTGCTGCGGCTTCAGGAGGAAGGGAAGGGCTCAGGCTTCCAGCACCAGGGCAAGGAGTTCTCAGGATCACAGCCATAAAGGAAGGGAGAGAGCTCCTCAGCAAATTTTGTAATTTATATTGAATGCGACATGCATGGTATGAAATAATCTTGTTGGCCAGCTTGGGTCAAGTGCTCAGGTCTCGCTCCTCCTCATCCCTGCACCTGGAGAGCTTGAAAACACTGAGACCTTGAAACCCACACACCATAGCTGGCTGTAAAGCAAATATTTTCACAAATTCAGACACTAGAGTCTTCTAAAAGTGCAGTTTTCCCAAGCATTAGAAGAGAAATGAGTCCTGTGTCGCTCAAACCAGAACAATGTGGTAAGAAACAGGCAGGCACATTATCTTCTATAATATTATGCCAGATGGATATCGCTTTCTTGAATTGCTCACTAAACTGTGAGGGTCACAATTGCTGATCCTATTCAACACTGGTCATTACACTAAAAGGACCACAAGTGAAGAACACTGCTGGCTTCTAAACTTGGGAGGTGTGTGGAGTGTGTGTGTGACTTTAATTTGATGTATCTTTAAAAATGTGCTGGGAAAACTAGCATTTTCTTTTAATTGATAGAAAGTGACTTCAATTAACTCTTTGGACCATTTACAGCCTTGATGTCCCTCAAAATGCCTTTTGGTTATTCCACTATGTGATTTGTGTGTTACACTGCTGAGATTCTTCACTTTGATACTGTTAATACAGTGAAAATGACTCCAAAAAGTGTCATAAGGAGGGAAAATCATAAGTATGGAGTCTATTCTGATGTTAACATAAGTGAAAAACCAGTAACTTGAAATAAACAGAATTGTGCAAGAAACATGGATGTAGATATGGGTGAATCTTAAGGTCAATTTATGTTTAAATTAGAATCAAATAACCATTAAAATCATTTACAGGAGACATCTGGGCATTGAAACTGGATTGCATAAGAAAATTGTTCTCCTTTTCTTGGACTCAGCATTAATATGGTTGCCGTTCCTAAATTACTTCTGAAGATTGCCTTTTGTATTGTAATGGAATTGTTGTGCAAATATGACTTACTACATAAAATTAGAGCTGTTATACTGTCCCTTATGCTTTTGTGTTAATCTATAAGAAGTTTACTATGTCCACACAAGTCATAGCAGATTCTGCCCTCTGGTGCCCCGTGCTCTGTTCTGCTATTTCTTTACTCCATGTAGGATGGCATCGAAAATAAATGTAGCTTCTGCAACTGAAAGGGAAAAAAAAAAATATATATTTAGAAGTATGTATGTGTGCACATCATGTATGAATCTTAAATTTAATGAGAAATAAATACCACAGAATGCTGGTAAATGGGTTTTTAAAAGGAGTTTTTTACTACTCAGAATGTTATTTAAGGGTGGCCCAAAAGGACATCCAGAAACAGATACTCAGTCTGTACATGCATCCACTAAAACTACTAAAAGGCATGCGAAAAATCATTTTCCAAAAGAAATCCCAGGGATGAGAGAACAATGACCTTACAATAATTATTACAATCTCCATTCCTGAAAGGAGATAAGTTCCTATCCCTATCAGTAAAATAAACTTAAAATAAACTTGTTTTGTTCACTATGTCTATTATTATAGAAGAAGACATCAACAGAAATCACCAGACCAAAAAAAAAGAAGTACTACGATGCTTAAAGTGTAAAAGAAAATCCTGGCATTCAGCAAGATCTGAACTGTTCTTTAAATTTGTTATTATTCAATATGATGAAGTATTTTATCAGGATCTACATAAACAGAACCTGATGGATGCTGCTTGTCAGACTGAATTATTAAACTTTTAGCAGAAGGGAAAAAAGGAAACTGATGGATATTTCCACCTTTTCTGCTTGTGATCAAAACCAGTATGTTTTGTGTATTTAAAATTAACATTACAAGAAAAGCATTTCAGCTGTACAGACTTGTCTGTTCGTACATGACTGGAAAAAAAATCCCATTTAAAATGACACTTTAGAGTTGAATTACAGCCATTTCAGTGTGACTACTATGCAATCTTATTCTGTTTATCAGTGTAAAATGTTTTTCTAGCTTATCAAAAATCATATTTTCCTTTTTCTGGTTCATTTATCAACAGAAATACCAGATAAGCCAAACTGAAAACAAAATCAGTGTCCACTGGTTGAACATTAGAAAACGGTGCTTTCTTTTTATAGGAAGAAATCACCTGCATATACTCTTATTGTCCTTGATTTGCCGTTTCTGCATTATCCATGTGTGCAACCACTTGCGCAAAAATAAGGAACCTCCACGGCTGTCTATATTAAGCCAAAACATCCTATGAGGAAGTATGTTACAGCTCATATCGGCATTAAATATTACAATCCACATGTTTAACAGCTGGCAGTTTTGGAATGACAGGAACATTGGAAACCAACCAAAGATGGGAGTGATGTTTCACTATGTTTTTTGTCCATTGATATATCATCGTGCTTGAAACTTTATATTAATCTCCTTAAGTTTCTTGTAGATCAACAACATACATATATAATCACTTTTGTCTGTACCAACGTGAAGCAATAATATGTTAAACTCCTATTCATCCAGAGAGAGACAGAGTCAATAAAAAGTCCTAATTTCGGCAGAAGCAGGAGCGGAAACAAAAGGATTTAATGAAATGATCTGTTTACAAAATGCTAAGGGAAGGTTCTCTCAGAGAACTGCATTAAATCCAATTCTGTTTTTTTTAATGTGGCTTGGAAAGCTGTCTCCTGAAGCTCTGCCTTGTCTTTGCAAATGCAGTGACACGACTTTTCAAAAAAACCCCCCACCAAAACAAAACCTGAAGAAAAAAACATTTAACTCCCCCTCCCCAACTTTGCTATGGCTCTCTAAATAGCCCAGAAGAGATAAATCAAAGCCTGAACTGTAACCTTACACTTATATACTTGTTAAATGACTTTTTTACAGTCTGTTATTGCTAGAAATTGGATTGCTTTTAAACTAATGTTGTCTGGCGGGCAAAAGTGAGTGAAACCGCAAAGCCTGGAGGAACACTAATTACTTGTTTTAATTAGCAGCAACTTTCACTAGAGTATAATCTCCCTACAGGCCACTTTTCGGTAGGTGTGTGGGGAAAAAAAAAAAAAAAAAAAAAAAGAT
>NW_009648822.1:415650-486308 GCF_000708025.1 Charadrius vociferus
CTGCTGCCCTGGGGGGAGCGGGCCCTACAGCCGGGCTGCTCGCCTCCGAGACCTTTAGCAATCACTCGCACAATGCAGCCCCTTATTTTATGCTGCTACATCATAAAAGTGCTCCTTTTGTTACATTTCCCCCCTTTTAAAGGGCCTTAATCCCTTTCTTTTCAGGCTGGCCTGCGGTGAATTCCTCAGGGACATCCCACTCGCCACAAGGACTGCAATGGCCCACTCCAGCAGCCCCGGCGAAGCTTTCAGCCTTTATTTTATTTAAATTTTTTTTTTCTTTCTTTCTTTTTTTTAAATTTTCCCTGCCGCCACTCTCCGGAGAACATTAAATTGCACTTTTCATTCCCCTCGCCATAGGGGGAACCCCCTTAATGATGAGAGAGAGAGAGAAATTCCTTCACTCCCGCCTATGACACCATTTTGCTGCCGAGAGGCGTCTCCCCGGGCCGGAAATCAAACATGGCTTCCAGCAGGTGGACAGTGCGGAAGGTCACGGGCTGAGAAACGGGGAGGCTATGGGGAACTCGGCTTCCCACAGCAAATTAAGTCATCTGTGAAACCTTTTTCATTTACCGGGAACTGGATTTATGACCGCTTCTAAGGCCCGAAAGAGCTTGAATACAGATGTTCCTCATCGAGAGTGCATGGGCTTGTGTGGCTGCGTGGCTGACCCAGACTGTTACTATTTTTGTTAATAACAGGTGACGTAAATTTCAAGGCAGAAGAAAAGAAAGGGTACCTCTGTTTTGATTATTGCTCAAAAAAGAGCTAGGAAAAATACTAGTATCTTAGTTAAACGTTGTCTGGAGTCATAAGAATACGTTAAAGCCCACTGCAAATGTAAGTAAATGCTGGACATAGAGAAGCCGGTATAATGATCCTTTTCGTTTCATGAATTTGGAAAAAATATTTGGCTTTTAAGGAGTAAAACGAGAATGTCCTCACCACGAATCTGCCTTACCTTACCTCGAGCAGAGTAAGATTCTCAAAGCAATATGACATCTTCAGAGCATGAATTTGGGTTTAACCAAACTGTGGAGCTCTGCCAACTTTCATCCCATGTCAAGGATACCTTTTTCATCTATAGTTTATTTTCCCTCTTAAAACAAACGCAGTAACATTACATACCACAAAAGGATAAATATTTCTCAATTAAATGCTAATATTTATGTGCCAACCCTTGTTAATTGGAATTTGAGACGGACATCGTAGAAAAACATTCTCCAATGATGAACATACTTTTGTGCATGTATATACCCACACATATATGTACACATACATGCATGCTTTGGGGACGTTACAGAAATCAGTCTAAACCGTCAAATTTGTTGACGTGCATCATGACATGTATCTGTCGGTGGAGTGGAGAGCGCACAGGAAGACTGTTTCCAGAAACACAAGTTACAGATGCTGGAGTGACAGCTGCCACCTTCTGATCAATGTATTCATATTTTGATCTTAATTAATCTGATGCAATGACACAGCAAAAAAAAAAAAAAAAGCGTTTTTAACCAACGCTTTTTGTGTTTTTTTCTTTTTCGCATTCTGCCTTGCAAAGTTGCAAACCTGTACTTTAACTCCTTTATGTAAATTTTTTTGCAGCATTGTCCTTTTGTTATGTTTTGCCACGTATAGGCAGGATTGCCACATTCTGTGATAGATTTAAAAACGTACTTTGTAGTGTATTTCAGACATGAAAGTAAATAACTGCTTTTGTAAAACAACAACAACAAGAAAAAAAAAAACACCTCCATGCCCAGAAGCAAAAATCCCCACAAGCTAGGGAAAAAAAAAAATAATAAAAATCACAGGGGCAAAAAGCAGAAAACACCAAGGAAAACTCTGGACAGTATCACACAATGGATCCTTATTCGTGGCATCTTTGCCTAAGAAGGAAAAGTGTCATTCCTCAATAAATAACCTTTTTACCATCGGGGGGACGAGGTGGGGGGGGAAGAGATGCAAGTAGAAAGATATTCACGGAGCAAATTAAAGCAGCTCTCTTGTCACCGCGCATCCCCACAACCAGCCTGCGCCCTCAGCGAGAGCCGGTTGTGGATAATAAGAAAAGGAGAATTAGAAGCGCTGAAATAAATAAATAAATAATAATTAAAAATAATTTACCACGGTAGGCATGTGCTGGATTTCATTTTCTCTTTCTCTGCCTCCCTGCGCTGGCTCCAGCGAGCTGGTTGCCTGGAAGACCGAGACGGAGGGAAGGAGAGATTTGAATGAAAAAAAGTAAACATTACCAACAAAGACTATAATTGAAAGGGGCTTTGTGAACAAGGGGTGTTGTCGGAGAGCAGAATGGGAAAGGGTGGGGCTGCCTGGGGCTCTTTGTCTCGGCGCACACTGGAGCTGCCTGTAGTGCTGCATTGTACTAGGCAGGAATTTACCATCTCACAAGCAGGCTAATAGCTACCTCCACAAACAAATCGAACCATAAAGCTTAAATATTTATAGCTATTTATGACTCCATTTTAATAATTAGTGGCCACCTCCACTGTCAAGGCCTAGTTTTTCCTTTTTCTTTTCTTTTTTTGGGGGGGTTTCTTTTTTTTTTTAAACTTTTTTTTTTTTTTTTTAACTTTTTTTTTTTTTTTTTAACTTTTTTTTTTTTTTTTTAACTTTTTTTTTTTTTTTTTATGGACTGTACTAATTGCTTGTTAGGCTGCAGAACACCACTTCTGAAGCTGTTCTGTGGATGCTCTGCCACCCAGAAATGACTGAAGAAAAATAGCTCTACAGCAGTTATTTGCAGTATTTACAATCCAGTTTCAGATTCCCTACTCGGACAGTTAGAAATCTTTTCGGTTTTTTGTTTAGGTTTCCCGCAAAAATGGGTTTTATCATAAATTTAGTGCCACCTGATGTGCACGGAATGGAAACAGGGAAAATACAAATGCAAAGAATGAGGCTTAGAGCGCAGATGATTACTGCTTACTAACTACTTGGCTGTGTTTGAAGCAGTTTGTGCAAAGCAGTACAGCTGAACCCGGTGCATAGTGTGTAACCATCCTATCACTAAATGATATTAAATGAGGCTTGGAAATAATGTCAGGAATAACTTCCATTGCATCGTTTTTAGTCTGATCTATATACCTGCAGCATCGACATGGACATTTCAATACAGCACATACCTATAAAGTCTCCCCATTGTGTAACCTCAAGCTGCTTGAATTCTTTTATTAAATTTCCTTATATTTTTAAGCTACTGCATGCGCATCAATGCAAACAATTAAGGCAATGAAAACTTACAGTACAATAGATAAAGCAAAACCCAGACAAAAAAAAAAAAAAAAACTCCTGGAAAAACCTTGCTTTACATTTTTAAACAGTTTCCCAACTCTGGCTCCCCTGTCACAATGCTTTTCTGTTTGCCCGGATGCCAAGGTATAGTTTTGATTCCTGACTTTCTTATTACAATGGTGAAGGCAATAACAGTATTTTTGTTAATGCATTCTCTTTTACCATAATGCCCTCATAACACTGAGGTAAATCTGATAGCTCAAACTCAGTCCTTAAGGAAATAGGAGATTGGTTAAAAGGATGCAGGAAAGTTTTCAGTTGATGAAAGGCTTCAGTTTTGGACATTTCTTTTTCTTTGTGCCTTTTTTAAGGGTCTGATCTAATACTCGTTGTAGGAAACGGAAGGATCCCAAGTAGCTTCATTGGGATTTGGATAAGTCAATAAATCCTCTCTCTTCTCTTTGTACAGCAGCTACACCTCAAGAAAAGTGGTGATAACTACCCTGTGAGATCAGAACACAGCTCTGTAGTTGTAAGCAAAATCGTTCAGTGTGGAGCACACAGAGACATGGATTTGCCATGTAAGCAGTAGGTTCAATGTTTTCTTCTCTGCGATGTGGTATGCTCAAATGGCCATACATTTGGAGGGCCAGTCTCCGAAGCATCCTACAAACTGTGGTAAGTGCCAGTTATGTGTGGAATGACATTTTTAATCTGAGAGCAGAAAGTGGTTTTTTTTTTCCATAATTTTCGCAGAAAAGTGCTAATAACCACTTCCTGTACTTCTGTGTAAACATGTATATCTACACCTAGTTATGTTGTTATTCTGTCTGAGATAGTTCTCAGGAAAATAAAATGATTGGTTGGTCTGCACTCCACAGTGGTAGCAATGATGTATTTAAATGTTACTCTCTTACCACTTATCAATGTTGAGTACATTCAGAACAATTCTTTATTCCAGGTTTCTATTGACCTTCTCTTCCCTTAGGAAACTCATGAGTAGTTTTTAGCTGCCACTGCGAAATAAGGCACTGGAACAGTGTTTTCATATTTTAACATTTTCCCCCATTCTCAAAATTACTAAACAGAAACTGCAAGAAAGACAAAAGCCAACACATGGCAACCAAAAGAAGATATTCCATACATACTTATTGGTTACAAGACATTGATAAGGGCTATACTACAGATTTGTGTAAAAACACATGTGATTTCATTAGTTATCTTTTGGAAATTAGTATCAAGAAATATTCTATTCTAAATGGGAGAGTAACACAAAACAAGGGTATACCCAAATTTGTTTCATAAAGTATATTAATATTAAGCCAAAGTTATGTAAAGCTATGGACAGAAGAATTTGCTGTGTGAAAGTCATAGCCTCTGCTATGCCTGAAATTAGAAAACGTGTTGATAATGGTCCGTTTTGTCCTTAAAGTACTAGAAAGGCCTAGTACTTTTTTTTTAAGTGCTTGACCTGTTTCTTATGACCAGCTGTATGTATTTCAGAATTTTCCTGAGTGCTGCCTGTATTTCGTCCAATGACAGTAAAATAATCATTCTCCATGTGAAAGTTTGTACCACCTGTGTTGTCTTTCTCTTACCTGCCAAAGTTTCTTTCCGGTTACTATTAGGACCTGCAAAATCTAGAGACCAGCAATAGCTAAATTGTTTGAGAGAGTGCTGGATCCAATACTTATCAATCATTGGGACAGCCTTTAATTATAAAGTGTTTAAATAAAGTTAGTTGCTGATCAAATCTGTCGTAATGACTGATAGGAATTGTAGCCCACTCACTCACAAACAGCTATTGGGGTCATCAGGACCCTGGAGGCTACTACCTTGCAAGAGCATAAAATAGAATTCAGGTTGTGAAAGGTAATACCCTTCAGGTTTGCATCTCTCTCATCTGGAGCCTTTGAGAATTAAAAATTGCGTATTTCATTTACAGTGGCCCTGGAGAAATGATGGCCTCACAAGTCTCTCATGACCTTCAGGCAGTACGAGTACCCTACATATTTGACTTTTCATTTTGGAAGGTGAAAGAAGAAGGTACAACTAATTGCAAGGTTCACAAGCTGGTAGCTGGTGGCTCACTATACAAAATTTGGAAATCTTGAGGGTGGCAAGAACCACAGGTTCCACCCTTCAAAATCTAAACACTGAGAAAACCTTCATCACTGGGAACAAGTATGAACCACAGATAAAGAACATAGTTTTGGGGACGTGAGGTTCTGAGCTTAGATTACCCCTGGCCCCCTCCTATTCCATAGTGAGATGGTGACTTTAGCAGCTCATTCTCACCTACCTACCAGCTTGGCAACAAGAACATCATGGCAGGTTTCGAGCAATGGGAGCAGTGATCCACTGTCCTGCATGTGCACGTTGACTGGGCAGCCGTGGTCTGATGGCACTGCTAACTGATAATGTTGTTCTACCAGAATAATTTGTGTTTGTCTTCTATATCCGGTCAATAATTTTCAGGAAACCTGCAGGAACTGAATTATTTTTTAATCTTTTGTGGATGTGTGAAATTTCTCTGGAACCTGTTGAAACTGGCCAACTGGTCAAAAATTACTAAAGGGGAGCTAGCAGGCAGACAGATGGACGACACAGCCTTATTTCCCTGGAAACCAGGCTGTGTCTTCAAATCCCAGCTACTATTGATGTAGTTATTTCCTCACATGTGTAAAATGTGTTTGTTGGTGACCTTTGCAAAGCTTGACTAAGCAGCTTGGATGACACATAATAAAACAAGATTTTCAGTGACTAGCAAGAAAATTAATTTTCTCATTCTGAATGATTACCTGTTGAATGATGCTTCAAGCATATCTGCAGAATGTAGCTTCTTCCTACTAAATATAGCAGGGTTTTTTTGACTTAACTAGTTATCTTGGAACAAGAGGCTTGTCTTTTACCTTTTGCTCACCCACTTCCTTCACTTATGAGCAATATTAAACCCATTTGCCTGCCTGTCAGCTTGTCACACACAAGTTTACGTCTATACTCCTGCACTTATCTGTATCTACACCCCTTACGCACAAAATGCTTTCATAGAACCGATTTGTGAAAAAAGACCACCTTACTCTCTCCTCAAGATCAATATTTGTCATAAGGCTTATGAGAGGTCAGCCAACTATCCAGCCAGTTCTCCTGAAGGAACAGACAGCTCCTTCTTTTACTGTAAAACAGTTCCTATGCAGATCTGAGCGTAGTGAACTGTGCATATTAAATTCCATCTTTTTTTCTACAACCTTGGGCCGCAGGTTTTTTGGGGCTGAGATTGCTCCTAACAGCTTCCTCCTCCTCTCTAAAACCTTAAATATTGTGTATTGGCTGCCATAATGGAGCCTGCATCCTGTCCAAGGTTCTTAGGTCTGGTGGTATCATGTGAAACATAATAGTACAGATTTCTCATTTCTATTCAACTGGAAACACTGTGTTGCCAGGAAAAGCCTATTTTGTGATTATCTGAAACCTCCATTTCCAGTATCATTTGAAAAGAATAACAGGAGAAAAAAGTAACATGAAGATGAAAAAGAAATTCTTCCTAATTGAACTGAACACTGGAAAGTTTGTCTATGGCTAGTAATTCTGGACTGTTACTAGTCTTTGTAAATGAAATGTACGGTACTACAGGTATGTTTTACTGCTGGAAGGAACCCCACTGAACCCCGTGAGCAGTGGGAAGAGGATTTGGCTCAGGGGCTTTTGTAAGCTCTAGTTAAGAAGTGAGTGATAAAAAGGATGAGTTCATTTTAAGAGTGAACTTGAAAATATTCTACAGAGGTGTAACATTCACACGCCGGAGTAAATATCACAAAGCATCTTTTGCTTCTGAAACCTAACTGCTGTCATAATGACCATCTGCTGGCTGTAGGTTTCTAACATTCCCTGACCTATGACATTTATGACAAATTACGCACCAAAGTGCTAGAGACGGCTTGTTAAAATGAAGCCTGAGGCCCACAAGTTCTCAACCCCTTTTGTCTTTAAAAGCATGGGTTAAATGGGAACAAGAAGTAGTTTGGACAGAAAACAGACATGGCAACGGCTAAAAGGAAATGAAATCCTAATCCTCTAACCCTTTGACTTTTGCAGCTTGCTGCACAGCAATGTGCTTTCAACCATTAAACTACCTTAACCTTCTGAAGAGCCAAATCAGTTCAAATTGACTGAAAATTTGCACATCACCACACAAGCCTTGATTGATTCCTATTTGAAAATTGTATGGAAGACAACCATTTAATGCAATATTTTTAACCAACAAAATATGTTTCACAGTCACCTCCAGTGCACAGTATAATTGGTGTCATATAAAAGCAATGTGAAGAAACACTTTTCAAAGTCACAAAGTTAGTCTAGCTGTAAAACACACTGGTGTCAGATTTAGACAGATCTCTAGAGTTTTTTCAGGGCTAGCGAATATGTACAGGAATTTAAAAAACATTTTCGTTCTTTTTAACTCTTTCTTTGCTGCATTCACCAGCTTATCCTGTTGCCCTGCTTCTGGGTTTTTAGCTCAGAAACTCAATTCTTGTTTCAAAATGTTGTTTCTTTAATATATATAAAAGAATGAATTATGGACCTTACTTTTTTTAAAAAAAATAGCCTATTTTAAAGCGAAAAGGAGAAATTGTAATATTTTATATAATTAGTGCAAACCCTCTCAAGTTCTAGCAAATGCTACCAAATAATTATCATAAACCCAATGAAAAAAGAAATCTGCACACATTATATTTGTAACATTAATAGACTATGCATTAAGATGTCAAAAGAGTAAAATAGCACGTATAGGTAGTTTGAAACAAACACCTGTTGAAAGTTCGTTATAAAATTCATCTTTATTTTTTTTTCTTTATCTAGAATCTTAATTGACGCAGCATAAAGTAGTGCATTGAAAAAAAAAATTCTCAAAATCAATAGTATTGCTAAGTTTCTGATAAATATGTTAAAAAAAAAATAGTCAGGCTAGAAGGACCTCCAGGATTAGATATCTAAAATGTCTGTACATATCCACATGCTTTTAAAAAAGACTTTTTTGTACTGTATCCCATGACCTTTATATTAGGTAATGACCTGTGAAAACAAAGTAGGCATTACACGATAATGTTATATGACTTCATGATGGTGTTTGGTCAAACCACTGTAACATTTCAGTGTTGCAAGAATGAATGCATACGCCACCAGCTTCCTGAGCAGAAACCCCCTGCCACGTAGCTTTGCTGCACAAAGTTAAAAACAAAAACCTAAATGTATAAAATTTAGCAAAAGTATTCATACGACTTAGCAGGCCTTCTAACCCTTCCTCCCACAGGCTTCTGTTACCTGTGTTTCTTTCCTTCTGTCATCTTCAAGAAGGAGGTCTCGCAGTTTGGTACCTCTATGGTATCTCTAGGAATTCGCAGGCTGCCGCGATTGACTTTGTCTTTGAATATATCTAGCCCTTGGCTTCTCCTTTCACAACGTAATGCTGTCCTGAAATGAATGAAAAGCAACGAAATGGCTATTGGCAGGAAGGTGAGTTTATTTTTATTCACTTGCCCACCAGAGAATCAACCAGGTCTGTCAACTGATCTGCTAAGGAAAAAAGAAAAAGGTCATGCAAGGAAAAGGTGCATATAAAAGGAGAAAGCAGAAGAACATGATGGGTACATAAGACTCATAATTCAGGCAAGAGTTTAAGCAAGTATGAAAAACTCTCTTTCTGCATTTTCAGATTAAATGCTCTGTTTAAATTGGATATGCTTTTAATTTGTTTCTGTTAGAAACATACCAGACGTGATCTTCATCTCCATAAAGCCCCAGTCACCTTAATTTTCTGCCACATTGATTTACATGAAAGGAAATTCAGGAACATACAACTTAGCTAATGCCTGCTAAACTGTTACCTACAAAGATATATGGAATCACTCACTGTAAATAAAGTAGCCTACATGTAAAATATCTCTAGGGTATTCTTATCTAACTTTGAAAATGTAGATGAGACAGTAAATTATTTTCCTGTCTGACACAGGTCTATAAACTTTTCTTCAAATTTTCATTCCACATCAGTGTAAAAGGCAGGCTTCGCAAAGTTTGCTTGTTTCTTTCTCCCAGAAAAAAGGGGAAGAAAGGGAAGAGAGAAAGGAACTGAGACCAGGATAACAGACAGCTCAGTGAGCTCAGACATTCACCTAGGGAGCAGAAGATTTGGGTTTTGTTCTTGCCAGTTTTCACTTTCCAGTGCTCTACTCCTTCGCTGAAATAATTGTGTTGTGGCAGTCAGAAGACTTGACATAAATGCAAGCACAAGGAGAGGGTGATGAACTTTAATTCCATAATTATTTGTTTCTCCAAAATGGAACAGCTCCAGCTGATGAGTCTAAGACACACACCCACCCAAGTGACTTGAATCACTCAAGTACGAGTCTCAAGCTTGTCTCCCATATTGCCAAGTGAATATAGCAACCACCAGTCAATAGTCTTGGTTTTGATCATAATAATCATAGAATAATAGAATCATAGAATTGTCTAGATTGGAAGACACCTTTAAGAACATCAAGTCTGACTGTTAACCTAGCACAAGTCCACCACTAAACCATGACCTTGAGGACCACGTCTACATGTCTTTTAAATACCTCTAGGGATGGTGACTCCACCGCTTCCCTGGACAGCCTGTTCCAGTGCCTGGTAACTCTTTCAGAGAAGAAATTTTTAGTAATATCCAGTCTAAACCTCCCCTGGTGCAACTTGAGGCCATTTCCTCTTGTCCTAGTGTACTAGGAAGCTGAGAAATTTTTCATATTCAACTTACTGTGTTCTTCCTTTCTCCTCCCCACTACTCCTTAGTGGTTTGGCTTTGATGAACTGAAATTTTTTTTAAATTAAACTTATAAGTCAGAAAAACCCCTGTCTATGCTTACTCTTGACTGGAAAGAAATTATCATCTTTGGTTAATTCTGGGGTGGAGAGACTTCAAACACATTTAATTTTATTCTTAAATTCATTATAGAGCTTTTCACATGCTTAGGCAGAAAAACAAAACAGTGCTGCACACTTACGGATGAAACACCTTAGTAACTTTGCCACCCAAAAAGTACAGGTATATCTTATTTGACCTCATATACTGAGCATGAGAAGTCATGAAACTACACCAGGAAAAGTATATCCAGTCTCTGGACAGGGCAAACACAAGTTCCTAAGAAACGGGCAGACAGAAGATCTCTTCTACACCCACAGTAGAGCTGGTGCCAGCCTCGTTATGCTACTGGGTCTTCTATTTTTTTTTTTTCCATGGCCAAGAGCACATCATATCTAGCTTAATACAAACACCCCTTCTAACAATTTCTGTCTCTGTACATAGCACTTCTTTGATCTTCTAAGTAGTTCATTCATATAGCCTTAGAGTTCCTCTCCTCTATTATTCAAAAGATATCAAAATATGGATTTTGAGTATCTCCATTTTCTGTGTCCTCTGAAAGGCATATCCAAGAGGCTTGATCCTCTCTGAAGTTTGTGCAACAGCCCTCAAAACACCTCAGCATTCTGTAAAGCGCCTCTAGTTGACTACCCTAAATTAGAAAACTTTTAAGACACTGAAAAACATGGGACATTGATTATGTTTAGATATTGCTTTCTTCATGCATCCACATTTTCTGGGCTATTCTAAATTATTTTGTCATGAACATGTGTGGAAGTAAGGAGTACATAGTATGTTACATTTTGTTATCTGTCTATTGCTTAAAAGACATCTATATCAATATCATTGAACATATCAATTTAAAAGAATGCAAGTCATGAAGGAAAAGATAGAACAGCTTTCTATGTGAGCAATAATCCTCTAACTATTGTGATTACAGTATTAATCATGAGTTATGCATCCCAGTTCAAACTGTGACAATATATTACGACATTAAGGCCATTACAAATCCTATATCAAAGAAAACTACTGGTATTGGAAATAATGATTTTCAATACCACTCTGTTTGTCACAACAAATTAATAATTTAAAATATTAATAAACAGATTTTATTTTTTTTTTAAATGAAATTACCTTTTCTCTAAACAAGTTAGAGAACTTCCTCTCAAAAAGTCACTGAAATCCACCTGGATATCTGATTAACAGTCTGATTGCAATTTTGCAAAGACTACTGTATACTTTATTACAATCTTTGTAGTTTGTCGTTTGCAACGCAAATCTCGTGATTTGAAGCTCTCATGGTCCCTTCCCTCATATGTTTTTTGTAATCTAGTAAAAATATCAAAGCAACCCTGGGACTAGGGTCCTGTCTACAAATAATAGCAATAAAAGGCTCACTTTGCATGTTATATAGAGGTCACAGATACCAAAAATTCTTCCATATGGGTTTGAAGCTCTTTAATCAGATTTATACCAGGAGGTTAGCCTTTCCTGCACCCACTAGGATCCTTGGCCTCAAAGAGAATTCAGTACAACCAAAGGCAGGACATGTTACAGCTACTGCCTTGGGCTTCTCCCATGTGGAAGATAACAGTCTTATTTTTTTTAGATTTGTGAACAAGATATTGCTGCAGGAGGGCACTGAGACTACAGAGCATTCTATGGTTTTCCCCCACTACCCATTTGAGCTCATCTGTCCTAAGGGCTTCTTCCGAAAGCTTTTCTGCTCCAGCCATGGCCCGTCTGGCTCAGAAGTCTCTCTGCCAACAGAGAGGTGCTTTGGTAAGGCATTGCTTCTGCAAAGTATTTTGCAGAAATAGTTTATCTTCCTGCTATGATGAGGTTGGTAAATTGCAAGTTATGCCAAACAGGAAGTATCAAAGATGGAAGTGGTAGACACTTGGGCAATTCACACTAATGATCTACGAACATTATTTAAACACCTAAAATTTTAAAACATAGGAATCCTGAAATAAAGGCAGGGTACATAGCTACCACATTATTCCAATGGTCTCAAGTAATAGTTCATGTGACTGGATAATGTTTTGTTACAACTAGAAAGAGATACTTAATGGAATTTACAATATCCATACTTAGACGTATGGCTTACCCAGGAGATGCCAGCATTGTTCACACTTAATGATAAAACCCTGGAGGAACTTCACGGGTTCCCTCTCCTTAATCTCCTTATCTCTGTATAAAGAAATAAAAGGACTTTTTGCACCTTCTCCCAGCAATGACGGTAAATTTACTTAAAATACTGTAGACACCACGGTTATGAATAACTGATGTCAACATATGCCTGAAAATCATACAGCCATGCTAGCACATAAAGAACAAATACCCTATCATTTTTGTATTAAAAATAAAAAATAGGTAGTGAACATAGGGAAAAGCTGTGCATCACAGCGATCTAAATTTATGCTCTAGTCAGATTGTGAAACCAGTCATTTCACAAAATGACTGAAAATAGTAGAGAGACATCACATGAGATGTTAGTTGCCAGTTATTTCAGGTTATTACTGAAGTAACATGCAAAAAAAAATTCTACATGCATATTTTTTAAAAAATAGGTAGTTTTATATTTATTTTTAAAATTATCAGCATTAACTGTATTTTTTCCAGGAGCAATGTTTACTTCTGCAGTTAAGACTAGCCTGATACTGGCTATTGCATCTTGGTTTTATTTAGCGACATTATATCTACCTGTTTTACATATCTTTGACATACCATTACATTTTTAAAAATCCTGATTTCCATCTGTAGAAAACTGGCCGAAGACCCCTCAGAGCAGGGGTAACAAGACAGAACAACTGCCACAGTATTTCTGTAGTGTGATTCCACCTCTCTCTAAAGGGGTAAATGGGTTACATCTTTTTACAATGATGTGCTCTGATGCAGGCAATCCATAGGAGCGTAGTCAGATGCATTGACTTCACGTCTTACCTGCCTGAAGTGTAATTGGTTGTGTTTTATCAGCATTCTTGCTGTGAAATTTGGGCTGTGAAGTCTTCCTGCATTGCTCACAGTAAGCTGGCATAAAGAATTTAAGTCTTCTGGGGAATAATTCCAGTTGTTAGTTACCTGGCTGAGGACTCTAGCAGCCAAAGGCTTCTTGGCTCTAGGATGGGTTTGGATGGAGAAACCTGGCGCTCTGGAGGAATCTGCAGAGACATTAGGTCTGGAAAAGAGTTTGTGTTGGTTTTAATTCCTAGTAACAAAAGCAGTTTTCTAAAGCAGATGCACTGGTGCAACAGGGATGGAGGGCGAAGCATAGGGAACCAGACGCATCCACACTGGGTGGACACCTGATGGTCACCCACAAAAAAGAGGTTACCTCGGTGTGCCACAGAGGTGTGCATTATACATGATTCCTTCCAACTCCCTCTGTAGAAAAATAAAATATCCAGGTACTGTCACATGAGTGTGATCTCCCATATATGATACAAGGCTACATGTAGTACTACCTACCATTGGTATGTTTCACTGACGTGATCTATTGAGGATGCTGTTTTTTCCATGGACCAGGGTGAACTAAGGCTATAAAAGTGTTCTGAGCTCACTTCTGTGTTAAATTCAGATCCCTTTATGTTTTGATATATGATATGAAATTAAAAATAGACCGTTAGTATAGTTAGGTATTACTTGTGCACTTCGGGTACAGGTGTTTCAACATTTTTGCATGTAAAGGGCTATCTTCATTTTCCAGGTAATAGGAGCTCAACTTTTCATGCCTATTATATTTCATCATCATAATTAACAAAGTTTCATCATCATCTTCATCTTCATGAATTTATCACGGAATAGAGAAATGTTTGAAGCTTTAATTCATTCATTAAAATACTCACCTTGTCAGCTAAAAGCAGCTAACGGATGTTGTGTATGTAGCTTACGTGAATTGCATGTTGATGAACTCTAGATCTACTGCTTAGTTTGTGGGCAGCAACAATATTTGGATGGTATAAACAATCATTAAATAATCTTATTAAAACATCAGTATGGTCTCTATATTTTTGAGCCATTCTGTTTTCTCTTTGAAAAATCTGGTCAGTGGGTCTAAGCTTTTCCCAAGGGCCTTTGGTTTTGTCCCTGCCTTATACAGAGGAGCTACCGGCTACCTCCATTGCAATTTCCACTCCATTACTTTTGAAGAGTAATGGCAATCACAGGGAGCACTGATAAAGCCCTTGCTGTATTCTGGACTCTCACAACATTTGCTATTTTTTTCTTAAAGCCCTTTCTCATGTAGCTACATAATTGCTAAGCAACTTTGATTTTATTTTCCTAAACAAGCTCCTAGTCTCTCTGCCGAAGAAGTATAAGCTCTAATGCAAACATCCAGGACACAATATTTATTATTGTTATTTTTAAGTCTGATAATATTTTGGAACGGAACAATTTTTCCACTATTAGGATCCACTAAGCACTTACAGAATGAGCCTAGGCATCACCAGGATGCCCCACTGCAGTGACCGGCTACGTGATCTAGAGGGAAAGTGCCATTTGTGCGGTATAAATAAAAGACAGATGAGAACAGGCAACCACCGGCCCTGGTGCTCTGGGAGCACTCCAACAACAGCTTCATTTGTGCAGCTACACCAGAATTACCCTAACAATAGTGTATTCACTATGGATAACTGCAGAGTGACAATATAAAGATGAAAGCATTGCCCTGTAGGAGCTGGTAAAGACAAATCAAGCTGGTGGATCTGGCACTGTTCGGATCTACTGGCACATCTCCCCGTGTGGCAGAGCTGCACGTCAGTAGCAGCAGGGGAAGAGCTTCTACACCTACAGCTGGTCTGGACTTTTCTGATAAAGAGAGGGTTCATCACAAAAGTGGCAATTCATCAAAGATGGAGTGTTTCAAAGCAGAACATAAGTTTGAATGCATTTCTAAAGCCCCTCCTGTCTCCACCCACTCGTGTCAGTCCCCTCCAAATCCTGAAACAGACAGTGCTCTGCGGTCCGGCTGTGCTGTCAGACTCACACTTGGTTTTCTGTCAGCTCCCCAGTAACTTTTGAAAACACTACTGTGCAGCTACAGAGTAGGCAATAAACTGCCTAGATGGACCTCTGAAGGACTGAAGAGCCCAATACCCTCAGCTCCTCTCAATTCTCAGCCCACGTCCTTGTTCTTTGTCAGGGACTCAGGGCTAAACCTGAGTCAGAAACTTCTGGTTCTTGAGGTTCAGACAATCCTAGCTAAATTTTATTTCAAAGCTTTTTAAGTTAGATGTTTTGAGTGTTTTAAAACAGGAAAAAAAATTACAAATAATCCCAAATTATTTTCTTCTAGAAACTTTTAAGTATCTTCTGGAAGTTCTTTCTTCACATCTGAATTTTGAGACACTCAACCCATAACCTTCTTCACGGCTGTGTGTGCAATGAGAAACCCAGTTTTACTTTTTGAAACACGATGAACACAGCACTGCTACTTGAATTGCAAAGCTGTAAGATTTAGTTTTGTATCTCAAAACACCTGTTTAAGGTAAAATCTTCAGACATATCTAGGTTGTCTGTGACACTGTATTTTATAATTATTATTTTTACTCTTTGCAGAGTCAGCAACAACTGTTGAGATTACACAGATGCAAATATTTTATAATAGAAATGAATTAAAGGTATTATTTGTATAAAACACCTAATTGTTTAACACTTTTTAATCTGTACCTTATCTTTCCATAGTATATGTATTCTTGAACACAAACACAAAATACTGCATTCTTTGTTATACCAGACCTGGTCAAATATGTCAGTTATGGTAAAAATTACCTGACGTTATCCACAGTTTTACTATAATTGCATTGCCTATAATTTTACTAAGTTTTAACCATTTTGGCTGAAGTCTTGCAGGCTGTTTCTTTGCATCAGGATAAAATTCTTTATGAAGGGTCAGCCAAAGAAATACAGCTAATGCGGTTGGGGAACATATGTATTTTTTTGTATTGCTAATGTAGCCTGCTGATATTTTCCTGAGAAACACTGGCGCCTTGAAGCAGGAGGTGGGAATTGTGAGCCAGTGGGACTGAAGATCAGTTGGTGGGAGAGCAGAAATGCTGAGATGAGATGAGGACTGGAGAGAGAAGCGGTGGCAGAGGTGGGATGGGCGAGAGCCCAACAAACAGCAGGTGAAAACACATTCAGGTGAAAGAATGGGAACGGAAAGAAGGAGAGATTGGAGTGGACAGCTGTTCATGGTTGGTGGAAAAGAGCTGGAGCAACATCACGTGAGAGGGAATTGAGCCTGAGTGGGAAAACAGTTTGGGATTAGAGTGAGAGCAGGACTCAGATGGAGAGGCAAAGGCAAAGAAGATGCTATGTAGGCAGGAAAATGGAGACCTGAATGAAAGCCAGGGATAAGAAAGGGATGGGATAGCTTGGTGATGAACAGGAGGAGAGCCTTGTGTCTTTCCCCTCTGTAAAACTGTTTCAGCAGTCTTGTACCCCTTTCCATGCTGTTCCAGTTAGAGGGATGCTGTCTGTTATTCTGTCAGCAAAAGTTATGCTTCTGTGAGTTTTAAAACCTCCCTTCCTGTTACAGAAATATAAAGGCATGTGAAATCACAAGCATAGACAGAATTTCTAGGTTTTCAGTTTCCTTTTTTAAAAGCCCAAAAACATGAATGACTATCCATCTAAAAACATGCTGGATGCTTGGAGAAGTTAGGAAATATCAGAATTAAGGTTGTTTATGTAATCATAATCCACCTGCCCTGTAGCTATATATTAGGATGTAATCTTTACTTGTATAACTACATATACATTTTTTTTTTTAATTTTATTTTTATTCTTCAAAGGACTATAGCTTTGTTAGTTTATTAGATGAAGGAATATACTCCCAGGATGAATCAAGATGCTATGTTGACAGAAGCTCCCGTCACTAACTAGTCCTCATTTATCCTGTGGTGAAAGTGTGAAGGCTTGCAGGAATAAGGTAGAGGACACTATCTATTATACTACTTATGCATATAAAAAGAATGATGGGAATAGTTGGACTGTTTCAAACAATTGCACAAATGCATATTTCTAGGAAAAAAGAAGTTTGGGCTTTTAAATGTTTCTTGAAACAGGTATCCTCCACAAATTTGTGTAGCAGTATCAGTGAAAATTCTTTGCCACCCCACGAATATGGAGAAGTTATTCTGTCTTTATCTTTCAGGCAGCAAAATTCAACATGGTTATGACAGCTGAGCAATTTCTAGCATGGGGAGGAGAGCTAGGAAGGATAAGGAAGGTTTCACAGACTGTGGGTAGAGAAGAGGAGCCCCTGAGAAGCATTTGTGTGATGAGAATTAACACATCAAAAATTGCTTATATTGAAACTGCTGTAGTTACAAAGATGCTACAGCCTAATGCACATCTTCTGGTAGTCAAAAAGACAGGATTTCTACTGAGTCCTGTGAAATTTCTAGTAAGCCATGTGGTCATTCACAACTGGTCAGTTTTGGGGAAGTATTTCAGCAGAAACCGTGATTTTGAAGTACAATGGTGCCTCCATGCTCTGTATGAACATATATGTATGACACTTTGAGAGAAACCCCTCTTAGAATCATTAACCCATTAGTTTTCCTGAAGGTTAATGAGCTGCATGTAAATTTTTATATATGTCACTTATGTATAGGTTCTTATTGTACTAGCACTCCTTCTGAAGTTAGTGAAAATTGCAGTAAGTCAGTACTGATTCCAGGAGGGAACGGAAAATTACCCCAAAGTTGCGGTTTAACCTAGAACGTAGAACTAGAAGTTCTGTCAATTGAGCGCATGTTATCACAGGCAAAAATGTGACATCACCGATTTCACTTTATCTTACAAAAAAGACCAGAACTTCTACCTTCTTTTTTTTTTTTACTGTGCTGATATTTTACAGGTCTTCCTACCAACAGGGCAGAAACCAAATAATCTGCATATATACCCACAAGGTTCTATTATCAAGAGCTAAAAGGTCTGTTCCTATAGCTCATGCTGATGAAATTAAAACAATACAACCCCCTTTCTATTTCACAGTAATTAAAATGTTAATTCGCTAAGAAGTTTTGCCACTTTTCTTAAAAGCTTTAAATTTCAACATGTAAATATCGGATTTTGAAAACCAGCAGCCTCACAGTGGGGTACGAAATCTGTGAGCCTGGATAATGCCTTTAAAACATTCAGAAGCAACAACAAAATAAGTTTTTGGACATGCCAGAAGGAGTTAACTGTGATTAATTGCTTTTTACTCCAGCTCATTTCACGATTAAGATTTCTGTCTCAAGGAATTGTCAGTATAAAACAATATATCAAAGTTTAAATATCAGTAATAAAACGGTACAGGAAGATATTCTGTGACTACTTAGAACTGAAAGCATTTTATTGAAAAAGGCCTTGTTTTATTTGGCAGCCATCCATGACCTCCTACTGTTGACAAAACTAGCAGCAATTCCTATTTGAAGTGTACCAGAAGATGATCCTGCTCAGCAGAAGCTGCTGCTTTAGAGCATTTACAGGATTTATCTCTAAATTAATATTTTCATCGAACACTCTCACTATACACCTTACATAATCTTTAAATTATAGGAAAACGCTAGAAGGGTATTCTGAGAGTCGGCTGCTGAAGTAATGCTGGAGATTTACAGCTCTCTGAAGTCGACATTTGTGACTGACCTACAGCGCACCAGGGCTGCTATTTCCCTTTCCTGATTCATGATAAGTGCAGCTGTCTCCAAATAAGCCTCCAGAGCCCATTAATGCCCAGTTCATTCCCTCATGGTAAATATGCACATCTCTAGCTTCACTTTTTAATGCTCTGTTGCTGGTAAGTTGAATAGAAAATTAGGTTTTCTATTTTTTCCTCCTTTAAAAATAAATTTTTCAAACATCAAGGTAGCGATGACTTTAAAGACTCCGGTTCATACATTTATGTTTCTGTCTAAATAAGTGTTAAAGAAGAAAAGAAGCTATTTATACACTAAAGACTGCAAAATCATATTTCACTTGCTTGATGGATTTTTAATCTCTCTTAGTGTGGTCCCCTAGCTTCCTTGCATTTGTTGTGTGAAGCATGCACAAGATACAACTAATTAACAAAATCATTTGCAGAATGATATGAAGGTAAATATTAAAAGGAAAGAGAATACACATTTTTAAAATGTCAAAAAAAAAGCCAACGCATTTGTCATCCCTGCCTCAATTTGTTTTTCATTAATAAAATATACATTGTTTTCCATTTGGAAAATTTACTAGCAGCAACACATTCAGCGCGCCGCTTTGTCTCTTTAGAGATGAAGTCTTTGTTTAAGCACCGGCGATGGGGTTTTTGTGCCATTGTCTAATCTGTCAGATTGGATGAGCGTGTGTGTTTAGGGGTGCAGAGATGTGCGGCCACACCTGCTGTGCAAAGCTGCGAACTCACAACTCTCCCGACCATTACAATGTGTTGCGCTCGGAGCTCCTTTGTTGTGATGGAGCTGCTGGTGGTTGTGTGGCTGAAGTGTCACAAGTGTCAGGCCTCATTACGGTCACCATAATCGCTCTAAAACAACCTCTTATTTTGACCATTTAATATTGAAGGGTAGGAAATTAAAGGCTAGATACCTAATAGATTTTGTGATGTTCAATTGATTGTTCACTGGATTCGAAAGCACAAAACAAAAATTCGAAAGGTCTGTTAATAAAGTAATGTCCGTTATTCACCTGGAGCATAGTTTTTTAAATGGTACCTATGACACCGTGCAAACAGGTGACAAGCCGCTTAGATGGCATTTTAGCAAGTGATCTATTTCTTTTATGGAATTATTTCTGTAGAGTTACAGAGAGATATTTAACATGTGAGATATTTAACAAGGCAAAGTGATTCCTTAAACTTATGTTTTCACTCTTTTTTCCACATTAACACCTTACAAAGTCCTTTGTCTTCAGTGCTCCACTGATCTTAACTTTCAACATTTATATTCAAGAAAAAAAAAAGATCTTTGTTAGTATTTGGATCAGAGTTTTTGTATTAGCTGATTACAGAAGCAACAGCTATAAAGCTTGAACCAGATTATGTCTGAGATCTTCAATGCTTTGAGACATACCTGTATGATCGTTACAATATCTTTCAGTCACTATTTGATTTTTACAGTTAATTTTATTCGCAAAAGTGAAAGAGTAATGTCTTCAATAGGAGCTTGGAAATACATGCAGAATATAGAAATATCAATTCTTTCAATAATTCAAATATTTGAAGGGATTTGTATTTCACTTGACTCCATATGGCATGTTGAATTCTTCTGAACACTTTTTCTCACTATAAATCATATCTTTGACTTTTATTTTTCTTCACAAAGTTACTTCTCAGCAAATGTGGGTTAACGATTTTGGAGAAATTTTCACTACAGTCAAGTTATGGGCAATCATTAGCAATTAAAGAATACAGATGATGATCTTTATGAAATTATGCTTAAGAAAAACCTACATCTGTTGTCACTCTTATAATACCATGCAGTCCACAACAGGATTAATCGATTCTAATCTAGATGGGTCTTTTTAGGGACCTTAGACCTGTATGGCCTCATTAATTCAGATGGTACGTGACAGTTCAGAGGTTTCTTAAACCAGCCATAACCTGCATAAACAGACTTCTGTGCCAGCCTGAGATGCACGCTTTATCGGCTTAAATTTTCTGTTTTCCACCTGAAGTTTTTAGGCAACAAAACTAAAATATGACTTTTAGGAAACTGTATGCAACTTCACCCTCCTGCAACACAACAAAGGGCAGGAAAGCTGACAGGATCACCTATATAAATACTCCAGTGCCATCCAAAATATTTCAGGTTCTGTAAAAACTCTTAAGAGAAGATAAAAATTATGAAAGTTAAGGAGAAAAATACAGAACTTATAAAGGAAATTGTTCAGGTCTACACAGACTTAAGTTTGACCCATTTCATTTTTCCTATAAACTGCCCACCCAGAATTGCTGTTCTACACAGGCAATGTTTGTTTGCTTTTTTTGCCTTCTCTGCGAACCATTAACACTTGCCATTTGTCTGAGGTCCCATCCTCCTCTTTTACCAACCTCTCTTTTTCCCCTTCCCAACCAAAAAAAAATCACGGTTTCTCACAGCAGGCGTGATACCCTCCGTTAGGGTGTTACATCACTCTGAAGAACAACTGTACCCTGTCACAGAGATAACAAAATGAATTACCAGGTGCTAACACTGCTATCTCCTCTACAGCTAGTCCAGAAATATGAGTTTAAACCTTTAGAACACAAAAAACATTGGTACAGAGTTACCTAAATATACTCAAAATTCATGATTTTTCCTATGTTAAAAATCGGAAGGATTCTTAGAAAAAGATTATGGATGCAGTCATCAGTTTGCTCTCACGTATGGACCTGAGGAGAAGGAAGCACAGCGCTAAGTGAACGATCTCACTCAGAAATTGTGTACGACCAGTTTAGCCATGGATTAACACACCTCCACAGAACATCCTTTAAAAGCACTGTTCCTTTAATGTCCTATTTTCATGATAAATGGGTCCAGTACCCTGCAGTAGAGTCCCTAAAGGACAGACAGTAGCAAACTTTCCTGGCCATAGCCCTAAAGAAACTTTTCTTTTAACTCATTGAAACAGAAGAACTGTATTTAACTCAGTGACAGAATAAAGATGAATTAAAAACCATATCTTCTGGCTGCCTTAACATCTGAAGACCCATGCCCTTGAGCTCCTGAACTACTGTGAACTCAGTTGCCAGTGACTCTCAAGTGATCTTGCACTCTGCTTTGATGAGATAAATGTAATAAACTTTTACTAAAATTAATAGAACAACTTATGCCAAGTGGGATTAAAGGCCACAGAAAGTCCACGAACACCTATGAAACCTCTAAATTCAGTTATCATCTGAACTTTGCAGTGCAAGCTGATCTATTTGGAATTATGGATAGATAACAATTCATTAATTAGATCAATTAAAATGAATAGAAAGTGTAGAAGGGAAAGGAAGATCTGGGGCTCCACACAAACGCTCCAAAGTTTCCAGATTAGGGTGCAGTGAAGCCTACAGAGCAGAACATTTTATAATATTATCAATAGGCATTTATTGATAGTGCCAGCCTTTTTCATTACCACTGGAATTGTGCATTTAAGAGAAAAAATTTTAAGCTGCAGCACAGCTGTGAAAGTGGAATAATTTTTTACCTCTCGGTCTTCGTGTTCACTACAGAGAGCAACAGAGGCACAACAGCTTCCAATAAATAAGGGTTTGTGTAAATGAGTATGAAAGAAGAACTGCTTCCCCAAAACCTGTGGTGTCCCTGAAAGGTGAGGAAGGGACGCACCGGTCACACTGAGCCTGAACAGCCCCTGGCCAGAAGCTGATCCAGACCATCTAGAAGACTTTTACTGGTGACTTAGAAGAAAAGATAGGACTTGTTCTAAAGAGCCTAAAACCTAGCACCTCTTTAGTTAAATTAGTATTTAGGTGTCAAAATCAAGCCTTTAAAAATAATATTATTTTTTTTTTTTTAAGTTCAGAAATGAGATGAAAGGTTTGGCTATGTAGACCAAAGCTCCTGTTACATTTCTGGAGGCCAAATTATGGCTTTTGAAGCTCAAACTCTGGTGAGAAAAAAGCTACTACTATACTACTGAAAACTGTAGCAACATAATAAAAACCAACAAAAACAACAAACCATGTTGAACTTACATAGGAATTATAAATAATATGAGCCCTATTTACTTTTTAAAATGAATATATATATTCTCTCCAGTGAAGATGTCATTACCTCTTTATTGATTTCCAAGTTGAATGGAATTTTAACAGCTCTGAAGGATCGGGATTATATTCAAAACAGAAAATGCAGGTGTGACTGCCATGTAATCAAATAGTCTACAATAACCTGTAAGCTGGGAAATAAATTAAGGCTTCCCTTTTTAAAACACTTTGAATGAGTTGTTGCTGCTGACCACAGTTTATATTTTATTACTTTTGAGGGAATGCTAAGAAACCATTTTACTTTCTACAAGGTAGTCAGCTTAACTTTAAAGTCAAATAAATTAAACTAGGGATACAATGCTGATATTGCAAGGGAATTTTTAAATCAGAATGAAAGCAAACTATGTTTTCCATCAATATTTATTTTTTTCATCATTATATCTCAAGAAGTCTCCATTTAAAAATCTTAATTTGGGGGACTAAGTTGCCAAGGAATCTTTAATTACTTAAAAGCACACTTGGCTCATAATTTTATTTCCTGTCTTTTATGACTTGTGCACAATTCATACCACCAATGGCCTGACCCAAACTTCTGAACATACATATATTTTACATAAGAGATCTGTAATATGATTTGTTTCTTTTGCATGAAGTTAATGAAAACCTGTGCTAAACAGCAAATTCTTAAAAATAAAAATGTGTTATCCTTTTATGGAAAATATCAACTGTTTTTAAAGACCATTGTATCAGTGACAAGTGTATCTAGATCAGCTACTAGGAATCAATATTCTAACTTACATTTTTATGTGCCAGATTAGTCTTTATATTTGTTTTGATAGAAAAGCAGGCAACAGCCTATTTCATGGACAATAAATTCAAGATAGTAATGAGGAGATAGTATTGCCTCAGCTAACTGCACGCAGAATGGAGGGTCACATATTTGACACAGATCTAGTATGGCCCTTAATGAATCTATATACTTGATTAGACTTACTGTCTTTCGTAGCACTAAATAGCTTTGCACAGAAAACTAGCTCATTTCAAACAGGGTTAAGAGAGTCACTCTGTTCTAAAGGAAAATAACGTTTAGAAATTTTCAAAAAGTTCTAAATTTCTTGCTAACTGCTTCTATTAATTTCCTGTCAAAAAGCTTAGAGAGGTTCTTCTCTCTGGGATTTGGGGACAAATAATGTCTCCAAATATGAAAACCTCAATGAAACAATATGTGGTCATATTACATTCAAAGTTCTGCGTTATTTTAGCCTGAAATATCCATATTACCTGCTTCTTTTTTTTTTTTTTTTAACTTCTCAGAAATGTTTCCTTTTTTATTGTCTTACCTTCTCTATTACTTCCAGTGAGAACTTTTTCCACCTACAATGCCCCTGGTCTATGAAGTTCTCAAAATTCCCCTTTCTCTCATCTTGATTTCACACCAGTTGTCAGTTCCCCATTTCAAGATCTTGTTTTCTTTTCCAAGGTGTTTGTCTCCATTTGCCAATTTCTTTTTTTCTTTTTAATTTCTTTTTTAAGTTTCTCTCTCCTGTTGTCGGTTGTCTATTCTGTAAATCTAATTTTCCATCAGGAAATGTAATGCTCTTCTTCATTAGCTTACATAAGAGTTCACATTAAATAGAAGCCGATTCAGAGAGTGAAAATATGGCTCCACAAAGACCAATAGCAGATCTTGTCTTGAGTCAGGACTTCATCCTAGGAATGTAGGTGGCATCATCAACAATTTCAACCTAAAAAATAAGACGGGCCTAATAATTCAGAAAAATGTATTCCTGTCTCTAATTTAAAAGATCATAAATGACTCATGCCCTACTCCAAGCCTTTTGCCAGTAAAGCTGCATGAATAGCAATCCATGCACGTCACATGTGGAATGTGCATAAAATGAGAATAATAGGGTGCAACTTGTATTTATTTACAGGTTAACTATCCAACTTGTAAAGAGCGATTTCCAGCTCAGACAAGCTTAGCTTGGCTAGGAAGATAAAGCTGTTATGTCTCAACCTACTAAAGCTGCTGCCTATGCGTGAAGCAGAGTCCCATTTTGAGCTTCAGCTGTTGCAGCGAACAGAGCAAACACAAGATGTACAGGGTATAGCACAAGCACACAGTTTGGGATAAAAAAACAGTTATGGCATCTAACCTCAGATTACAATAGAGATGTTTTAGCCTCAAATTCCATCTGTTTTGTACCAGAGCCAGAGCCAACCTGTGCAACTGCTGTAGGTGCCCCTGCTCTGGCAGGGGGGTTGGACTAGATGATCTCCAGAGATCCCTTCCAACCCTGACCATTCTGTGAGTCTGTGATTCTGTGGCAGATTACAACCAAATTTGAAAAGAGCATACAGGCAACGCACTTCCCTTGATGCTATCTAACCTTATTCCTTGGGGAAATATCCATATGTTTATACATCTTTGGATAAATTGTTCTTTTGCCATATAGATAATTTTTGTCACTGGTCTTGATGGGTAGTTGCCCGAGCATAACCACTTTGTGATAAGACGAGATGGAGTGAGACCTGTCATACGCTTTGCTTTTGCTCTGTATTCTGGGTAAAGAAAAAGGTTTGCTCTTCCACCACACCCCCTTGAGTCTCTATTTCCAGGCCACCTGTGTGAAAATGAACAGTTGGAATATGGTTTATTTCTCTCTGTATCACCTTGGCAATGTGTTAAGGACAAGTGTTTGTCTTTATTAAAATAAATTTCCACTCTCTATCTTGCTCTTACAACTTTATGGTATTATGCTACAGTTCTACTGATCAACTTTTTTTTTTTTTTTAATTCCAAGGGATTTTGTTTTTCATCTTTTCATTTTCAGTTTCTCTTTGTGCCCTTTTGCAAAGTATTACTATAGAAAGCATTGCCATAAAGCAGCTGGCATAGCTTATGCCCTCTCTCAGTCTGTCTTTTAGACACAGATATGGCGTTTTTCTCAGTGGCTGATAACGTAGGACTTTTATGTGCAGAGTGATGGCCCTTCTTTCATTCACCACCAGGGTTTCTATTTTTGTCGGGGATAACACAAGTATGAAAAGAAGAAAAAACAAAACAAAAAAGTGCTTTCAAAATACAGCCCCCCCCCTCCAATCCACACCCCTCCAAAATATAAGCAGAATCTAGAACTGAAACATAAGGCTGGGCAATTATTAGAAACCTTACTGGTCTCACATCTAAATGCTGGGCGAGAAAACTAACTTTTCAGCCAGCAGCCAGAGTGACAGAACAGCCCATTCTATATTGGATCATAGTTTAACTTTTGAAACACAATTCCCGTTTCAGAACCTCTCATAAAGAGCTGGTATTCTCAAAACACAGGCTTTTAGGATGCATAGGTTATTTCTCTATCTAATATTCAGCCACAACCGGATGAGCTGTGCAAAATTGAAAACAAGATTTCTAAGAAATGATATTATCAGTTCAGAGCCAAGAGCAACACTGAATGCTGGGCCTAACCTGTTTCTTCAGATGTAATTTTTCTGACACATGCCAACTGTAATCTCCCTTTTCTTACTGTTTCTAACAAAGCCTTGTTGTGGAAAACTAACTCCAATGGAGATTAACTGATTTACAATCATAGAATCATTTCCACTATCTCTTTACATTTATCATATAAGTTGTAGAGCATGACACAGGTAAAATCCTGTTGCCTGCTTTGAACAAGTGAACAGTTCTGTTGCTCATACTGCAGAACAGTAGCAAAATGTTTAATGTAACAGTAAAGTTCAGATTTCTACCAGCTCTTCACTACAATAAATTTTTGTGTTCGATATCCTGCATTTTTTTTCTCTGAGAGAATAAAACATTACTCTCTGTGAGTGATAGTAATCTATTTTTCTGTCCTAGCAGACAGAAGGGATACATTAACCAGGAAGCACTCTGCACATGTTTATATTTCTTAGCATAGAAAAGACAACCAGACATACACCATTAAAATATATCAATGAAAAATAACGTCTTCCTTTAAATTAAATAATATCTACATTTAATGAAGCTCAGTTTATAGTGATTTTCTGGATGAAGTGCTCTTCTTTCAGCCTAATTATGTGCACAGCTTTCAGACAACAAGGAGTGTCTTTAACATTAGATAAGAACCTAGGCTTTTATCTCAATCAATAGTCTTTAGCCTTTGAACTCGTGTCAGAGGAAGACCAGTCCGTCACATTCAGTTCTACCTGACCTCTTTCTTCTTAATGCACGCTGCCATTTACAGAAGGAAAACACACAAATATACAGTATATAAGCAAGTAAACTATTTAGGGCATTTTGTGTACGGGGGGGATGGGATCTTTTATGGCTGTAAAAATGTGTGACTGTAATGATGATGTTAAAATTTTCTTGTTTCCTTTCACTGGGCTTTGTGTATCTCAAAGGAGCCCCATATGGTGCTCTTTGTCCGTGTCATTACCTCGTTACAGCCGCTGTCTGCCAGCCAAAGGTAGAACGCTGCAGCTGTAGACAGCGATACAACTGGAATTGTCTAAGGTCAACAGTGCCGTAATTACTTTAAAATGTCAGCGTACAATAAAATACAACAGTTCATCTGGCAGAAAGCAAATTAGCTTTGACCATAGCGTAATTACCCTTTTCTCAGCACCATTAGAAGAGATCAAATCTCCACATTCAGTGTTTGAGGAAAGGCCATCAGAGTACACTCTACCTGACAAGGATGCACATTTGCCATTTTGAGATGTAATTAATTGTCCCTATAATAGAAATTTTTATATTTGACTCTGGAATTGAAATGTGTAATAACCTGGCTTCTTCATATTTAACCATTTCCACTCTGAATAGATATGCATTGCAAAGTGAAGCTACGCAATATCAGCACAATGAAAACGTGTTAACCACTCAATCAATCAGTAAAAAACTGAAGCAAAGTTATTTTTATCAATTAGCTTAAGCTTAATTGGCCAGCCTCTGATCTCATCAACACGGGTGTAAATCTGGGGTAACTTTACTGGAGCAAGTAGCATGACTGGATTTATACAGATTGCTTTGACTTTGGGATCCAGTTCATTATGGTGCATGTGCTACAAAGTTTTACCCAAAGGAGAAAAGAAATTAAGAATCTGAAAGCACTGCATACCAATAAATAAATAATTACTTTTCCAAATAACTTTCTCCAAATTTATCTTTTCAGTCTTATTTTGTTAATTTAAACCAAACCTCACCAGTATTTATTAGAGGCCAACATCAAATCCTGATCCCGATCCAAATTTCAGGCATAAACTGTTACAATGGGACGTGGCTGATTGAAGCCTCCTTGTCTGGGGTGTTGGGATAAATGTCTCATATTGAACTAGCTACTTCTTCCCGGGGTCTTACATATATGTTCACCAGTGATGTGGTTATCTGGTTAAATGGGGAACAAATGGCAAGAAGCAGACCAGTGACTACGGTTGCTGTAGGGCAAAGCAAGGTGCCTTGCATGCATGTTCAATTTCATTTCTATTCAAGGGTTTTGAGGAAGGTCTAAGCTGATTTAAAATGACTTGCAGTGTATGAGCAGTATTCTGCTGTATGTCTGAATGTGAACTCACATGAAACAGCTATTTTATATCAGAAGTCCCTTGTAGAGTATTTAGGGATTCCCAACAAACAGAAGACCTTCATGCCCATTGTGCTGTGGGTTTTATTTATGTTTGTAGAATTTAAAATTGCAGCATGTTCTTGTGACTCTAGCACCAAAACATGGAAGGTTTGATTAAAATTCATTCTCTGAATATGGCTGGTAAGAAAGACAAAAATGTTGTAGTGTGTGCTAGAAATACTATAAAGCACATAAAAATCATGGTTTTTTAAATACCTTTGCTGTTGAAAGCATATATTTTTATACTTACACACATTTTTGAAGTGCAATGCAGCAAATAGCACCTTGAAAACTAAGAGTATCCAGACCTAGTTGTTAATTCTCATTGCAACACTTTGACAGGTTCTAACCAGCTCATCTCTCTCCAGCGTTTGCCCTGTCTCAAGCGTCACTTGCAAGTCCTTGGATCAGAATTATACAATGATATTTATGCACACAATATGAATGTAAACAAAGCCTGTTTCCACTGAAATGAATTCTCAGCAGGACAGAACAGATAATCACAATTTGGTAAAAGCCAGACTTTTTGCTGTGCCAAAAAAAAAAAAAAAAAAAAAAGAAAGAAAAGGGGGGGGGGAAGGCAGAACTGCAATTCTTTGTGGCTTTGCCTGCTTTGTGCCCACAGCCAAAGTAAATGTGTCTTACTGCATATACATGTGCATGTTAGAGGTGTTACTGAAGATCTAATTCAGCTTTCCACATCATTGGATCTGTAGCTCAATCTTACTCATGTACTCATCAGCACTTGCACTTAGAACGGAAAGGTAATGGAAAGTCAGTGCAGCCAAGTGGGAATGAGGAGGAAAACACAAAAATAAATACAGCCAAATCACCAAAACTAGGTCAGAATAGATCTCATCTCTTTATCTTATTTTGGAGGTCTATGTAGAAATCAATGTATAAATGATACAATTTTTAAAAATCTGATTCTATAGTGTAAAAAAAAGGAAAATTACTCAGAGTCAAAATACTCCTAAAACTGGGGACAACAAAAGTCCAGTGATATAAATATCCAATAAAACAATAATAGAAAAAGATACCACAGAAAAACAATGATGGGCGATGAACATAACCCACATTTTTTACCGGTTTTCATTTGTAAAAGAATACATAGTAGTATCACCCATTAATATCATGTCATTAGTATCATTTAGTCAGAATTTTTCTACTGATTGCAGGATGACCTGGATTTGTGTTCAGGAGCACAAGGGAAAAAGGAAAGAATAGAAACCAGCAAATGTTGCAGCAGCCACAACAGCTGAAAGGTAAAAAAATGCCAGCAGTACCTTCCCTAACCACAACACACATGTCTAAAAAAATCCAACTGGGAGTACACATCAGCCAAACAACAGATGTACTGAAACTGGCTTTGATCTCATGTATGCATATCACTACCATAAAACCATAAAAATCCAACAGGTTCAATTGTAAGCATGTTGCAAATGAAATGCAAACATTTGAGAGTATCTGTTCGGGCCACACTAACAGAAAGCAGAACATTGGACCAAAATAGAGAGTACCTGTTCTTCACTGGGCCTGGCTAAGAAGCAGCATGGTTTGAAATAGCAAAAGTTTTTCTTTTAACAGTGACATTTATGACATTTATTTAGACATTTATTCCTGACACAACTTTGAAAACTTGTCTTTGTCTAGGTTCTGTATGAGAGCAAAGCCTTGGTGACTTTTTGCTCGATTTTAGCTCTTAAAGCTTGACCATGGAATGACAGCACATTTGTTTAATTCTTTGCCATCAGGTACAGTTATATGATGACTTACCCTTGTAAGACAAATACTGAAAACTTTACAGTTGTAGAATAATATATTCAAATCAGGATTTTAAAAGTCTACAGACATATAGGTCAAAAACTTAGGAGAAATGTATTTGCATCCCATAAAAGCAGGAGCGACACACTACACATCTTACCTTTTTCTTTTCTGGGTGACTACACCTGTTCTCCCACACAGTATCTTCACATGGTTTCCTTTCAAGATTCCTGTGGAGTGGAAAGGGAAGGAAGGAGAAAGTTCATTGATAAAAGATAATGTCCATTGGATGCCGTTTCCCATTACCCTATTCAAGGTGTCTTCCTCAGGTAATGGCCTTATTCAATTATTGATAGCTCATTCAGGCAGCTGAATGAAGACTAGCCTTCTCCAGGGCTTTGATCCCAGACAAAAATCTTAACCCCTTTCTGCCTTTAAGAAGTACATATAGAAATAAAGAAATTGAGATGTGCGTATTCCTAGACAGTCTGGCAGGACTGTCATGATTTAGTTAGCTGAATTACACAGACACCACATGAGGAAGTACAGAATGGAATAAAAATAGCTGCTGTAGTCTTTCCCCAAAGATGACTGGGTCCATCCTCCTGGGATTCTCACTTATATCACAAACAGGTCCATGAACACATGTAAAAAAATGTTAAAAAAAAAAAAAAGTACAATGTTACAAAACCTTTTCCATTTCAGATGAAACAGTATATTTTTTGTAAAGTTTAAAATCCTTATATAGAAGTATTTGAAGTATGTACATTTGTATACATGTATATGCATACACACATTGTAAATCCAGTAAGTGGATTAATCAGCTCAGGTAAATCAGCCTACCACTACTTGTGGCAAAAAATTATGCTGCATTTTACTCTGGATCTCACTTACAAAATATTCTTCTGCAATGTAACTGAGACCCAGCATCTGATGATCCAGCTCTACCTGGTCTATGTCTAATGCACAAATACGCTTCAGATTGCTGACACGTAACGCCATAGAAAGGGAGAAAAAAAGATTAGCATTGAAGAAAGCGTTTTGATTGATACCAAAGTGATTCTGATTGACTGAAAAATTTTGTTCAGGCTCATAGTTTGTGAGCTTTGAGAGAAAGAGAAGAAGCTGTTCAGAGGTTAGCCTGTGGTTATGCACAGCACAAGCAACTCAATACTGACTATCATAGGCTGCACTAGATATTAAATATTCTGTTTTCTACTTGAAGAGATAGACAGATAACTACTGAAAACAAAACATGACATGCAATTTCATGATGTTCAGTATGGCCCTCACTCTGCATTCATAATAGCACTTTGGTTACATAAAAAACTCCATAAGTTTCCAGAGAAATCCTGTCACATACAACATTAAACATTATTTACATTTAATTAGGCAAAATCAAATCCTGCAAGTTAGTTCATTAGATTTCTCCAAGGCCAGTTGTTTATGTAAGCACTGAATCATTAATATGCAGCTACTTCTATAATTACAAGGCTGTCAGATAAGAAACCTGCTGCCTCAGACAGATAAAGAAACTTGGAGATAGTCACAGATATAAACCCTGATTCAGCCCTATCGTGTTTGGAAAAACCTAGCTTGAAAGTGCAGAATCACTTTCAGATGCAAACCAGCAACACAGAAATGAAACAAGGAATCCCACACTAATGAAACTTAGACAAGGAAGCAGAAAATAAAATAACGACAGCAATTCTTACTGCATTTTTGGAAAGAAGAAAAGGTCCAAGAAGTAGAGCTATAGTGTTATGTATAATTCTAAATTTATACAGGTAGTGAAACCATATTTTCTTCTTTGCCAGGGAAAAGTTTTCTTTTTTGATGGATCTTTATTTAGGCAGCAGCATTTCTGAACGATATGGTGAAATTCAAGGTGGGGCCAGTATGTTCCTACGGAGTACAATACAGGACACTTGGCAAAGTTACCTAAGAGGAGCAAGACAGATATCACATGCTCTCGTGTTTCTTTTTCTATGTTTTATCATACCTTAACACTTTCTACAACCGCCACGTTAAGACCAGCCCTGCCCTGTCATGGTGTAGCGGTGTCGGGCCGGGTGAGGCTCCTCGCAGCAGCTGCAGTGCCACTGTGGAGCCGATGTCCAGACACCTGAACCCTGTGTATGAGCTAACTGTCCACGCACAGAGACAGAGACAGTGGACTTCTAGGCATTACAACTAGGATTAAAATAAACATTTAGTGCAATGTGAGATGCCCTTGTGTATCCCTCCTGGATGATTTTCTTGGTTTCTGCTGGGATAGAATTAATATTTTTTTTTTTCAATTGTTGCTGTGTTTCAGGCTTGGTATAAAAGGAATGCCCATAATGCATATTGTTTCGGTTGTTGCCAGGAGATGTTTATATTTTTCAAGGACCTTTTTTTTACCTTCCCACAGATAGAATGAAGGAATGGCCAATGGAAAACTCCATACCATAGATGTCATGCTCAGTATATAAATGGGGTTAGCCAGACAGAGGGGGCTACTCCCAATCACTGCTCAGGATGGTGTCAAAGCACCAGTTTACCAGGTGGTGAGAATGACTTGTGCCTTGTATATTCTTTTACCATTATTATTATTGTTATACTTATTATTGTTATTTTTCCTTTTCTGTTATTGTTCTATTAAACTGTCTTTATCTCAACCCATGAAGCTTTTTTCCCTTTTCCCTTTCCCTTTCCCTTTTTCCCTTTCCCTTTCCCTTTCCCTTTCCCTTTCCCTTTCCCTTTCCCTTTCCCGTTCCCTTTCCCTTTCCCGTTCCCTTTCTCCTCCTTTTCTCTGTCTTCTTCCTGCCTTTCTCAGGGAAGAGAGAGAAGAGCATGAGCGGCTGCATGGTCCTACCTGCTGTCTGGGGTTAAACCATGACGTTGATCAAAGAGGCACACATTTTTCCCAGGTCTTGCGTCCTATATGCCAGTTTTATATATACCTGTAGGACATTGGGACAGCTGAAGTGGCACTAGGTCAGTATGTTAAACACCTGAATAGCTTCCCAGTGTTTAGACAATACATTTGCATCAGGAACAGTGTGGCCAGCAGGACTGGGGCAGTGACTATCCCTTTGTACTCGGCACTGGTGAGGCCCCACCTCGCGTGCTGTGTTCAGTTTTGGGCCCCTCAGGACAAGAAGGACACTGAGGTTCTGGAGTGTGTCCAGAGAATGGCAACAAAGCTGGTGAGGGGTCTGAAGCACAAGTCTTATAAGGAGCGGCTGAGGGAATTGGGGTTGTTCACACTGGAGAAAAGGAGGTTGAGAGGAGACCTTGTTAATCTCTACAGCTCCTTGAAAGCAGGGTGTAGTGAGGGGGGTCGGTCTCTTCTCCCAAGGAACAGGCAACAGGACAAGAGGAAACAGTTTCAGGTAGCCAAAGGCTGACCTTCCAGCAGACCTGGATACCCGCCGGTGACAAGGTGATCCTGCTGGAGCAGCAGAATGTTGGAGGTTGCCATGTCACAGTGGACTAGTGAACACGGAACTAGAAGGTCTGGGAGGTGAGCTGGCCGAGAGATGAGGCTGGTGAGGCAGGGCTGAGGCAAGAGGCAGAGCAGGAGGGCAGGTAGGGGAGCCTGGCGGCTGGGCCCGGGCAGGGCAGCAGGGGTTGTCGCTGGTGCGACAGATGGCGGCTGCTCCTCCTTTGCCTTCCAGAGATGGAGACTCCGAAAAGGACAGTACCAAATTATGGCAAATTCCGGTCCTCAGGCATATAGGAGGAGATTGGGAAACATCTCCAAGGACAATGACACAAAGTTAAGCATTCAAGGGTCTGGCAAAGACATGGGCAGGAATTGTTCATGGTGAGGGATAGTGGCTTCTCCCTTTATTTTTAAATATTGTCCTGCATTTTCCAGCTGTGGAACCAGACTGTGAGAGGAGGAGAACATGGCCAACTCCCATGCTGAGCCCCACAGACAGAGCTTCTATACCTTCTGCACAGAGAGTGACACAAAGTTAAGGGTTCAAGAGTGTGGCAGAGGGCTGGGCAGGGCTTGGTTGTGGTGTTTGAAGGTGGCCTCTGCATTGTTGGTTTTTCTCCCTCCTTTCCTCCTGCAGCATCAGGCCATGGAAAGGACAGTACGAAACGATTGGACATTCCCGATCTCTTCCACACAGCCAAAGATTTGGTAACTTCCGCAAGGAGACTGACACAAAGTTAAGGATTCAAGAGTGTCCTGGTTTGAGGTAAAAGAGAACTAATTTTGGTCAGTAACTTCGCTTCTTAGCTGGGCCTCTCTAACAACTGAAATTAACAGCATCTTGTGCAGACGGTGTTCACTCTCTCAGGGTGATCAGACCCATGTTTATAGCTGATGCCCAGCCATGGTATGCAGAGAGGACCTTGCTTATACTTATTGCTTTAACACCCACGGCCAACCAACTTTGGTATTTGCCCCGTTGGAGGGTGGGAAGCGGAAAAGCGCAATGGGGTCCCACCTGCGGGGAGGAGCAGACAGGACAGGTGACCCCAAACTGACCAACGGGGTATTCCATCCCATCTGCCTCGTGCTCAGTATAAAGGCTGAGGATCAAAGGGTCAGCTCTCTCTCTCTTCCTGCAATGGCCGACGTCTGAGGAGGACTCTGTTCATCTGCCTGTGATCCCGATCCTGAATGCAGATGTGGAATCCAGTTCCCGTCCGTCACTGAGTCAGCCTGGGACTGCCTCAGTGCCAGCCGGTGTCGTGGTTGTCATGTCGGGAGACTGATACTTGATACAGGCTTGTATATATTTCATTATTTCTTTTTTTGTTTTATTATTAGTATTTCATTAAAGTAGTTTAGTTCCTTCTAAACTTGTAAGTCTCTTTTTCCTCCTCTGCCCCTCTCTTTGAAGAGGGGTAGAGGAGAGCATATGGCAGTCCCATCTGGGGTGCCTCAGGTCCCCAGTAGCTAAGTTGGCCTAAACCACATCAAAGAGTGTGGCAGAGCCCTGAGCAGGGGTTGTCCATAGTTATTGATGGTGGCTGCTTGCTTTGTTTGTCGATTATGGTGTGTTTTCCAGGCACAGGTCCAGAGAGAGAAAGGAGGAGACGATGGCACAGGACTGTCCTTAGCCACAAAACCAGAGATTTTGTATTTTCTGCTAAGAGAGCGACACAAAGTTAATGGTTCAAGAATGTGGCAGAGGGCTGGGCAAGTGTTGTTGGTGGTGCTTGAAGGTGGTTGCTCCATTGTTTGTCTTTGTCCCTCCTGCAGCTGCAGGCCCAGCAAAGGACAGTACGGAATTGTGGCACATTGCTCTCCTCAGTCACACAGCCAGAGATTGGGAAACATCTCCTAAGAACCGTGACACAAAGTTAAGTCTTCAGAAGTCTGGCAAAGACATGGGCAGGAATGGTTCATGGTGAGTGATGGTGGGTACTCCATTTTGTTGTTGATATTATTGTGCGTTTTCCAGGCACAGGTGCTGAGAGGGAAAGGAGCGGAGCATGGCACAGTACTTTCTTTAGCCACAGAGCCAGAGATTTTGTATTTTCTGCAGGGAGAGTGACACAAAGTAAAGGGTTCAAGAGTTTGGCAGAGGCCTGGGCGGGGGCTGATTGTGGTGCTTGAAGGTGGACTCTCCATTGTTGGTTTTAATTCCTGCTGGGACAGGACCGGAGCATGGCACAGGACTGTCCTTAGCCAGAGAGCCAGAGATTTTGTACCTTCTCTAAGGACAGTGACACAAAGTTAAATCTTCAGGAGTCTGGCAAAGATATGGGCAGGAATGGTTCATGGTGAGTGATGGTGGGTACTCCATTTTGTTGCCGATAGTATTGTGCGTTTTCCAGACACAGGTGCCGAGAGGGAAAGGAGTGGAGCATGGCACAGGACTGTCCTTAGCCAGAGAGCCAGAGATTTTGTACCTTCTGCAAGGACAGTGACACAAAGTTAAGGGTTCAAGAGTGTGGCAGAGGGCTGGGCAGGGGTTGGTTGTGGTGTTTGAAGGTGACTGCTCCATTGTTGGTTTTCTCCCTGCTGCAGAGTCAGCCCATGGAAAGAACAGTAAGCAACGACTGGAGATTCCCGACGTCTTCCACATAGCCAAAGATTCGTTAACTTCCGCAAGGACACAGACACAAACTTAATGATTCAGGAGTGTGGCATAGTGCTGGGAAGGGGTTGTCCATAGCTACTGATGGTGGCTGCTCGCTTTTTTTGTTTATATTATGGTGTGTTTTCCAGGGACATTTCCAGAGAGGGAAAGGAGGAGACGATGGCACAGGATTTTTCTTAGCCACAGAGTCAGAGATTTTGTATTTTCTGGAGGGACAGTGACACAAAGTTAAGGGTTCAAGAGTGTGGCAGAGGGGTGGGCAGGGGTTGGTTGTGCTGCTTGAAGGTGGCCGTTTCATGGTTGGTTTTTCTCCCTGCTGCAGCGTCAGCCCATGGAACGGACAGTTCGAAACTATTGGAGATTCCCGACCTCTTCCACACAGCCAAAGATTTGGTAACTTATGCAAGGACACGGACACAAAGTTAAGGATTCAAGAGTGTGGCAGAGCCCTGAGCAGGGGTTGTCCATAGTTACTGATGGTGGCTGCTCGCTTTGTTTGTTGATATTATGTTGCGTTTTCCAGGGACAGTTCCAGAGAGGGAAAGGAGGAGACAGTGGTACAGGACTGTCGTTAGCCAGAGAGCCAGAGATTTTGTATTTTCTGCAAAGAGAGTGACACAAAGTTAAGGGTTCAAGAGTGTGGCAGAGGGCTGGGCAAGGGTTGGTGGTGGTTCTTGAAGGTGGCTGCTCCATTGTTTGTCTTTGTCCCTCCTGCAGCTGCAGGCCCAGCAAAGGACAGTATGGAATTGTGGCACATTCCTGTCCTCAGCCACACAGCCAGAGATTGGGAAAGATCTCCAAGGACAGTGACACAAAGCTAAGGCTTCAGGAGTCTGGCAAAGACATGGGCAGGAATTGTTGATGGTGAGTGATGATGTCTTCTCCCTTTGTTTGTTGATACTGTTATGCGTTTTCCAGCTGCAGGCCCATTGTTGATGTTGTCCTGCCTTTTGCAGCTGCAGGCCCAGAGAGGGACAGGACCGGAGCATGGCACAGGACTGTCCTTAGCCACAGAGGCAGAGATTTTGTATTTTCTGCATGGAGGGTGACACAAAGTTAAGGATTCAAGAGTGTGGCAGAGATCTGGGCATGGGTTGCTTGTGGTGATGAAGATGGCCTCTCCATTGTTGGTTTTTCTCCCTCCTGTAGCCTCAGGCCATGGAAAGGACAGTACAAAATTATTGGACATTCCCGACCTCTTCCACACAGTCAAAGATTCGTTCACTTCTGCAAGGACACTGTCACCAAGTTAAGGATTCAAGAGTCTGGCAGAGCCCTGAGCAGGGGTTGTCCATAGTTACTGATGGTGGCTGCTGACTTTGTTTGTTGATTATGTTGCGTTTTCCAGGGACATTTCCGGACAGGGAAAGGAGGAGACCTTGGCACAGGACTGTCCTTAGCCACAGAGGAAGAGATTTTGTGTTGTCTGCACAGAGAGTGACACCAAGTTAAGGGTTCAAGAGTGTGGCAGAGGGCTGGGCAAGGGTTGGTGGTGGTGCTTGAAGGTGGCTGCTCCATTATTTGTCTTTGTCCCTCCTGCAGCAGCAGGGCCAGCAAAGGACAGTACAGAATTATGGCACATTCCTGTCCTCAGCCACACAGCCAGAGATTGGGAAACATCTCCGAAGAACAGTAACACAAAGATAAGCATTCAAGAGTTTGGCAAAGACGTGGGCAGGAATTGTTGATGGTGAGTGATGGTGTCTTCTTACTTTGTTTGTTGATACTGTTCTGTGTTTTCCAGCTGCAGGCCCCAAGAGGGAGAGGAGCAGAAGATGGCCTACTCCCGTCCTGAGCCCCACAGGCAGAGCTTCCATACCTTCTGTAGGGAGAGGGACACAAATTTAAGGCTTCAGGGGACTTGCAAAGACATGGGCAGGAATTGTTGATGGTAAGTGATGGTGGGTACTCCATTTTGTTCTTTATAATGTTGTGCTTTTTCCAGGCACAGGTGCTGAGAGGGAAAGGAGCAGAGTATGGCACAGGACTGTCTGTATGCACAGAGCCAGAGATTTTATACCTTCTTTGAAAGTTTGAAAACTTCTGCAAGAACACTTACATAAATTTAAGAGTTCAAGAGTATGGCAAAGACGTGGACAGGGGTTTCTTGTGGTCTTTGAAGGTGGCTGCTCCATTGTTGTTTTTCTCTCCAGTGAATCCACAAGGACAGAAAAGGAAAGTTCAGGACTGCGGCACATTCTCAGATTCAGCCACACAGCCAGAGACTCGGAAACTTCTCCAAGGACTGTGACAGAAAAGTAAGGATTCAGGAGTCTGGCAGAGATCTGGGCATGCATTGTTCCTGGTGACTGATGGTGCGCGCTTCCTTTGTTTTTTGATATTATCCTGCATTTTACTGCTGCAGGTACAGATAGGGCAAGCACAATACGAGGGCACGGTACTGACCTCAGCCATACAGCCAGAGCTATTCTACATCCCTCAACACTAGTGACACAAAGTTAAGGCTTCAGGGGACTTGCAAAGACATGGGCAGGAATTGTTCATGGTCAGTGATGGTGGCTTCTCCCTTCGTCTATTGATAGTATCGTGGAGCGAGCAGGGGTTTGTCACTTCTCCCAATTAAGAGGCAAGAGGACAAGAGGAAACTGTCCCTGACATTTGACCAGGGGAGGTTTAGATTGGATATAGGAAGTAATTTCTTCTCAGAAAGGGCTGTCAAGCATTGGAACAGGCTGCCCAGGGCAGTGGTGGAGTCACCATCACTGAGTGTATTTAAAAGACATGTAGCCATGTCGCTAAAGGGCCCTGGTTGAGTGGTGGTTTTGGCAGTGTTAGGTTGACGGTCGGACTCGATCATCTTAAGGGAATTTTACAGTCTAAATGATTCTATGTGTCTACGAGTCTCTGATTGATCCGTCTGCACCCTCATGCTGAGCCTCGGCTGGCTCTGCCCTGGCCCTGACAGCCAGCAGCAGGCCTAGAGGAGGTGGGGGAGGACGGGTCCATGAGGGGCCGTGAGGTGAGCGCAGCCCTGGGTCAGGAGTGTGTCCCCACGCAGACAGGAGTGACAGTGGCTTCTCAACGTCAGAAGCTTTCCCCACAGGCCTGAGTTACGGGCTTTGTCCATCCCACTGCGTTTACGATGGTTGAAGCGTGACACCCTTTTCCCCAGGCAGCTAAGGGCCGACCTCCCGTCAGACATGGCTCCCCCGGCCTGAGGAGGTGGTACTGCCCGAGCAGCAGAATGTTAGAGGTTGCCATGGCAGAGGGGACTGGTGAGCATAGGACTAGAAGGTCTGGGAGGTGAGCTGGCCGAGAGGGCAGCCGATGAGGCTGGGGAGGCAGGGGTGAGAGCAGGAGGGCAGGTAGGGGAGCCTGGCGGCTGGGCCCGGGCAGGGCAGCAGGGGTTGTCGCTGGTGCGACAGATGGCGGCTGCTCCTCCTTTGTCTTCCAGAGATGGAGGCTCCGAAGAGGACAGGACCAACTTATGGCGCATTACATGCTCAGGCTCAGACCGAGAGATTTCCAACTTCTGCAGGGACAGTGACACAAAGTTAAGGGTTCAAGAGTGTGGCAGAGGGCTGGGTAAGGGTTGCTGGTGGTGCTTGAAGGTGGCCTCTGTATTGTTGGTTTTTATCCCTCCTGCAGGGTCAGCCCATGGAAAGGACAGTTCGAAACGACTGGAGATTCCCAACCTCTTCCACACAGCCAAAGAGTCTTTAACTTCTGCAAGGACACGGACACAAAGTTAAGGATTCAAGAGTGTGGCAGAGCCCTGAGCAGGGGTTGTCCATAGTTACTGATGATGGCTGCTGGCTTTGTTTGTTGATTATGTTGCGTTTTCCAGGGACATTTCCAGAGAGGGAAAGGAGGAGACGATGGCACAGGATTTTTCTTAGCCACAGAGTCAGAGATTTTGTATTTTCTGGAGGGACAGTGACACAAAGTTAAGGGTTCAAGAGTGTGGCAGAGGGCTGGGAAGGGGTTGGTTGTGCTGCTTGAAGGTGGCCGTTTCATGGTTGGTTTTTCTCCCTGCTGCAGCGTCAGCCCATGGAACGGACAGTTCGAAACTATTGGAGATTCCCGACCTCTTCCACACAGCCAAAGATTTGGTAACTTCCGCAAGGACATGGACACAAAGTTAAGGATTCAAGAGTGTGGCAGAGCCCTGAGCAGGGGTTGTCCATAGTTACTGATGGTGGCTGCTCGCTTTGTTTGTTGATATTATGTTGCGTTTTCCAGGGACAGTTCCAGAGAGGGAAAGGAGGAGACAGTGGTACAGGACTGTCGTTAGCCAGAGAGCCAGAGATTTTGTATTTTCTACAAGGACATTGACACAAAGTTAAGGGTTCAAGAGTGTGGCAGAGGGCTGGGAAGTCTTGCTGGTGTGCTTGAAGGTGGCTGCTCCATTGTTTGTCTTTGTCCTTCCTGCAGCGGCACGTCCAGCAAAGGGCAGTACCAAATTATGGCACATTCCTGTCCTCAGCCACAGATCCAGAGATTGGGAAAGATCTCCAAGGACAGTGACACAAAGTTAAGGGTTCAAGAGTGTGGCAGAGGGCTGGGAAGTCTTGCTGGTGTGCTTGAAGGTGGCTGCTCCATTGTTTGTCTTTGTCCTTCCTGCAGCGGCACGTCCAGCAAAGGGCAGTACCAAATTATGGCACATTCCTGTCCTCAGCCACAGATCCAGAGATTGGGAAAGATCTCCAAGGACAGTGACACAAAGTTAAGGGTTCAAGAGTGTGGCAGAGGGCTGGGAAGTCTTGCTGGTGTGCTTGAAGGTGGCTGCTCCATTGTTTGTCTTTGTCCTTCCTGCAGCGGCACGTCCAGCAAAGGGCAGTACCAAATTATGGCACATTCCTGTCCTCAGCCACAGATCCAGAGATTGGGAAAGATCTCCAAGGACAGTGACACAAAGTTAAGGGTTCAAGAGTGTGGCAGAGGGCTGGGAAGTCTTGCTGGTGTGCTTGAAGGTGGCTGCTCCATTGTTTGTCTTTGTCCTTCCTGCAGCGGCACGTCCAGCAAAGGGCAGTACCAAATTATGGCACATTCCTGTCCTCAGCCACAGATCCAGAGATTGGGAAAGATCTCCAAGGACAGTGACACAAAGTTAAGGGTTCAAGAGTGTGGCAGAGGGCTGGGAAGTCTTGCTGGTGTGCTTGAAGGTGGCTGCTCCATTGTTTGTCTTTGTCCTTCCTGCAGCGGCACGTCCAGCAAAGGGCAGTACCAAATTATGGCACATTCCTGTCCTCAGCCACAGATCCAGAGATTGGGAAAGATCTCCAAGGACAGTGACACAAAGTTAAGGGTTCAAGAGTGTGGCAGAGGGCTGGGAAGTCTTGCTGGTGTGCTTGAAGGTGGCTGCTCCATTGTTTGTCTTTGTCCTTCCTGCAGCGGCACGTCCAGCAAAGGGCAGTACCAAATTATGGCACATTCCTGTCCTCAGCCACAGATCCAGAGATTGGGAAAGATCTCCAAGGACAGTGACACAAAGTTAAGGGTTCAAGAGTGTGGCAGAGGGCTGGGAAGTCTTGCTGGTGTGCTTGAAGGTGGCTGCTCCATTGTTTGTCTTTGTCCTTCCTGCAGCGGCACGTCCAGCAAAGGGCAGTACCAAATTATGGCACATTCCTGTCCTCAGCCACAGATCCAGAGATTGGGAAAGATCTCCAAGGACAGTGACACAAAGTTAAGGGTTCAAGAGTGTGGCAGAGGGCTGGGAAGTGTTGCTGGTGTGCTTGAAGGTGGCTGCTCCATTGTTTGTCTTTGTCCTTCCTGCAGCGGCACGTCCAGCAAAGGACAGTACCAAATTATGGCACATTCCTGTCCTGAGCCACACAGCCAGAGATTGGGAAACATCTCCGAAGAACAGTGACACAAAGATAAGCATTCAAGAGTCTGGCAAAGACATGGGCAGGAATTGTTGATGGTGAGTGATGGTGTCTTCTCACTTTGTTTGTTGATACTGTTCTGCGTTTTCCAGCTGCAGGCCCAGATGGGGAGAGGAGCAGAAGATGGCCTACTCCCGTCCTGAGCCCCACAGGCAGATTTTCCATACCTACTGAAGGTCAAGGGACACAGAGTTAAGGCTTCAGGCGTCTCCAAAGACATGGGCAGGAATGGTTCATGGTGAGTGATGGTGTGTGCTCATTTTTGTTGTTGATATTTTTCTGCGTTTTCCAGGCACAGATGCTGAGAGGCAAAGGAGCGGAGTATGGCACAGGACTGTCCTTAGCCACGGAACCAGAGATTTTGTGTTGTCTTTACGGAGAGAGACACAAAGTTAATGTTTCAAGAGTGTGGCAGAGGGCTGGGGAGGGGCTGCTTGTGGTGCTTGAAGGTGGCTGCTCCATTGTTTTTCTTTGTCCCTCCTGCAGCGGCAGGCCCAGCAAAGGACAGTACGTAATTGTGGCACATTCCTCTCCTCAGTCACACAGCCAGAGATTGCGAAAGATCTCCAAGGACAGTGACACAAAGTTAAGCATTCAAGAGTCTGGCAAAGACATGGGCAGGAATGGTTCATGGTGAGTGATGGTGGGTGCTCCATTTTGTTGTTGATATTATTGTGCGTTTTCCAGGCACAGGTGCCGAGAGGAAAGGAGCAGAGCATGACACAGGACTGTCCTTAGCCACAGAGTCAGAGATTTTGTATTTTCTGCATGGAGAGTGACACAAAGTAAAGGGTTCAAGAGTTTGGCAGAGGCCTGGGCGGGGGCTGCTTGTGGTGCTTGAAGGTGGACTCTCCATTGTTGGTTTTAATTCCTGTTTTTCTCCCTCCTGCAGCCGCAGACCCAGCAAAGGACAGTACTGAAATATGGCACATTCCTGTCGTCAGTCACACAGCCAGAGACTGGGAATCATCTCCAAGGACAGTGGCACAAAGCTAAGGATTCAGGAGTCTGGCAAAGACATGGGCAGTAATTGTTGATGGTGAGTGATGATGTCTTCTCCCTTTGTTTGTTGATACTGTTCTGCGTTTTCCAGCTGCAGGCCCAGAAGGGGAGAGGAGCAGAAGATGGCCTACTCCAGTCCTGAGCCCCACAGGCAGAGCTTCCATACCTTCTGCAGGTCAAGGGACACAAAGTTAAGGGTTCGAGAGTGTGGCAGAGGGCTGGGCAGGGGCTGCTTGTGGTGCTTGAAGGTGGCTGCTCCATTCTTGGTTCTTCTCCCTGCTGCAGCTGCAGGTCCAGGGCAGGAAAGGAGATCACCAGAGCACATTGCCATATTCAGCCACAGAGCCAGAGACTTCCTACTTTCTCCAAGACTTCTACCACCAAATTAAGGAATCAAGATTGTGGCAGAGCCCTGAGCAGGGGTTGTCCATTGTTAGTGATGGTGGGTGCTCGCTTTGTTTGTTGCTATTATTTTGCGTTTTCCAGGCACAGGTCTAGACAGGTAAAACGGAGCAGAGCTTGGCACAGGATTGTCCTTAGCCACAGAGCCAGAGATTTTGTATTTTCTGCAGGGAGAGTGACACAAAGTTAAGGGCTCAAGAGTGTGGCAGAGCCCTGGGTAAGTTTTACCATGTTGACTGATGGCGAATGCTCAATGTGTTAATATTTTTATGTTTTTTTTCCAATCTCCATTTCAGGCATTGAAAGGGCCTGACCGTGCTTCATTCACATCTTTTCCCTTTGCAGCTTCTCAGTCAGCGATTTGTTCCACTTTCTTCTGTGCCTTTCCCCTAAGGAGAAGGAAGCACACAGAGAGCCTCCAATTGCACTGTGCCATGGTCCCACTGTTAGCTGAAAGGGCCCCATATCGGTTTACAAGGGGAACTCTGCACCACCATTTCTTTTTCTTTGAAACTTAGGTTGAAACAAATATTTCTCATTCATGAAGATTTTGCTGAGTCTTCTGATTTGTATTGGGTTTTTTTTGTGAGAAACATTCTAGGGCTTTTCTTTGCTGTCTGTTTTGCATTTATCTTAGAGCTTATACAGAATTGTATCTTCATCTTCCTTACGTGTAGGAAGAGGGGAGACAGTCAGAGGCTGCTCTTAAATCGTGTATGTATGGTGGTTTCAAACCATGTAGCCCAGCCAATGGCAGTGCTGTATGAAAACACATGTGGTGTGAACCAAGAGCTTTATGTTGTCCTTCCTTTTGCAGCTGCAGGCCCAGAGAGGGACAGGACCAGAGCATGGCACAGGACTGTCCTCAGCCACACAGACAGAGATTGGGAAAGATCTCATGGACAGTGACACAAAGTTAAGGCTTCAGGCATCTCCAAAGACATGGGCAGGAATGGTTCATGGTGAGTGATGGTGCGTGCTCCATTTTGTTGTTGATATTATTGTGTGTTTTCCAGACACAGGTGCCGAGAGGGAAAGGAGCGGAGCATGGCACAGGACTGTCTTTAGCCAGAGAGCCAGAGATTTTGTACCTTCTGCAAGGACAGTGACACAAAGTTAAGGGTTCAAGAGTGTGGGAGAGGGCTGGGCAGGGGCTGCTTGTGGTGCTTGAAGGTGGCTGCTCCACTGTTGGTTTTCCTCCCCGCTGCAGCTGCAGGTCCAGGGCAGGAAAGGAGAAGACCACAGCACGTTGCCATATTCAGCCACAGAGCCAGAGACTTTCTACTTTCTCCAGTGACCCTGTCACCAAGTTAAGGATTCAAGAGTGTGGCAGAGGGCTGGGAAGGTTTTTCGGTGGTGACTGATGGTGGGTGCTGGCTGTGTTTGTTGATGTTGTCCTGCCTTTTGCAGCTGCAGGCCCAGAGAGGGACAGGACCGGAGCATGGCACAGGACTGTCCTTAGCCAGGGAGTCAGGGGTTTTGTATTTTCTGCAGGGACAGTGACACAAAGTTAAGGGTTCAAGAGTGTGGCAGAGGGCTGGGCAAGTGTTGGTTGTTGTGCTTGAAAGTGGCCTCTGTATTGTTGGTTTTTCTCCCTCCTGCAGCCGCAGACCCAGCAAAGGACAGTACTGAAATATGGCACATTCCTGTCGTCAGTCACACAGCCAGAGACTGGGAATCATCTCCAAGGACAGTGGCACAAAGCTAAGGATTCAGGAGTCTGGCAAAGACATGGGCAGGAATTGTTGATGGTGAGTGATGATGTCTTCTCCCTTTGTTTGTTGATACTGTCCTGCGTTTTCCAGCTGCAGGCCCAGAAGGGGAGAGGAGCAGAAGATGGCCTACTCCCTACTCTGCCCCACAGGCAGAGCTTCCATACTTTCTGCAGGTCAAGGGACACAAAGTTAAGGGTTCAAGAGTGTGGCAGAGGGCTGGGCAGGGGCTGCTTGTGGTGCTTGAAGGTGGCTGCTCCATTGTTTGTCTTTGTCTCTCCTGCAGGCGCAGTCCCAGAGGAGGAAAGGAGAAGAGCACAGCACGTTGCCATATTCAGCGACAAAGCCAGAGAATTTCTAATTTCTCCAAGGACCCTGTCACCAAGTTAAGGATTCAAGAGTGTGGCAGAGGGCTGGGAAGGTGTTGTGGGTGGTGACTGATGGTGGGTGCTGGCTTTGTTTGTCGATGCTGTCCTGCCTTTTGCAGCTGCAGGCCCAGAGAGGGGACAGGACCGAGCATGGCACAGGACTGTCCTTAGCCAGGGAGTCAGGGGTTTTGTATTTTCTGCAGGGACAGTGACACAACGTTAAGGGTTCAAGAGTGTGGCAGAGGGCTGGGCAAGTGTTGGTTGTTGTGCTTGAAAGTGGCCTCTGTATTGTTGGTTTTTCTCCCTCCTGCAGCCGCAGACCCAGCAAAGGACAGTACTGAAATATGGCACATTCCTGTCGTCAGTCACACAGCCAGAGACTGGGAATCATCTCCAAGGACAGTGGCACAAAGCTAAGGATTCAGGAGTCTGGCAAAGACATGGGCAGGAATTGTTGATGGTGAGTGATGGTGTCTTCTCACTTTGTTTGTTTTGTGGTGCTTGAAGGTGGCTGCTCCATTCTTGGTTCTTCTCCCTGCTGCAGCTGCAGGTCCAGGGCAGGAAAGGAGATCACCAGAGCACATTGCCATATTCAGCCACAGAGCCAGAGACTTCCTACTTTCTCCAAGACTTCTACCACCAAATTAAGGAATCAAGATTGTGGCAGAGCCCTGAGCAGGGGTTGTCCATTGTTAGTGATGGTGGGTGCTCGCTTTGTTTGTTGCTATTATTTTGCGTTTTCCAGGCACAGGTCTAGACAGGTAAAACGGAGCAGAGCTTGGCACAGGATTGTCCTTAGCCACAGAGCCAGAGATTTTGTATTTTCTGCAGGGAGAGTGACACAAAGTTAAGGGCTCAAGAGTGTGGCAGAGCCCTGGGTAAGTTTTACCATGTTGACTGATGGCGAATGCTCAATGTGTTAATATTTTTATGTTTTTTTTCCAATCTCCATTTCAGGCATTGAAAGGGCCTGACCGTGCTTCATTCACATCTTTTCCCTTTGCAGCTTCTCAGTCAGCGATTTGTTCCACTTTCTTCTGTGCCTTTCCCCTAAGGAGAAGGAAGCACACAGAGAGCCTCCAATTGCACTGTGCCATGGTCCCACTGTTAGCTGAAAGGGCCCCATATCGGTTTACAAGGGGAACTCTGCACCACCATTTCTTTTTCTTTGAAACTTAGGTTGAAACAAATATTTCTCATTCATGAAGATTTTGCTGAGTCTTCTGATTTGTATTGGGTTTTTTTTGTGAGAAACATTCTAGGGCTTTTCTTTGCTGTCTGTTTTGCATTTATCTTAGAGCTTATACAGAATTGTATCTTCATCTTCCTTACGTGTAGGAAGAGGGGAGACAGTCAGAGGCTGCTCTTAAATCGTGTATGTATGGTGGTTTCAAACCATGTAGCCCAGCCAATGGCAGTGCTGTATGAAAACACATGTGGTGTGAACCAAGAGCCATTTCCTTGGTCAGTGGGATGAAGCAGGAGGCAGAGGTCAGCCTGTGGTACAGGAGCTCCATGCAGACCTGTCCATGAGGTCATTTTTTATCAAGTGCACAACTGGGATGTTCTGCACTCTGCCTCTGGGAATTTGGCCGTCAAAGTAAAACTTTTGCTGTATATATCCCAAATCACCTTTTTGTATGCTCCTAACCTCTGATGCTGTGATATCTTTTCGAGTTAAGTAGAAAAAGATACCAGGTACCATTTAAACCTGTCAGAAAATGTAGCTGGAAAGCAAAGCAGTGACAAAAAGCCATTTTGCTGAAATTCTTTTCTCTAAGTCTGATGTGGCCATGCTGGTATAGTCATTAGTTTGACAAAATCAGAGCTTTACATATGCATTCATTCATTACCTAAAGCAAGTCTCAGTTTCAGCAGTTTCAGCAGTTTCACTGCTTCCTTGTATTCTCACCAATGTACCAGATGAAGTTATGTTTTTATCTCATGCATGATCTATTGGCCTTTTTCACATTTTAAGCATAGTAAGCACTCTTCCATCAGAAGAACACTCGCTAAATCAATGGGAACTTTTGTTTTATAGGTTATGGTCTTCAAAAATGTAAATAAGGTAATGCTACAGAAGGAACAGAATATGAATTTAAAGTAATGTTCAGTGGAAAATGATGTACCCTGATATAGTATATTTGTTTTTGCGATGATGCCTCCCTAAGGCATTATTTAGGCATGGACAGAGGAAAGCTTGGACAGAACAAGGCTATATTGTGCTGAGTTTGTCAGGATTTAACCTGTTTTGTTTAGTAGGGGACAGGAAAGACCTGTTAAAACCAAGTTACAGAAAAGGTAGATTAGGCTCTTCTATAAGAATGAAATAATGCTCACTGAAACTAGATAAAAATACAAAAGGAGTTATCTCTTTAGGTGGTGCACAGCTTATAGAACAAACTGACAGTGAATGTTATTAAGATATAGATGAGCATCACTGGAAAAGCATTTTTGGCTATGAGTGTGTCTAGCGGAATTCCCACAGGTTAATAGAAGAATGGAGATTAATAGCAAAGAGATTATACATATATTTTACATCTGCATAGCTTTGGGGTATTCATAGAAATGTCAATATAAATATCCCTTGCTGTAGTGGTGGCAGGTGTTGATCAACTGTTCAAGCAGCATGTGTTGCTTAAATCTGTGATGCTGTTCTCCAGCAGTAAAAAAACCCTAGGTGGTTGGCTGTGCCCATCGCTGTTCCTACCTCACCGTTGTTTACCCTGCCTCTATTGGCAAACGTGGAGCACAAGACTAATCAAATGCTCATTCCCCTAAGCTTGTCATAAAAATCTTCCTCTGTAGTATTTCTTGCACCACGTCAGGCATCTTATATGAAACATTGCAGGAGAGGGGATGAGGACCAGACTGAACAACTCATCTGGACTATGCAGCAATTCTTGTACGATTTTTTATTCACTAGCATGTTTTCCCCCTTTCCCTTGACCCCAGCCTCCAAAAATGTACAGCTCATGTGGTGGTGCTCAGCCACATCTAAAAAGGGAGTAACCCCTGGGAAGGGGTTAAGTGTAATAACCCTCTAGAAAGCAGAACCACTAGGCAAATTAAGTGCAGTGGCAGAGCATATCTGAAGCGAGCCACATGCTCATTAAAGCAACGGGGCATATTCAAATTTTTTGACAATGTTTACAGCAAGCAAAAAAATGGAGGAAAGCTCCATGTCCATGTTTTTGTAAGAGCGAACAACTCAGTACTGAGATCTGAGTTCTGTTAAATCATTCCTCCTGAGCTCACCACTGCTTGCCCGTTGGCTTTCAGTGGCAGACAAGTCAAAGCGCAGACCTCTAAGCCATAGGGGCGCTCCACAGAGGCTAGGAAGTTTTAAAACACAGCATGAGAAGCTGTGGAAGTCCTTCAACCAGAAGGCATCATTCAGCATAAGATCACTGCCTCGTGATCTCATTTGGAGTGTGGATACGTATGGAAGAGCCAAAAACTTCAGACAGAGAGGTGGAGAGTGAAAAGCTCAGAAGTCATTTTTACACGGCTCCACCAAAGCACCGAAGAAGCCGATACATATTTTTGATGAAAGTTTTGCAAACTTCCCACCCTTCCAGACTCCACACAACCTGGGTTTCGTTTGGGTTTCGTTTTTTTTTTTTTTTTTCTCCTCTTAACCAAATGAACTTGCTTGCCATGGGGACTGCTCCTGCTTCCTCACTGCGCCAAGCTCTCACAACTCCTGCGCAGCACAAGGTTAACCCCTGTCTTTAAAGACAGCAATCAGAATAAGATCAGCGTATCATTAACGCGGTAACAATACATGTCAAGCATTACAAATTCTCTACCCTTGCCCATCAACTTCTCTTATTACAAACCCACAAGTACTGTTTTCCTAAAAGCACCTTTCAAGTAATCTGCCTTTTACTGAAATGTGACTGCTACTGTGTACTATTTTAAAAATGGCTTGACAGAATTGCTAATGTTCTCATTCCTTCAGGATATTTCCTAATACTTGTAGCCTTTTCATGTTTCTAATTAGGCCAGTAATGGTCCCTGAAGTTAAACCAATTAAAATTATTTACTGTGACACATAGTGTGGAGATAATTATCTGATATCTGAATCCAACTTCTGCTTACTTCGCAACATTACTTAATAGAAAACAGGGAAACTGATGCCTGTGCTTTCATTTTACTTGTCTACCAAATGTGTTTGCCCTATAGCAAACTGTTTAAATAAAGCATTAAAATCTTTGTGGTGCTAATCAAAATGTTTAAAATCCACTCACACTTCCTTTATAGTTCTGAGAAGCATATAAAACTCTTACGCATTACCTTTTACATTATAGTTGCTGACCAATGTAGTATTATATCCACATTGCACATAGATAATGCAGCTTATGCAGTTTCTAAAAACATTTACAGCTTTTTTGTTTCTCTTGAAAACATGAATGCAACAGAATAAGGACTGGAAATTTTTAGGCTTATGAACACAGTAAGGTTATTTTTTTTTTCAGTAAAAATATTTAGTGTCCTGATATGATTTAGGTTATGTGCCACATTTCTCTTAGCTGAGTTTTTCTGGGAAAAGGAGGAATTGAGATAGGATTTGCAGACGTACCATGTCCCATAATTAAGCATTTTAAATTTAGCCAAAGTTCACTGGGAACTTACTAATTTCAAAACCTCATGGGAGGAGGGGAAAGGCATATGACAAAAAGAAGTAAAATAACTCACAGGATAGGTAGTGTTTTTCACTAAAGGAGCCACTACTAGAACATCCCCTTCAGAAAAGAAAAAAAAAAAAAACAGGGAGAAAACCCCAACTCTCTACAACACCAGTTCTGCATTTGGAAACAATTTGGCCTGTTTGCAAAGTGAAACTGGTTGAAGTCTTCACACAGAAACTTGAACCAGTAAAAGAATTTCTATTTTTGCTGAAATCTGTCAAATGCTGCAAATTGCAATAATCTAGAAAGGTGTTCAGCAAACTACGGGGACAAGCCAAGACTACTTCCACACGGCAGCATATCACTCCCGTAGCACAGACAGTGGGAAGATGCGGTGTTTGCTGTGCCAAGTTCTCTGAGCTTTGTGGCCAACCTGAAACCTAAATGGGGTGTTTATGGGTTTCTCTAATTCAAATTTAACATCGCGTTTTTTGCACTTCTCTGGTAACTGAAAATGTATACACGAACTTAGCGCGCAAGAGATTTGCTCTACTTACAGGCGGGGAGAATCGAGCCTGCTGAAACGCATGCAAAACGGGCAGCAACACAGCCTGTTCCCCTCCCTGCTCCAGGGATGTGATTCTTGGGGGGATGAAGGTAGATCATCATTCCCTGTTCAGGTGATCACTGGACTCAGCTGGGGTGGCTGCTACCTCCCTGCTCCATCATTTTTCACATCTGGGCTATGAATCTGCAGCTTAACGTTTGAGGCATTGTCAACTAGATTGCGGTTCGTGTACGATGCACAGGAGGAAATGTTATCCAGTCACAAAACTTTTTATTTTGTGCCAGATTTTAGTTCATCGAAGACACAAAAAAATATGAGGAAACTATGTTTAAGGCCCTCCACCGCCCACTTTCCCCCTCCACCCCCCCAGTCTAAATTCTCAAAGATTTCAAAGAAAAGATTTAAATTGAAATATATAATGAATAAACATATTCCTACATCATCATTATCTAATCCCTTCTACTTCCTTCAAATTTGCATACATCGCAGTCTTTAATGTGTCATCAAGTTGCCCTTAAATGAACAAAGCAATTGCAGACATTGTTAGACATCGTTCTTATGGGGAGATAATTTCATATTTTGGCAAAGTTCTCAGTCCTGATAAGGGGCATTGAGTTAGCTCCTGGACAGTAACTACTCTGTACATCTTAATTTACTTAATATTTCTTTGACCCTCTTGTCATTGCTAACTAATTCAGATACTTACATTCTTTTATCTTACTGATCACCAAAGCTAATTAATTCTTGTCTGCTCATGGTGCTATTGAGAGCAAAGGAATGTGCGCCAATTCCTGTCACCAAGGAGTTAAAAACTCCTCAGCCTTCACTCTGGAAGGTTTGCTCCTATGCCCTTTTAGACAATGACAAGCTGTTAAGTGTAAAACTAATTAACATTTCAAAAACTAGTGTTAATCAGTAGTACTCAGATTCATTGGGAGCCCTGTTCTGTCGAGTTTTTCCACTTGTTCTTTTTATACCATAACTTCCAAATTATTGTGCTAATTTTAGCTGTTGTTTACCGGATTGAGAAAAGAGTGAAACATGACAAGACTAAAGTCTCTAGAAATATATCAGTGGTATGCTTTTTAATATCTCCCCTAAAATCTGGTCTGTATTCTGCTGTTCCTCCTTCTTCCCTCCCCCATCATTCCGCTGAGTGGCAGAGCTGATTCTCAGTCGTTTTTATTGGTGTACTAAAGGACACATTATATTTAAGATAACAACTGATCACCACTGTCTCTCAGGAGAATGCCGGTGAAATCTAAATTAGACGCCTCCTAAAGGTCTGTCCATGGGACTTTTTTTACGTTGAAGAGAATAAAAAAGTTTATTTGCTGTGTTTGCCATTTCTATTTTGAAAGCAGAATGATTGTCATAAATTCACCACATAGAAATTGGGGGAAAATTTCTGTTTTAAAGAAACTAAGTTGCTTGGGCCTACTGTTGAATGCAATTTATAACACGCAGTTGAACATGATCTAGATGCTGAAGCACTTTAAAAAAGCTGAAACAGATCGTAACAGAGAACTATCAGCAATCTATAAATGCAAAACTGTGTTCTCACGATCAAGATGACAATGGCAGACAGCGAGATATTACTGGCATATGAAGAAAGGAGGGAAGGAGGGTGCTAGCAAAGTCTTCAAAGCTGTGCATGTGGATGATCCATCTTTGCACTAAGAGCACCAAAAGAGGAGATGACAACACAGATGACTTATGTGGTCTGCTTTCACTAGGTTAAGGTTAAAAAATGGAATCTGTACTTATTGTGTTGCTGTGGACAAAAAAATTACTGTGAGGAAAAGGTCTTATGTTTTCTCATATTTAAGCAGTTCACAGCCGAAACTTGAAAAGTGGTGACTGATTTGCTCTAAAGCATTGTTACTATCAACTGAGTGATAAACAGAATCCTGAAGTTTACAATGAATGTAAGCACGTTTTAAAGCAATGTGGCTGAGATAGCTTTGAGGGCAGAACAAAGTTGTCAAATCAACTACAGGTCAGATTTACTAAGATTCAGACATAGCCCAACTGCATCGTTAAGAGGAATAGGATGGAAAAGCAAGAGCAAGTACAGAGGAGGGGAGCTGCTTCCAAAACCAGTACCCCCTCCTAAGGTCTGCTTCTCTGTCTCCCCCGACACGACCCTCCATCCTCAACTATTGGACGCCTTCACTGAAGTGCTGACACAACCACAGCCCCATGGAGGAAACAGAGACTTAGTTTATCTCCAGGGTAATGGAGCAAACCTCCTACTTGAGATGTTATGCACCAAGGCAGACATCATGAAGTCATTAGCAGAACCATAGAATTTGATAGGGGTGGGTATTTTTCTGCTGTAAAGCCAAGGACTGTATTGGACCATGCCATCCTAGGGGAATCCCACAGTTTCTTGAACTGTGTTTCTGAGGCTCTCGTGGGCTGAGCTGAAGCTCGGTGTGCGAGTGGAATAGCTCCATAAGGATTATGTGGGACCACAGACCGGCTTACACACCTGCAACACAACTTGCATTGTGATCTGGGGTCAGAAGGGAGAACGGGAAGAGAAGAGTAACCTTGGATAACATGCTTATCATGCTGGCTTAAAGGTAGCCTAACAATATTCTTCGTTCTTCTAAACGCTGGAATTCACTTCAGACATAATCATGCCATTCACATTATTCCCATTAGTCTTACAGTCTTAACCTTAAGCCTTTTAAACTCAGATCTTTAAATTCTATTGCATCCTGTCTGCATAATGGTCCATGAAAGGAATGTTATTGCGTAGGCAGTAGGCCTAAAGGGAGATCGGTATTTATATGGACATCTGATGAAAAATAAGTCATGCTCATTGAATTTGGTTTGACTATTCAGTTTTAATTTGGAAGCTGCATAATATCATACTGAGCTCTGTCATGTTGCTGATTCAAGTGTATCGCAAGATAGTCTCTCGGTATTATTGTGGGATCGTTGATGTAACATTCCGAAAAAGTATGTCAGTACATTGCATTTCAGTATCCACTTTTTTGTCTACTACTTGGTATTAAAACATATTTCTCAAAGGAAGTGGTGGCATTATAAATGTGTCCCAGTCCTAAATTATTTTTTTAAAGCTCAAGAAATCTCATCAGTAGTCAACAGCAGATGTTGCACTTTATGACAAGTTCATACGCTCTGCTTGAATGAAATAGATGCACCTCACTTCTAGGACCTGGACCCTCTGATACCTTTGTCTTCTCTGTAGGTACGAGTTTCAATATAACGCATTTTAGTCCTAGAAAATTCATTAATTCAAAGCCTACAAGCACTAGTGAAAAAGTCTGTTTTGCCGTCACAATATGATGTCATAACTTGATGAAATGGATGAAATTTCAGCTAACCTGAAGTGGGACTGCTTGAGGAAAATTGTATAAAATTCAGGTGGTGAGGAATCTTACTAAGGCTGTTTTCTCATGAAGCATGTTGCAATGAAGTTTTCAAACTTCAGATTCTTCTGCAATTCCAGTGGAACCATGCTATAATTTTGTTCTAAATGCACATACAGGTGATTGTGGTTATTGTGCACGTGTTTGCTGAAACAGCAACTTAAAGCAATACACATGTATCATGTAAAAGTAACCTTGTAATATTGCCTCAGGAACAATCAGGCGTGTCTCAAAATTCATATTCAGAAAAGTATATGTAAAACAGTTCCTTGAATACATTGAAGTTTAGTTCAGGAAACTAATTCTGGGACATTTACCTTTTAATTTGTTCTACAAAAAAATGAAGTATCAGAGATATTTTTTCTCCAATCAACACATTTTGAATGGGTTAAGTGGAGTGATTTTTTCCTGCATCTGAAAACAATTGTCCCTTGCATGCCTGTCTTCACCCTTTTCTGCCTTGAAGTACAAGCATGACCCATGAAGCCTCAAGCAAATGCAAAGAAAAGGGGCATTGTTGCACAGGCATCCTAAATGATGGAACAGAAATTTCTTTTCAGTGGATCACTAACTCCACTTCTGCCTGACAGGGATGCAAAAACATTTCAGACTGAGGAGTCGTATTCATTTCGCTCTTTTCCATCTGTTTTTCTTTCATATGACAAAAGTTAAACTCAGATGATACGATTTTCAAGACCGTTCTGTGTTATACCTGGGATCACAAGGATCAGACGAACAAATTATTTACCTAAATTTTACACATATTGGCAACCACTTAGGTGAGAATTGACCTTCATTCTTGGTGCTCTGGAAAGCTGTAGGACACTGGAACTAACAACCTAAAAAATATTGCTGGTCTGAAATCTTGAAATTAATGTTACGGGTACTTTAAAAAAAAAATACAATCTGTAGGCAAAACTGTAGTAACGATAAGCCCAATATCTATCAACGAGGTTTTCATCTTCAACTGTTTGCTTATCAAAACGTTGTGTTTTATGAATTCCACCAAATGCTGCAAACCACAGGCCTTTAAAAGGAAACGCATAAGAGAGAAAAAAAAAAAAATAAATCCCTTCCTGTTTCTAGAAACTTTTGGGTCTCTGCTAAGCCCAGGTTCACAGGATCAGCCCGGCAGTATGTGTGTACATCAAGGGGGGCTTTCTCCACCATAAACCCCCTGTACTTCAGGCACAACTGCTGTTAGTTACACACCCACCACTACAACATTGCTCTCCGCAGAGATCTCCAAATCCAGCCCGTGTCCCTCTCACAGAGAGGTGCTGAAGTATTTTGCACAAATAAAAAAAAAAGGTTCATGAATACAATAGCTCATTATACACGTGCTCCTTTTGGACTTCTTGCTCTAAATATAGCCATGACGTCTCAGCTTTTAATTCCCCGTACACAGCGCTGCACAGAGCTTGGCGAGTAAGTGGCACGGATTTGCTGAAAACAATTCAAGGCGCCCACACTTGTGCACCCACAGGAACGCGAGAGGCCAGAGAGGCTGTTCATGCTGCTTGAGAGGAAAGCAATACCTTTTCCCTGCAGTTGTAGGTGCACTTCAATGCCATTAAATCCAGGATTATTTACACTACGGGACTGTTCTTGACCTCTGCAGGCAGTTTAAACTTTTAGGTTTATCCCTTCTTTTTTCCCAAACAAAGTTCTAGCAGTCATAATTTTTCCTCAGTGAGTTTCTTGGAGAAAAACATAATACTTTTATGTGTGTTATGGGGATGAGGTGAAGTATATGTCAGCAATTTTGTGTAAATAATTGATTTTATTATGCTTTGCAAGTGAAAATCCATACCTCTGTCCTTTTCACTGAGATATATTTCATTAGTGGTGATACTGTAAACCACAGTATCATGAAGTTTTTGCTAGGCACCATTTCTTAAAGAAGAATTCTGTGAAATGTGTCGACAGCTTCATTTATCCATTTTTTTCCTGTCTTTACACGCCAGATAGAAAGGGCATAATCCTTTCTGGTGCCAACCTGTTCGCTCGAAGAAGCTGAAAAACCTCTCACCAGTGAGCGAGACCCAGGTTTCCCGGGTTTCAGGAGTTCCCAGGCTCCTGAACCTCTTCTGAGTTCTCAGAAGATGACACTGTTGGACCTCACTGAAGACATTAGACCTCGGTAATTAAACAGATATCTCTCTCTTGCCTAGTGAATGTGTAAAATTTGTGTTCGTAAACATCAATGGATATTTTTACAAGCTCTAAACCTCACTGGCATGTCCTGATGTTTTTCTGGCACTGCACCTCCTTCTGCTGGAACCAGTGTTGCAGCCCCATCCACATTGCCCACTCCCCTTCTGCCTGGTCCAGCTTCTGAGCCAACCACTCTGGGCACCCAAGGGGTGAACCTGGCAGCTCTGCAGCCCAGATGCTGATCCATAGAGGACAATTTTCCTCCAGCAACATCTGGGTGTTTGGTTGGCATTTATCTGGCTTATGCTGGCAGTCATGGTGGCTGTAGAAAGTCTGCGAGGCTGGCAAAGGGGTAGTCTGGTGGTCTATCAGTGCTTGCGAGTGTGTTTTTCTCATTAATTCACATTTAATTGTCATAAATTTATACCCTGCTATGTGGCTGAATAAAGGTCCTGAGAAAATTCTCCTTTGAGATCTTTGTATGGTACAGGACCCTTACCATCATGTTTCTTCCCATGCTCCTGCTGCACATCCTCCGCGTTTGCCCTTGCTAGCCTCCCTCTTGCGCTGTTGCTTCCGTACTCTTGCAAAACCGTAATGAAATTATTTTGTGGTTAGCATACAAGTTCATACGACATTTCTCTGCCATGAGAGGCCTGCTGCTTCTTTCAGTTTCAGGGTCTAATTTTAGACCTGGAGCATCGCAATTCAATTCATATCTCATATTCCAGATTCATCGTTTGATTCAAAGAACAAGATTATTATAGTCAAACCAGTAAGGTTTTTGTCTTTTAATCAGAATACTAAGATGGCATGGATTTCTGTTTTTAATATAGCTCTCAGGAAATCAGAAATACTTATTTACTTTATGGCCTCTCCAAAACAAGACCATATGAAGCAGGTTGGAAAAGTTTTCTTTTAGTACTTATTCTTCTCTGTCCTAAATCTATTTCCCCTCCATGCCATCCTCCAATGGCCCCCAGAAATAAAACTTCATGTTTATGTCTCTAATGTCCTCATGTTGACAAAGTTGAATATTCCTTCTGTCTTTTGCACAATTCTCTTTGTGTTATTAGTGAGTATAATAAATGGGTATAAACAATGCTCCTGGCGAAGTCTTACAACCGAAAATGATAACATCTTTAAGCAGTACTTAAATTTGGAAGGAGTAAAGCAGCAGATTATTCTGCAAATAGATGGGGGATTTTTCTCCCCCTCTCCTTTGTTGGTAGCTTTCTGATGTGAGCAGAAAAAAAAAAAAAAAAAAAAAAATGTAAAAACTCTGTATGTCCTTGCCATGCAAAATACAACTCCCTATATAAAAAAAAAAAAGAATGTAAAAACTCTGTATGTCCTTGCCATGCAAAATACAACTCCCTATATGGTAAGATATGTAACACCTATCTCACAGACAGGAGCTTACAATCCTGTTCATTAATTTTATCACTAACATAAACTTTTAATATGCATATGATCAGTATATGGGACTTCCAGGGCAGCTTAAAATGACTGTAACCTGTAATTACTGCTCCTGTACTTGATTATAATAATCTGATTGCAATTATTCAGTGATTTTAATACAAGCCCCAAGCTACATAACAATAATTCAAGTGCAGTGATTGGGAACATGTTTCTGTTTGGCTGTGAAATGATGTTTTAATCCGCACTGATTCAGGGATCTGGCTACAGTTCTATTCATGTAATTAAGGCACATTTATACAGTCAAGTAGAATAACTTTAGTTTGAAGTGAATTTAATTAATGCAAAGACTCTGTATAAGTCAAAATGGATCATAAGCATGAATTCCTTAGATAGGAATAATAAAGCAAAGATAGCAGTACTTGGCTGGTTTGGCCATTACAATGAGCAGGCTAATTTTTAGATAACAATGAACAGGCGCATGGGAAGATGGGAGGAACCTGCTCACAGCAGCGCTACAAGATGCCTTCTAGCTGAGGTCCAGAATTATTGCTCAAAGTTTTATCATTTCCATGCTCTTGACTTGGCTCTGAGCTTAAACCCATGGCCAGAAGCAGGACTTTAAAATACCTCTGTAAATGCTTAATTCTGATGAAATTTTGAGTGAGCCTAAGTTTTAAATGAGAGTAAACTCTGAAGGTGCTCTCATCCGTTGTCTCCTAGACCTTCATTTAAAAAACAGACTTGGTAAAAAAAAGTTTCACACAACAAAATCAACGCCTCTAAAAAGTGTATTTTGAGTACTGTCAAGACTATTCTCAAGCAAGAGAAATGTCATTGAAAGTAAAATATTGCACTAGTTTTAAAAATCCCCTTTCTGAAGACAACAGATAAGAGTCTACAAAAATGCAAATGCCCCATGAGCAGGTGCATTAAATGAATTTTGCTTTAACATGTAAGATATAAATTAAATATATATATTTTTCTTTATCAGAAGCATGTTTTCTTAATAAGTCAGTGCTTCTTAAAAGTAACTGGATTTTTGTTTGAAACAAAGAGGAGAGCGCATGACTTAATTGCAATACTTTTCTTATCAGTTCTTTTATTTCTTACCTGAACTGAAAAACTTTTCTGACTCACAAGAGAAAAAGAAAAAATGAGCTCATCCACCAGCATTTATGGTTGTATGGGGATCACATGCACTTTTTACACAGTGACTTCCTAGGTTTTGTGTATTTGTAATGGTACTTGGGAATGAAAACATTTTTTAAAAACCCATAAACAAAACAAAACAAACAAACAAAAACCCAAAAGCACTTTAAAAAAAAGAGCTAATATCAAATCATGGAGAAGGTCTTATAACAAGCTACTTATCCGAGAAAAAACATTTTATTCCCCCCACTACTATTTTAATCCTTCCACAGAGGCTTATCTTTTCTCTTATTGATATTAATCCTAAAGTTACTGATTGCTTGTGAATGAAATGTTGCTAATAAATCGATAAAGCATTTTGATCCTGATTTAACTGTGTGAACTGAGGAATTTAAACCTGTGACATTTGACAATAACAGAAAATTAGTATGCACTTCAGATGGTAATTTCTGAAGTCGATCAAGTTCTTACACCAGGTTTTAGGTACTAGCAAACCTGTAATACTGTCCTAAAACTGGTTTGATATCTGATCTTCTGCTCCAAAAACCTGCTCCAAACCCTGTGGTGGTGAAATATCTGGTTTTGCAATAGACGTTGCATGGAAGAAAATTAAAGGTATTTTTAATTTTTGTTAAAAAATAAATTTGTCATTGTTATGAGTACTACAGAAGGCAGCAAAAGTGTCTGGTTATGTACCAAATCTATCGATTTTAGCCTTCTGATTGTTGGCACTGTAAGACAAAAATTCTAGAGAAGTTTCATTAATAGTGAACAGATGCTGAAGAGCATTAAACTGTACATGTGGGTGTTATGGCCACGGACACCATGACAGAATAACAAAAAAATTATGTGTTAGCAGTACATGCTCTATCTACTAGTGTCTCTTGCTCAGAGGCAAACAAATCGCGCCCAACAAAAAATTTGTACCTACAGACACTAACAACAAATATTGTGTCATTGTGACAAAAAAAATCTTTACATCTTGACAGGCAGGTTGTACCAAAAATAAAGAATGAATGAGACCATGGCTACATCTGCTTCACCAATGCCTTGTGTTAAATATGGTGATCAAATCTAACTAATTGTTTTATATTTTCAAATATTCCACAGATAAAATGCGCTCCAATATTGAACTTGGAATAGCTTATGAGAGGCACATCTGGTATGATTTTTTTTTTTTACTTTTTTTTTGGCAGAAGTCAAAGAATTTTGAGGTTTTTTTACTATTCTATTTATTTTAATTTATTTTATAAATTTTATTTTATTTATTTTATTTTTAATAGGTGCTGTTGAGTTCTCACGCCTCACCTGTGTTTTTTCTTTTTTTTTTTTTTTTTCCTTTTGATAGCATTGATTCTACAGAAGGAGACTTGAAAAATCAGCACGTGTCTGCAGCACCGAGGATTGGCTACATCACTGCTTGAGGCTCTTCCACGAGCCATCTGCATCAGAGCAGGCTTGCATCACGATAACTGATGCGGTAAGAAATCTTTGCCACCCCTTGTCATGCAGTTATAACAATGAGGCTAAAGTTTTTCTAAAGAGTGAGCTTCTGATGTTTTGACATCTGCTTGTATGAACTTCAATATCCTTTTCATTCATGCTGAACACCAACAGATTTAAAAAATACTGTCCCTGCCTCTAATCATTTAAAATCAGCACTTAATGGGTGTCAAGGCAAGTATTTTCATCAATTTATGGCTATTCATTTGTAAAAATTAGGCTTCTTAAATATTTTGGCAACAAAAATTCAAACATTTAATAATTTGCATGACAGTAACCAAGCAAATGTAAATCAAAACCCACGAGTGAACCACAAATGGAACATGGTCTCATTTGTGGAAATTACAGAGATCTCGGCAAGAATCCCATGTTCTTCCAGTATATCACCAGCTCCGGTGGTGGCAATGGTAGATCCAGATCTGAAAATGGAAGTAGGAATCTGTCCACCATTTGTGTGGGTGTTCTCAAGGGCATTGCTAATACTGCTTATGTTCCAAAGTACACTTGATGACACCGCGTGATTTATTTAGACACTGAATCTTCACCTGGCACTTTTCCTGACGTGTCAAGTACCAGATTACCAGTGAGAAACATATTTTATCGATATTCTAAAGGCCTAAGTTACTGCATTTCTAACATAAATTGCCATCGTGATTGTGTAAACCTGCAGATACATGCAACTATAAAAATAAGAAATGAACAAAACCTATGTCAGATGTGCTTTTCTATCAGGAAAGTAGATGAATTTTCAGAAAATTGAAAAAATCCTCTCTCTTGTCCTAGTTAGTAATGATATCTTTTCTTGCAAGCTCAGTAAGTATCTAGTTCAGTTTAGATTACTGGCAGGGCAAAGGTTTGAACTCAACTTCAAAATATTTGTCAACCCTGACTGTCTACTCAGTAATGATCACAGAAGTGTGAACCGATAACAAGGTGTTATCCAAGAAGAGGTCCTGTACTAAGAATCACTAATTAAGGACTTGAAAAGTATTATGCTTTTTTTCATTTATTAACTAAGGTTGCGTGATGTGGGAAACAACTATTTCAAATCTTTTTAGAACTAATGAGCACATTTCAAGAGATTACTACCTTGTCCTCAACTTAACCAACTTCTCAACCACTGCTCCAAGGGAATCACATGAGTACTTGACCTCTGTAAGATTTTAAGAAGAAAAACAAACTTCATAAAACTTAATCACATTAGTTAAAGCTGTAAGGATGTTTTAATGCCCCTCCTAAGCCACCCAGTTCCATTACCTGAAACCCATCAACATAATCCTTCCTTAGGAAGAAAGGAATGAATCAAATTGAAAAGATTTGTAATTGAATTATCCTCAGTCTCGGGGCAATTAGAACCATTTTTTATTGGAACACCTAGATATAACCTTGACTGCTTCTAATTAGTCTATCAACTCAGATAATAAGAAAATGCAGGAACAATTTTACAGTGTTGTAAAAATTGAAATGAGTTCAATATTGTTGCATGTGTGTTGTAGGAAGGCATAGTGAGAGAACGCAAATCAAACAGAGTGTAAAACTGATACAAAAAAGTCCTTTAAGGAGTACTAGGGAGCTTTTGTTCCTGTAAGTAAAGTTACACGTTCACTGTTTAGATTGTGCAGGGTTTTTTGCAGCTTACCATGCTTTACTTTCAGATTGTGTTTCTTACGTTAATAAACTGTTATAAAAATTATTAATGGAAAAACTTAAAGATCTTAAGTTTGCAAAAGTTCTGAATTATGAGCCTACTAAGAATAACATTTTCCTATGTTTTTGTTTACTTTTAGTTTTTATGGAACTTGCAGTTTCACATACGAGAGCCAAAGGCAAGTACAGCAGTAGTACACAGTTCACTACAGCAGCAAGTGAATACAGTATGATATAATACTTAATTTTCTGTTCCACCTTCCTCTTATGTTTAGAATTCCAAATTTTCTCTTGCTATTGCTCCCATATCAAGAAAGCACGCTCGCTTCAGAAGATGAGGTGTTATGGAATTAGATTTTCATGGAGCTGTTTCTGTATATCTTCTTATTTGAGTGTGGGTGGTTATTTTCATGCTTTTTTGCGATTATAGTTCTATGGGAGTATGGGAAGCCCTTCAAAAAGCAGATCTTCCATATCTTTGCATTTTCTCTGCTGTTTATTTAAGGTAAAAAAAAAGCCTCTTGGACAGGAAAAAAAATTGTTATCTGTCACAGAGGAGTTGAATAGTATAATCATTGTCCCTAATGACAATCTGCATTTAAATGTGTTGAAACATACCTGCTCCTTCAAATGAGAATTCTTACCTTAAGCATAAATGAAAATTTTATGGAGAAGTTGAACTTAAGCTTAAAATTTTCACCTGATCTTTTTAAAACTTATTTTAAGCTATCTAAAGTACATACTTACACAGCAGGAAACAGCTCTGGAAGTTGTACTCCTACCCACCTTTTCCGTGGAGACCTGTCTTGTCTTCTTCTTTGTAACCATAATGTGCTGTGGCCACAGTGGAACCCAGAACAGAAAAATGAGCTGTGAATTCTCAGCTCCATTGGGAATGAACCCTGGCGCTTTACTTCTCAATGCAGCAAATTTCATCCTTTTCACCACAAATGGTGCTGTGTGCAGTGTTTGGCCAGCTATCTGGGTCATATGATCATTCAAACTGTTGGCCTTTTTGTTTTAACAATGACATTTTTTAGGTCAAACCTTTCAAATGTATCAAAATGACTTATAGACCTAAACCACACTATCGATCAGAATGAGCCTTTGAAGTTAGCAGCAGTAGCTTACAAAATGTTACCTGCGCTCTCCTAGGTTGCAGAAAAAAGTTGAATTTGTGACGTTTTGGAGATGGGGAGTGTGCTGTACAGACACATGATGAGTTTTTTCAACAGTGGAGAAACACCTGTATTATAGAAATTTGTCAGAACTAATTAGCAATGCCACCTCTGCGCTACTCCCGCTACTAGAAGAGGTATCAGCATTTTGTGTCATGACCTTGAAAACCCTTAAAGGACCAAGTAGCTGAAAGAGTTTAAATTATGATATCTTTTGAAAAGCCCCATGGCTATTGATTCAAATGTAATGATTCAAGAAGCTTGACTTTTTTTTTTTTTTTTTTTTTGGTAATACTGCCGTACTACACAGACTTCCCTATTGGATATCCATATTTCACAGGGACAAGATGGTAGAAATATATTGAGGCTGTATGATCTATTGCTCTTTTCTTTGACCTTGGTGCGGTGGAACAATACATTAAAACTACTTTGTCCACATACAGGTTTTTAAGCTTGGCCACAGGATAGGCTAATTCTGTCAAAGAACATTTCAAACTTATTCCCCTTATTTTGAAAATAATTGATTCTTACAATGTGGCAACAAGTACCTAATGGAGAAAAATGATAGCTTGAAAAAGTAATTTGAGGGTCAAATTTATTTAGAAGCGATTTCTTTCTGCTTAGATCTAAATATATATACACATAGATCTACTGTGGATATAAGACCTGCATTTCTTATATTAAAAATATGTCCAATTTAATGAATAAATCACAAAGGAATTATTGAGATCCAAGTTGCACATTTTTGAGTTAATGAAGGCTTTGCACTCAAGTCGTATAGAAATTGGTATTGGTTTTCCTCTTGGTGCATCACAAAAATACTCATTCAGACAGTCGACAGTGGTATTTATAAACCTACTTCAAAACCATTTCAGTGTAAGTTAGGGACCTAAAATCTTTTTCATTTAGAGGCAAAAACCCCATTACGTTAGAGTGTTTCATACAGTAGAAATGTATAAGATCTTGTGATATTTCATACTTTTACATGAAATTTGGAAGCAAATGATAAATTAAATTTTGAACAATTCTACTTGAAAAAGGAAAAGCAGACAAAGGCATAATTTAAAATTAGTGGCAAAAACAATTTGGTCATCTCCCTTACAACTCGCTTTACTTTTGAATGTAAACCACACTATTGTCTGTACCAGCAGTAATGCATCTGTATTAATCACCATATCAGAAACCCAGTGGAAATCATTAAAGTCAATATCTGTGGCAGCTGTACGCGCAGCGATAAGGTGTAGCTTGGAAAAAGAAGTAACAGCAGTCTGATGGGAAGTACTGTGGGAATTTTGGCAGATGGAATGAAATGATCCAAACCCGAAAAATACTAAGTCATGATCCCCCAGTACCCATGTCTTTTTATTTTACACTCGTGTCTCATCAGCTGCTTCTTGGACATCAGCTGCTCTCAGCTCACACGCTACCCTTTGATGCGCTGCTCGCTGCATCTCAGGAGCGCTAGGTCCTTTTAAGACCATTAATAATAAAACTTGCCTGTTATTAAAATCTTAATGTGATAGGAGCCATTCTACACCGTTGCAAGACAACAAGAGGAACGCCATCAGTGTAGAGAAATTACACTCTCTAACCGAAGGAGCATTAATACTCTGCTTTCATGTTCCTCTGCTAACAGACTACAGCGAGGTGAAAATGCTTCGCCGCTCTAACACCTTACGTTTGGGTTAGCTGTGGTGTGGCATTAAGGGACAAACAAGACATGAGTTTCGGGGAAACTAGATTGAACATTTGGGTCAGTCACCCACATGTACCTTGCAAACCCTTCAACTTTGTGCTTTCCATAAAGGGTTAGGTGTTAATGACACTGGGCTTCATAACAGTGCAATTAAGTAATAATAAGGGAGTAATATAGCAAGATAGATGAGTACAAAAATATATTAACATCTATCAAAGGAAAAAAGAGGAGGCATAGATTTATGTGGATTCTTGAACCACTGAAAGGTTAGACTTATGAGTTTAAAACGTGCTGCGACAGAGGCAAGGAAAATGTAAACTATGAACTTTAACATTTTCTTTAACTTATTTACTAAAGATAATATGAAACATTGCACCAGTCTGAATGAGGGAAGTGTTTTATATACATCCATCCATCCTTCAAAATATAGGAAATTATGTGAAAACTTGTTAAAGTTTATAAACTTAAATACCTACGAGTTAAGAACATACCATAAATTATTAAAGCAAGGGAACAGTGATCCTGATTGACTGCAAGTTATCCAAGGCTAAGATTGAATACAGAATTCAGTTCCTCATGGAAATTTCACCCAGTGTTACAATATCTGAATGCTTTACAAATACCAGCAATTCTTTTCCGACAGTACTTCTGTGCATCTACAGAAGCAGCCACCAAAGGTGGTCCCTAATTCCAGGTGCCATCCTGAGAATAGCTATAGGTGTGTTTTCAGGATCTGCTCTTTTTGTAGCATTTTATATATGTATGGAAAGCACAACTTCTACCTGTCTTCATGTGGAGAAGGGAAAACTCAGTGACATTGAAGGATTCGCAGCTAACGGCCACCTTGGAAGCAGTGGTTTACGTGACTTGCTCAACATCACAGGAAAAGTACTTTGTAGTGGCAGATTCAACTCTGGAGCATGGCAAACCGCCTTCTCCTTCCTCGTCCATTTTCCAAGAGGTACATGTAATACCACAGAGACCCGAGGATGTGCGCATGTATTTGCAGAGGGAGACTCTTCTGTGGCCAGATGTCATTATATCTTCTTTCTCCTTCTGTGCCCGGGATGCTGAGACAACCTCTTGGTAGGCTCCACTGTGACAGATACGGTTTTCAAAGGATTTGGCTGCCCTTTCTACCAGTCGTTTCATTCACATATGCATCCTCATCTTTTCGGATGCAAAACGCCTTGAGCTGCTGCGGGAGGACTTCTTAATGGAAACAGCAGACGTCTCACTGATTTGAGGATTGTTCTCAAACACACTTCAAGTGGTTTCCTCAAATAACGAAGGACACATCTTCCTAATTAAATGTTTAAGCTACTGACAAACCACCACATTTTTTCATGTTTGATCTTGGACAATGCTAAACAATTTAACTGCAACTTTAAAAACATTTAGCACGGGCCCTGAACCATGCAGTTTTCCTCTTTGCTGGTTCAGGTTGGACAAGCTAATATGAAGCTGAAAATCAGGTCTTAGAATGATAAATATTACTTTGGTTTGTGAAGGATTCTGAAAGCAACAAAGAAGTGGCTCTTTTTCCTAACATTTAATTTTTTTTGTCACTTGACCAAAAACCTGTTAAGGATTCCATAAGGAATAGTCTTATTTCCTGTCCCAGTTCTCTATGGATCCCACACCAGTAACTCAGCGCTTTCTCCTCTCTGTGGGCAGTGCCAAGGAAGGGTGTCTGCTCTACCCCTCCTTTGCAGAAGCACAGGAGGATCTGAAAGGAGACCCGGTTTCCTCACCGCTACTTTGCTTGAATAAGTTGCAGGGACAAATAAGCACATTCTGCACCGATAGCCACAAAAAATATGCCGGATGTTTTGCCAGTGGCTCGAAATCCCTAACTGGAGATTAAAATGTAGTAAGTGAATTCATTAGAAGTCAAGTGCACTGGTCATTACTCTGGAAGAAAAGGAATCATTTTATCTTGCAGTTGTAGGTCACACAGATAAATTTTTGCTTTTTAATGTAGTAGTTAAAATCTCCTGTCTTTGCTGAGATGATATAAATGTCAGTTGTCTCCTTTTTCCTCTCAGTATCATGGTACTTTTGTATTTATTAAAAAAAAAAAAAAGACAAAAAAAAGAAAAAAACCCAAGAGCGCCTGAGATAGCAAACTCTTATTTCAGGAGTTAGACAAGGAAGAGATGCACATAAATCTGTATAACCAGAAGAGATAAGAAGATCATAAAAAAGTCAATACACATCATAACCCTGAACACTGAACATGGAGATATGGGACAGTTACAGATTATTACAGCATAAATGGCATTAAAGCCTACGACAAATCTATGCTAAATCTCAAATTATGCTTCACACAGTAACCTCTCTCCTAAAAATAATAAAAACAAATTGAGAACCAACTGTGAAGGCTTAACTTTAGTCCTGATTTTCTTTCGTTAAAATACAGAATAGTTCAAAGTCAAACACTATGTGATGTGATTTACTTTGCTTTTATGAAAAGCATTATAGAAATGTCCTATAGAAATGTCACTCTATTGTATCTTACTGTATTTAAGAATTAACTACTGTAGTAGAGCCACAAGAGATGAATATATGTACTGATGTGATCAACCCCATCAATTACTACTCACCAGCAGTTAATGCAAAACACTCTTGAGAAAAGAGACTCAAAGACAAAAGAATAAACACATTATTTAAAAAGGGGTTGCATTTAATACTAGAATTTTTTTTCCATTCTAAAAGAACCTTATACTACAGTATTTTCTTTTTAATAATAACAGCCTTTCATTTAAATGATGCAATCAGTATGCCACAAGCGGTTTCTTTCTTTGGTAGGAGGAGTTAGCAGCTCCAACATTCAATTGACCTGTTTCCAAATAATCTACAGGAAAAAATGAAGATTAAGTCCTCTAACAAGAGCAGTTTTCACAGTCTAGCATACAAAGAGAAGGATTCGGTAAAAAGATGAGAGGGCAAGCCGCATTGTGCTGGCTCACTTAAATCTTATTTCCAATTCACTAAATGTGTTATTTGACTTGGCAAGTGAGCTGGTATGTGTATTAGATCAGCAGGGAGCCTAATCAAGGAGATGCCAAGTTTGCTGCAGCCCCTCTGTGCAGCATTAGCCTCAACTAGTGACCTTAAGCAAAGTGGGTGGTTGAACCCAAAAGAGAATAGCATTAACTTTTGCTTGAAGTTCAGCCTGATTTGAAGTCTCCCTTTGTGCGTTATTCCAAAAAAAAAATGCGAAAAGCATTCAGCAGAACTGAATCTAGTCTGCTCAGCACCATCTTCACATGCAAGGCTTTATAGAAGCCTGCCTCCATTAATGCTGACACATGCAAAAGAAATGAAAAGCATTAACTCAGCTAAGGCACTTGATTTTGCAGCTGCAGAACAATTCACTTTGTAACCCAGTAACTTGAAGGTTTTTTTTTTTTTTTCATCCAGATAAACTGCTAATTTGTTAATTGCCACAAGAAGTATTTTCAGATATTAAAAATTTCTCAAATAACAACAAAAAGCATACAAAGTGGATATGCAGCATTATCTGTTTATACCCTCATTTTGCTAGCCATTTGGTGTACACAGTTGTGTTTTTTTTACATTTTCTGCATTTACAGATCCAGAGAGAATAGTATAAGCCCTCCCTTTCCAGTTTTTCTGAACTATATTATATTTAGTGCCTACAGCTTTTGAAAAAAAGCTTATTCCAAATAAGGACATATTTTTGCCTTAATAATATTTAACAGAAGATGCTATTTTTAGAAATCGTAAGAGATAAGGTTTTTTTTGTAGATTTAGGATTTGGATGCTTTGGTCTTCCTGTAATTTCTCACTCTAATTTTAGTTTGTTGCTGTACTTGTAAGCTGTTGTTCATTACCTCTGTTTCCAGTAACATCAAAGTTTATGTAAACACCCTTTAAAATAATGTTTCTATCATTCTTTTCCCAGGTGTAGCTTTTCTCTGCAATGCTCTTTTCGGTTGAAGATTTGGCTCAGAGAAATTATTATCAAAGTACGTGCTATAAATAATGTTAGTAGACTCCTCTTATAAATTTTCAATGTTTTCATTATTTTCCCATTCTTATTTTTACTGTTTCCAGGCTTTTAAGCTAAGTAGTAGAATCAGTTTAATATCTGATTCTCCATCAAGGGACTTTCCTTATCTCTACTAAAAATCAGTTATTCAATTATCCTCTATTCCCCAGTATTTTTATATATAGACATCTATATACTGCCCATGTAAATTCTTTCTTGCGTTGTTCTGGAAAAAAAGATTCAATCCAAATGAATCAAGACATCTAAAGAAAAAAAGGATTTGGGGGTGTTGGTGGATAAGAAGCTCACCACGAGCCAGCAATGTGCGCTGGCAGCCCAGCGAGCCCCCGGCACCCCGGGCTGCATCCCCAGCAGCGTGGCCAGCAGGGCGAGGGGGGACTGTGCCCCTCTGCTGCGCTCTGCTCTGGGGAGACCCCCCTCAGTGCTGCCTCCAGCTCGGGGGGTCCCACCAGCAGAAGGAGCTGTTGGAGCGGGGCCAGAGGAGGCCCCAGAGATGCTGGGAGGGCTGGAGCCCCTCTGCTGGGAGGACAGGCTGGGAGAGTTGGGGGGGTTCAGCCTGGAGAAGAGAAGGTTCCGAGGAGACCTTTGAGCCCCTTCCAGTCTGTAAAGGGGCTAGGGGAAAGCTGGGGACAAGCTTTTTAGCAGGGTCAGCTGTGATAGGACAAAGGGTGATGGTTTTAAACTAAAAGATAATAGATTTAAACTACAGATAAGGAAGAAATTTTTTACAATGAAGGTGGTGAGACCCTGGCCCGGGTTGCCTGGAGAGGTGGTGGGTGCCCCATCCCTGGAAACATTCCAGGCGAGGTTGGATGGGGCTCTGAGTGACCTGGTCTAGTTGAAGATATTCCTGCTCATGGCAGGGGGTTGGAACTTGATGATCTTTCAGGGTCCCTTCTAACCCAAACTATTCTATGACTCCATGATTTTCTTTAAAGGCTGAAATAGCTTCCGACTGCTCGTGTACAGCTTTGTCCTTGTGTAAGAGAGCTGAATTTCACATTTCACTTTATCTGTGCCATGTGCCTGCCCTGCGCCTTGCTCTCTCCCAAACAGGGGTACGGTATCAGGACAACAGATGACATTTTATATCTGGTTTTCTTGGCTGTGGCTATGAAGGAATCTTGGACACTAAAAACTGGTGCAATTCAGTAGAGGAATAAAGAGCTGAATATGATGCTACTGTCCTTCAAGTCATAGAATCATAGAATTCTGCTCTTCAAACTAGATTTGTTGTGCAGAAAGCACCCTTGGGGAAGTCTATACATAAAGTCCCCTACTCAACAACAAATAGCAGGTTAAGCAGGCTTTTAATCTAGACAGATATAAAATGTCATCTGTTTCACTAATAGAGTATAATAGCTTCTCATTGTGTAATGAACAGCCAGGAAAAAAAAAAAAAAATCCATTATTTCCTGTACATGCAGTAATAGCTTATGAGAAACAATTACTAATAAATAAAAACAAACTATACTTCAAAGAAACAGCTTCTCTTCAAGGATCTCAGAGAACTTCCCAAAAATCCACTTGCCAGAGATGCTCTATAAAACAGAGAAAGTTTTATTTCTTGATAAAATGAGTGATAGGAAAACTAAATGACTTTTGGCTAAAGACTCTACATGGGCACACCACGTGAGCCTCCCTGTGTTTGGCTTATTCACCACAACGGGTATGAAAAT
>NW_009648822.1:486376-531376 GCF_000708025.1 Charadrius vociferus
ACAGGCAAAAAAATAATAATGTCAGGAGCAGGATCCAGGAGGCTGCCAAAGGCTCTTGGTGGTCGTGCCTTCTTCCACCTCGTATCGCTCCTCTCCGCCCAAACCCCACAATGCCTTAAGCAACTTCTTTAAGATTTGTGCACCACATCACAGGAAGCTAAATGGGAAGAAGGTAGAAGATGATCTGTATGAAACATATGCATGCAAAGCTTTAATTTGTGATTAATTTCTACAGCTGACTTACAAAGCCCCAGGAAGTAAAGTCCTTATCAAAAGTGCTAACCCAGTCTGACCCACAGCAACACTACTGGGCGCCACCGACATATCAGAGAGTGTGGTATAAAGGAGAGCCATATAAAGAGGGTAAAATGAGGGGTTAAAAGTCACACCAAACATACTGGAAAGGCCTGCAGGCTCCTCAACCTTTATTCTTTAATTGGGAGGAGAAGAGTTTTTACTAAAGACTAAGTCTACAATGTAGGCCGGCAGCCCAACTGGGCAATACCCTTGATTTGTGCAGTTCGCAGCAGTTCTCTTCTAAAGTCTTCATACAGACCCCTTTTTCAAACGCAGGAAACATTTTTAAAAGTAAAAAGGTATTTTACTAATTTTTTTTAATGAAACCTTGACTGCCAGAAATACTTGAAGTTGGTAATCATTTGCAGACTCCTTTCCCCTTCCTCACTGCAGGACTGAGGGCAGTAGCACAGCTGGCTGTCAGCTCAGCCCTTATTACCAACACCAATTATTGGTTAAAAAAGCCTACTATTAGTATCTGGCTACATTTCTGCACACAAGACGTTAGGAAAAAGAAAGTCAAGCCCTAACCTTGTGATAGTAAATGTGCCTGTTTTCATATTTTATCGCAAACCTTCAAATAAGAGGAAGTCATGAACCATTTTATCTTTCGTTCTCATTTAGGGGCAGAGTTAAAAAAAAAAAAAAAGAAAAAAAGGCATTATAAAACAATCCCTCCTCACATGTGATCTTCCTGGCAGGTATCACACTTTGGAGAAAAATCCATGACAAAGACAGCAAGCAAGAAAATTGAGTGCGGTAACCAAAAAACATCTGTAATTCTGGATTCTTTCACAAGGCATAAGTTTAATAAAATCAAAGCCATTTAAATGAAATCAAAATTTATTTTCCACCTGGCAAAAAATCAGGTTAGAACTGGATATAAACATTAAAATACATAATCAGTATTGGCCAAAGATGTGTCCTGAAACATAGCAGGAACTGCCATTTGAGAGAAACAATAAGCAGCTTTATTTAATCAATCCAACACTGCACTGAGATGGGAAAAGAGCGTGGATAATTTTTTTGTTAGTAACAAAATTTCTGGTTATATAGTAAACATTGTTAAGAAGACAATACTTACTAGAAATTACCAGTGCAGATATTTTATTAAGTCTACTTAGAACGTGAACTGTGGGCAGTGTGTTAGGCACCATCATATGGTAACACATCGTGTGCTTGCAAATGTTATAGGTGATGAGGTAGGTGGTGAGCTATCAGGATTTGGGTTATATATCAGTCATGGGAAAGGTCAGAAGACATTATTTTGTTTCTTATGTACAGTGAATCTAGCAGGAAGAGAGGAAAGCTGTCTATGTGTCTTGGTCTTTACACTGCACTCCAGATTCGCCTTAACAAAAAGAAGCACGTTTCACCAACAAGAAGCAATACCAACTCTACCTGAAATAATGGTCATCTTTTTAGCAGGAATATCCCTCTTCCAAAATTATGAGAAAATGCTCTGTGAGGTCAGTGGGATTTTTGTCAGATGCTGTTATGTAGATATATAAAGATACTATAAAGTGATTTTGGGTAGAGATCTGAATCTATTGATGTGCCCATACACATGAAAAGGAAAAAAAAATTATAATACTCTGCCAAACTTTGGTGTTGAGTCACTTAATCTATCCACAGGTGCAAAATATTTCTTGGAAAAGCATGCCACATCCTCTAAATACATAAGTAAATACAGAATATCACCAAAGTGAAAATGGAAATGTCAGCTGTAATCCGGGCAAATGATTCTGACCCGTGTTTGATCTAGATTGCTTATTCTAGCTTCGTAGCAAGAGGTAATGGACAGAAACTTGAACATAGGAAGTTCCATCTTGACATGAGGAGGAACTTCCTTACTTTGAGAGTAGTGGAGCAGTGGCATGGGCTGCCCAGAGAAGTTGTGGAGTCTCCCACTCTGGAGACATTCAGAACCCGCCTGGACACCGTCCTGTGCTGCTGCTGTAGTTGCCCCTGCTCTGGTGGGGGGGTTGGACTGGATGATCTCCAGAGGTCCCTTCCAACCCTAACCATTCTGTGATTCTGTGAGAGACAGGCACCTCTAGGCATGTAGGAGAGGTGCTGTCTTTAAGACCTGTCTTCTCTCCACTTTTGGATAAAGAACTGAGGTCACCAGCTGAGGTCAAATGCCTAACTCTTAGCTCAAGTTTGGTAAGACGTAGTCCAGCTGTAAAGTCTCATGGTTCTTTGGAAAGTCACATACCAACACAGACCTTCTATGTCTTGCTCAACTCCAAAGTAATAACTTTGTTTTGGATTAATTTCTTTGCATTTTTCTTTTTTTTTGAGAGGTTCTTTTTTAGAGTTTTCTTTGTTAAAAATAAAAAGAAATCTGTTTCGTGTAGATTGTTAGCTTTACAGCCCTAGAAGGACAGTTCTCAACAACATTGTACTTTTTGGCCTTCCATAGTCTCTTCTACAGGTTTCTCTCCAAGATAAAAAGGCAATCTACTGCAAAGACTAAATACATTCTTTAAGAATTAAATAGCACTGTGATAAAAATGTCGACGTTACGAAGTACTTGTAAAGATGGAAATAAAGGTTCAGAACAAATTGCAATATTCCTTTACTGGAATTTTCCTAAGTTTATTCTAGCCTTTTGTCCAGAACAGTCGCGCACTTTGGGGCTGTTGGGTGATACTTACACAAAAGCTGTAAGGCATGAACAAGGTTATTTACTCTTGAACACATCCAGGATTATTGCTACAAAAATGTTATTCTTTAAATAATGAATATGTTGACCATTTAACTTGACAGTACCTGTCATACTTCATCAAAGACAAGTTAGCATAGTTAAGGTCTCCAAAAGGAAACTATTAAAACATAAATGTTTTCATTTCTTGTGATCTGGTACTTTTCCTACAGCACTACATATCACCTTCGAATTGCCTAATTAAGAGTGATGCTTTCCTCTTACTCTGGTTCTAAAATGCAAGTGTTTGCCTGCCGCATATTTCTGTTCATGACGTACACACACGGAATCAATTGATTTGTAATAAAAAAATCCATTAATTCATAATTAAACCAATAGCAATCTTCTTTTTAAAATGACTTGCTCAATTTTTTTGAAAGGAAACTTGAAACTATGTAAACATAAACAATTTCTATGCGAATTCCTTCCATGTTCGGCCCTGATTAATCCAGGCCCAGTTCCTGAAATCTGCCATATGCAGATGAACCGCTTTGCCTTAAGCAGTCTTCCATCTGCACTCCTGCCAGGATTAGTTCATAAGCTATGCAAGCCTCCACCTTTTCTGTTTGAGTTGCTATTTTTAAATAACCAAATTCTTAGTTCATTTTAAAGTATAACACTCTGAGGATACATATAGGTTCAACTGTCAGACATTAATTTAAATTTATTTGGCCATAAAACTGTGGTTCTATTTGTATCAGTGTAAATCTACCTCAGCTTACTTTCTCCTCTATCAAGTAATTTGTATTCTGCTTTGAGAAATGAAGTTTGGTTTGTGAACTAGTTAGCAACCTGCCCCACCCCTGCCTTTTTGCAGAAGAAAGAAGCCAGTAAACAGAAAATACCATCTCTTCATAAATGCAGATCAGAAAGTAATTTCTAATAAGGAGTTCAAAAGAGGTTAGAAAATATGAATCCATTTTTGGAGTTTGGGGCATCAGCTCATTAAGGGTAATATTGCAAGCTTCCAGTTTGAAAAAGGCACTGACTCAAATTTGTAATGATTTCACTTTCAAATTTCTTTTATCTCAGCTGCTGCTACTTCAACAAATACAAGTGCTTCAGATATAATAGGCAGACTAATGAGCATTGCAGCTGATTACTAAAATATTGTAATACTTCCCAAGGCATAATGACATCTTTTTCAAAATTAAGAAAACAGAATACTTTTCCTCTTTACTGCTATACTGTATGACCTCAGCCTAAACTACAAATCCAACTTTTCCCAGTACAGCTGAAGCAAGCAGTGTCTCATTAGGATTAATTTAGTTTTAGGGGAGTTCCTAATTTGCAATGGTCAGTGCGTTAACTGTGGCTTTAGTGAAGTTAAAGCCCATCGTGTGCTTTCACAATTGTCGATTCCCTGTGCTATATTTTGATAGTCCTTATACATGATTAGTTTTCATTCACCACATTTGTAGTTTGGGAATCAGAAGAAGAGAGTCATTTAAATGTTATGTTTCAAAAGCAGAGAGAAAATTGTAAAGAAGCTCTAAAATCCCTCCCCAGGAAACATAGCACCACCTCTCAGCACAGCCCTTGTAGAAGACATGGGTAAAAATACTCCAAAAGCACATCTTTCAAAGTTTATTTCTGCAGGATGGGCTGATAACCAGGATGGGACAAGGGAAGGATATGAAGAGATCCTCATATCCCAGGGCACAAATATTTTGAGCTATGGCTTTTATTTTAAGCAACCTTGAGAGAGAAGTCAGATGCCAAGGAAAGAACAAAGATATCGAAAGTCAGCTTTGCCTCCCTTCTCCCTCTCCCACAAGTTCTGTGCTGTGCATCCAAATAACAGTACAGATTCTTCCCCCAGAACTGAAATGTAGATAGCAATTATTTAGCCAGCTCCAATGAAGTGTAATGGCTGGGTTTCTTCCTGAGATTAAAATTCAGCAGTTCAAATTTCCCAGAAATTCCAATTCCAAGGATTTTGGTGGAGCCAGATTTATCCCAGAAGTGCAGGTTCAGTAAAATTCATGCTAATTCTATGGTGTTTACTCAGTAGGGAGCATTGGAACATGCTTAGGACTGGATGAAGATTTTAGGAAATACCTTTTACTGAAACGGAGCTGCAGTGAGAGTGGACAGTGTTGAGTATTCAAACAACTGTAACCGCCCAACATGTATAAATATAAATTGCTTCGTAATACGTTTTTTAAAAACCCAGAATGTGACCCACAATATGAGACGTCTGCGGTCCTCAACAGCAGAGAGCAACTAGCTCGATCTCAAGGGCCTCGTCATGTAATTCAGAGGGTGGTTGGTTTTTTTTTGGCTCTTTCATTCTGGGTTTGAAGACAGATTGCTTTACAAGGTACATCAGCCTGCAGGGAATAGCAATTTCCTTTTTCCTCTGCAACAAAACAAATGTAACTTTTAAAACTGTTTATCTTTGATCAAAAATATATTACTTAGCACACTAAGTAAACAGCTCTATAATTTGTCATTGAAATTGTTGCTTCCTGTGGCTATTTTTAGTGTTTTTACATTTGCTGGGCAGTTGGTAACAAGAGCTGATATCCTTGCCATTTGTTTTTTATTTTTGTAATGATCTTAGAAAAAACATTTTGAAATATGAGCTGTTCTTTAAAGTAATGGATAAACTACCATGCTGCCAGGAATTATACGCAACTTCCTCACTAAATAATCATGGGAACTCAAGCAACAACCACAACCCACACACATAATGCATGAAACCATACGGAACACATATATTACATTTCTGTGGTAACACATTCACCCAGGAAGTCCAAGGCAATGATCCGACTTTTAAAAAAAACAACAACCCCCCCACCACCAGTGTCTCACCCCGCCAACCGTAAAACCAAATACTTTAGAAAAAAAAAAAAAGTTTCAGAAGAGGGTCTGTGAAATCAAAGTATATCTTTTTATTGGACTCTTAAGGCCATTTCTCTGTTTTTCTGATTTACTAAATAGACTGCAGATGTATTTTGCAATGCACAATATTACTATAACTCATCTTTACATTTTATGCTCCACATTGTTTAAGGCTATGGTGTAACACTTGTCTCTTCAGAGCTATCACTTCATGTCATGATTCCTGGTCTTTTCTTGCCATTTTTCCTCTTTGGCTTTCATTTTCCGGAGGTGTCATCATCTGAAGTCTGCTGCAGCATTATGAATCAGCATGCTACTGTTTATTGATCACACGTTGTAAGCCAGATATACCCTTTCCCTTCAATTCTATGCAAAACAATGTCTTTGATCTACTGCTTGTCCTTTCAGGTCACAAAGAGAACATTTTGTGTCTTCTTCATTTGGCTCAGAGGCAATTTAAAACTTGTGTCTTTGATTTCTTCACTATTCAACGAATTCACCTTTTGCTGGAGGGAGGTGTAAATTAGGACACCCAAACACACTGCAATTTATCAACTTCTTAATAACTTTTAAAGAGGCGTTCAGTGTTAGAAGTGGAAGAAAGGAGAGTGTGATTATGATTTCTCTCTATAGCCCAGAAAATTTTTGCCTGACACTTGGCATTGACCCAACCTAGAAATTGTTTCCTTTATTCCTTCATTTTAACTCTCCCTTGAAGCATTCTTGACAAGTCCTTATCTTATCCTACATATACCTTTTTTTCCTGTTACTCTGCTCCATACCCACAGAGGTTCCTTGTGACTCATCTTTTTTTTTTTTTTTTCTTACTTTAGAGGAAAGATTCCCAGTATTTGGGAAGTAACAACACTATTTCTAAACACCATGTACTCTCTTCCCTCTGACATTATGAATGTGTTATCTACGCAGTGCTCTAAGGTCTTCATAAAGTGTCACAGCACTAGGTAATGTGCAAAAGTTGACGCACGGTCATTTATAGCTGCAGAATAACTTCATTTCATCTAAAACTGGATTTTACTCTTGAGTTGTTGTCCATCCACTTCTGTTAAAGATTGTAGACGTTCTGCAGATAAGCAACAGTCTAGACCCATATTTGTGATGTTTATCATGTTCCCAGCTGAACCTATACACATTTAAAATGTGGTCGTGATCCAAGCCAAAAATTTGCCACAATTATAAAAAACAGTTTACATTCTAGAATTCAAAGAATCACAGAATCACAGAATGGTCAGGGTTGGAAGGGACCTCTGGAGATCATCCAGTCCAACCTCATTCAATATCATTCCGTTTCTTTAGAAAAATCAGACAATATCAGGAATCTCTGGAGGTCTTTGATCATTAAAATGAAGAATGTATTTTTATTTTTACTGTAATTAATAGGAGGAGCTGGCATTATCTAGAAATTCAGCTGTAACATTACCTTGAGAAATGCATACAGCAGGCTCTTCTGGGGAAGCCCCAAGCTCATCTGACCGCAGGCATCCATTCAGCTGTTCTGGACTAGCTAGTTTTGCAGATCCGCATCAGAGCTGTAAGCTTCTGAAAATATGAAGGTGTCTTGTTCTTCCCATCTTTTCTTCTCAAAAGCAATCCTTAAATGTCTGCCCAGGGCAAGAGAACTTCTGCTGGCAGATCTCAGCCATGAAAGCCTGGGATTATTATGGGTTTAGATTTTTTTTTTTTCTTTCACAGATACATGTGGAGCAGGAAATTTCTGAAACACAGAGATTATGAATGATGTTATCTCACAACAAGTCTGCTAAGTACTTCCTGTCATTTACCCCCTAAAACAGGCCAGGTTTTTGAATGGGAAAAGGCATGAATCAGAAGTCCATTTGCAAAGCAGGGTCTTTATTTCTGAAGGGTAAGTACAGCACTGTACAATTTCTGTTGTTCTTGGCTTTCTCCTGTATAATTGTTCGTGCAGGAAAATATTGTTAGAATTTGAGGATGCAAAAGTGATGGTAAAGTTTAGTGTGCTAGCCGTCCAATCAACACTGTTCTTTGGAACTTAAATCGTAGATAAAAGTGCATTAACAATACCAGTATCGGCTGCCCATGGACAATGATGGTGATGATAATAACAGTATCACCCAGTGAAATATTAAATATAAGACTCAGAGAATAGACCATACCCTACACTATCTATCTATGTACTGTTTCATCCCACCTCATCTCTCAAGCATGCTCAGTAAGGTTTAGAAAACTGTACGAGCCAAAATCTGGAGAAGAGAAATCAATGCCATTCAAGCTTAAAATCAAATGCGGTTTAGAATTAAAATATAACCCTGTTTACCTTATGCAGGCGGTCCATGCAGACACACACATAAACCCGTGCATACACATGCATACATGTGAGCAAAACTACATGGAATATCTTTTGAACTTTGTAGAAGAAACAGCTGTGCACTTGCAGTTGTCAAAGTCCCCAGCTGTGCCTTCTGTGTAAGATCATGCAATGCTGTCTCCAGATTGTCAGGAGAACGTATTAATTTTGCACCATTTTCTGTTCCCTTTACACTCTTTGTCATGAAAATGAGCATGTATAATGAAGAGAACATGAGAGGCATTAACATTCGGTGATAACTCACTTCACTGTCAAAAATAGTGGTCACACAATGGGAAGTGGCATGTTTATCTAGTCTCAAGGCCAACATAGGCATGAAGACTTAAAAATGGCACAGCACTGCTATATTGCATTTCTTTTGAAAGGATTATACCATATGCAGATGCAAAAACATTATGATTGACAATAAAAAAAAATATTTTTTAGCAAATTGCCAATGTTACAAAATGAATTCCAAATTTCATTTTTTTTCCCCCAAAATTTCAGGAATTACAAAATATTTTTCTCTTGAAATAACCTTGTCCATCTGTCACTGCCAGAATCATTGAAGGAACCTTGGTGGCTAGAATACAAACCTCCTTGAAAACTAATTTCAAATCCCTTTGTGGCAAATGACTTCTAGCCCCGTATTTGAAAGACATCCCTTTTTTTCGTTGTTTCTGACACCCAGTCTTCCATGTGCCATCCTCTAACCCACAGGATATTTTGCAGCTAGGCGGTAGGGAAAGGAATGAAAAGAAAATGCTGAGCAATGCAAAGACTAACATTATTTGGCCATCTGAATTCAGCTAAATAATTTTCAGCCTGATTTTGTGTGGTTTAACATGCAAATCACCGATCCCGACTGCTGCCAGCTGCTGCAGCAGCAGCTGCTCCACCTGGCCTCCAGACCAGCGCCCTCTCCTGTGCCCAACCACAACAAGTCAGAGGGGTAGAAGTTTCCTCCAACCGTTGGCAAACCACCCTCTGACATCCTGAGCAGCTGAAATACAACCCCAGAGTGCCAATGATGTAACTGCATCATGCAGACAGGAAACAGAACATCATTTCCCCCTAATGCTCTACAGAAAAAAAAAAAAAAAAAAGAGAGAGAAAAAAAACCCAAACTGGACACACCTTTTTCTGCAAGATCTATTCCCAGCCTCGCTGTAATAGGCTCCAGACTGTCCTCGTTCATCTGGATCTAACTCAGGATTTTGCGTAAGAAGAGATGATCTGATAGCTCCCCACCGCTTAATCTGTCCCCAAATCTTCAAGGATAGATTACTGGCTTGCTCTCCATTCACAAGATGGCCATGAGGGCAGCTTAACCACCCTGCTTCTGCAGGTTAAGATTATAGGAAAATAAGAAACTTTATCTACCATGCAGCAGTAGGAATCAAAAATTCCTATAATAGTAAGACAGGGATGCCCTCAAGGCTTTGCCTGGGAGAGAATTCAATCCAAAATAAGCTTGAAGAAATCAAATAGCTATTTCTTCACAGTCTCTGCGCCTGGGCAGAGAATCAGTGATTTCCCAGTTATATTAACACAGAATCAAATGACCTGCTGGGAAGTAGTTCTGACGAGAAGGATCTGGGGGTCCTGGTAGACAGTAAATTATCCATGAGGCAGCAGTGTACCCTTGTCGCCAAAAAGGCCAATGGAATCCTGGGCTGCATAGGGAAGAGTGTGTCTAGTAGGTCGAGGGAGGTCATTCTCCCTCTCTACTCGGCACTGGTGAGGCCACAACTGGAATACTGTGTCCAGTTTTGGGCTCCCCAGTTCAGGAGGGACAGGGAACTGCTGGAAAAAGTCCAGCGAAGGGCAACCAAGATGACTGAGGGATTGGAGCATCTCCCTTAGGAGGAAAGGCTGAGAGAGCTGGGACTCTTTAGCCTGGAGAAGAGAAGGCTGAGGGGAGACCTTATTACTACTTACAAGTATCTAAAGGGTGGGTTGAAGGAGGATGGAGCCAGACTGTTTTCCATGGTTCCTGGTGACAGGACGAGGGGCAATGAGCACAAGCTGGAGCATAGGAAGTTCCGTTCAAATACACAGAAAAACTTCTTTACGGTTGGGGTGACAGAGCAGTGGCACAGACTGCCCAGGGAGGTGGTGGAGTGCCCTTCTCTGAAGATTTTCAAGACCCGCCTGGATGCAGTCCTGAGTGATGTGCTCTGGGCAGTCCTGCTTTAGCAGGGGAGTGGGACGAGATGATCTCTAGAGGTCCCTTCCAACTCTGAAAATGCAGTGAAATGCTCACATTCTATGTGTCTCTCCCTACTTTGGGGATATCATATTCTTCTACTGATCCTCCCCATCTCTTTGGCTGGAAATGCAAGGCAAGAAGTGGAAAACACTGTCGAGAAGGATCTCCCAAACCATCAGATCCAACACCCACCTCAGGAGTACACGACATGTAGCATTTCCACATGGCTACCAAATGCCAAACTCCTGAATTAGAAAGGGCAAGAACACCAGTGAAACAATGTCTGTCTTCTGGTTAACAACATTGTTAACATCATTGCTCACACAGCAAACGGGTTTTCTCTACAGCTTCTAGAAAATCTCTCCCATGATCCTCAACTTGATTACCTTTCCCTAGATGACCATTATGCTTCCCCCATACTCTTTTGAAATGGGAAGATCAAAGCTCTTCTGGAAAAGAAGAATCTTAGTCTTTTCCTTGGTTTGCATTCAGCGAAGTCCCATCTAAAGCCCTGATCCTTCACAGCAACCCTGTGTGCATACTGCACTGCGGGCAGCAGTATTTTGTTTTTTGGCAGACGTGCGGTATTTCAGTTCAGACCAAACACAAGAGCATCAGGAAAGGGGATCTTTTGTCCCCACCTCCATTTTCCCTCCCACAAACCATTTGTGCCATAGGAAGTAAGGTATTGGCAACAACCTTTCCGTACCTGGAAGTCTAAAGGAACAAATACTACAGGATGTCATCTTAGTCCTCTGTCAGTATTTGCAATATTTATGCAGCTGAACAGAGTGAATCACCAGATGACTCAACCTCCACATCACCACGATAACAGTAAATAAATAAATAAAGCCCTTCCCTCACACCAAGAAATCGCACGCATACACACATCCTTACTGAAAAACCCGATTGAGAGCAATTTGAAAAGAAATAAACGCAATTTGAATTTTTTAAAAAACTCATCAGCCCTGCTATAGTTCCCATGAATAGACTGATCTGATTTGTTAAATCTCTTTAACCTTCAAAGATGATTAGGGAGTCATTTTTGTTGTTGTTGTTGTTGCTGTTGCACAAATGGATGGATACATTTCCCAGCAAGTTTCGGAGACAGGCTGGTAGTAGGTACAATTAATTCAGCACATATCATTTACTGCATCCTCGCTTCTTTCACAGAAATCCTTGCCAACTGATCCCAGGCAGAAGATTGGCTTTGGTTCTGCAAGCAGCTGCTCATCTTCCCACTTTGCTGGAGGTAAGTTGTCACAGTAAAGCAGCTGCTAAAAGAGTGGGAGGGAGACACCAATGAGCAGAAACAATTGTGTTGATAAAAAAAAAAAAAAGGAAAAAAATAAAGGAGCAGCAATCTCACTTTCTTCAAACAGATTGGGTTATACTACATCTTCTTTGCCTAAAAAGAAACAGTGTGACCACAAGTTAACCTTGAAATATGTGAACTCTTGGAAACTTCCACAACTCAGAAAGCCAATAAAAAATAAATCTACCGATTCGTCTACCGATAATAAGTTCTGTGATCAAATTTTACATACTGAGATCTGAGGTTTGTGAAGAGTCAGTGCAGATTTAATCTTATCTGATTCTGCTTTAAATGCATTAAGCCCAGTTCGCAAGAGATAATAATTATTTACGTCAACAGTGGTATAAGTAAAAGTTCTTGGGCTCACACTCAAAGAAAACAGAAGTGGAGAGAATTCAGAAAAAAAACTGGAATCTGGGAAGTCAAGAGATAAAAAAAGTAAATAATAATAATCTTTCTGCATAGCAGTACTCTGCTGAGATCAATGGGACTCAGTTTAGATGTAAAGATCTGTACTCATAATTTTACTTGCATAATTAGGCATGACTCAAATACGTCAAGGTAAATTGCCAGTTATCATGTGTAATTAATTGCTTTTTAGAAGATTTTTAAGCTATAGATTTTTAAATAATGGTCAGAGCCTGAATAATTTTAGAGGGTATTGTATGACAGTGACACTCTGCGCTTTGGTAAAACACTTTGGAGTACTCCAGAATACTTTTTGTGCTCTTATTTCAGAAATAAAATAAGACAAAAAACACCAAAAGGTCCACAATGACAAACACCTGTGGAAGACATACTGTGTTTCCCAACACCTTAAAACCACGAGATTGGTTTAGGGACATACATATATATATATTTAGGATGAAAGCTGTATTTCTCCTCTAATAAGCTGAATTCAGGAAAGAGGAGTTTCAAGAGAAGTCCCATGTTTTGCAAGTGCTGACAATATTGAGCAGGTAGCAAAGCAGTAGTGCATTCACGTGGGGTTTTGGTATCCAGGCAGTAGGGCAAAGTACACTTCTTCAGTGGAAGAACTCCATAATCTACACAAAGTGAGCATCTCCTCCATTAAATACGGACAAAAAGGAAAGCGGTCCCAGAAGGTGTAGCAGAATACCTAATGCTAGAGCTTAAACATAAAATGTGATCCAAGACATGAAATCGGGGACACGAAATGCAAAACCATGGGAAATTTTGAGGCATGAGAGTTGTACATATTCGTAGGTTAGTATGTATAATGATGTCCACAGTCTCAGTAACCTGATTCTCCACTTGTTAAAAAGATAGTGAAAATCTCGCTGTAACACAGATGATGAAATATCAGAATTGCGTGACGCGTAAGGAGCAGCTGGCCTTCACAAGTGGCGCTCCGTGCAAAATTGTCCACCAGATATGTGATGCAGCATCTCTGCGGCGGGAGGACATTGTGAGCCACCACACCGTGGGACTGAGGAAAAGCTTTCTCTTTGTATGTTCTTTTAGCGTCTGGGATTTAATGTTGATCTAGTTCTGGTTGCTGCTTCATTCACTAAAGAGATTTTGGATTCCTTCTGATAGTCAGTTGACACAGCAAATGGGTGAGCCAATAATTCAAAAATTTGTTTCACAGAATAAATGAGTACATAGATTTAAATTTTATGTCTCTTCTTCCAAGTTACTGAGATTGTCTTTTTTAGAACCTTTCCATAATCTTTTGGCTTTGCTTGTTTGTGGTCCTTTTTTCTCCTAATTAAAACAATTCTTTTGGTTATTTGTTATTTGAGAGAGATTTAATTAATCTGATTATTTTAAAGGAAGTCCATAATATCTATAAAGACTAGAAGAAACAACACACTCACCAAATCTAAACTGGCACAACTAGGTGGCATGCATATGTATGGTATCTACGTTTTCATTAGAATATTTATCTCTCCTTTCTGCCTTATCCTTTTTTTTTGCCACAAGCTTAACCTATTTTTCTTTGTTCAACCTCTCTCTGCATTTTTATAGCATACATGGGGGATTTATTGTTTTTATATTATATTTCTTCTTTTTAGTCTTAAGAGACGTACAAACCCGGAATCGATACCTCATTATCAACATTACATTGATTAAAAAGTACATCAAAGACAGAGTGTGCAGGTCTGGATATCAAATCAACAGTGTTCAAATGAGTTCAAAAAGAGCCCACGTTTGTACGTCATTAATCTGAGCTACCCTCTGCCCCAACCACCCTCAAGTTTTATCACAGTCCAGAAAAAAATAAAAGGAAGAACTACTCTCTCTCTCTCCCTTTTCAGATGCAAAAGCCACTTGCAACTAAATTTCTGAGACAAGAACTCTTGACACCCAAAAGTTAAGCAGTGGGTACATATCGGGCATGTGGATTTGCTTTTAGTGTGGCAGGCACTTGAAGTCTGGTTATACAAAATAATCAATGACAACTTTGGCCCATTTCTAATCTTTCCTCACTATTTCTTTCTTCTTCTTTTTTGTGAGTACCACCCACTCACAGTCAGCATGAAGCAGTAACAGCTCTACTCACCTTTGACTAACCATATTGAACAAAGAAAGAATCCCCCTCATTTTTTTCCTCTGCTACAGTTTTACAGAGAGGATACCCAATTACAACTGATCTTCTAAAGTCCATGTGTGAAAATCACCGCAGAATTGTGAGCAAAACTCAAATGTCCCAACCTTTGCTTTCATCCTTCCTCAAGCTCCTGTTTTCCTTGAACTCCTCTTCCTCCCGCACCCCTCCTGTGAGCAGTTGGGTTAACTGAACCTGCTGTGGCCGTGCTAGAGTTGTTTTCCTTTGGAACAGAAACAGTTGATCAGAAAACATGGGATCTTGAGCAGCAAACACAAATCTGGAGACCTCTGGACCAGGCTTTCGTTCCTTTCTGTGCCTCAGCCCCTGGACCACGCTGATGCAGCTGCGTGGGGCTGCTCAGTAAATCTCGTCAATGAAACAGTCCCAAATTAACCCTCCAAAAATATATATTTTGTTTTACCCGCCTTATTTCAATGTTGTGATTTATAATATGAGGTCTCCGTGTCACCCCATGTGGCAGAGGGATGAGGATGAATGGCCAGGGAGCAACAAGGTCCTTTGCCAGATTTGCCACAGAAGGCCATGAAAATTATAAATACACTATTCGTCTCCCTGAAGAGTTTTCCGTCTCATAGCTTCGCTTCTACGTCTGATCCCAAAGAGTAATTTTCTGCTTTTGTTGCTCATTGGTGACATCGGATTTCAGTCAGGCAGAAGCAGCCAAGCTGGCTGGTCTTTTTTCCATTTGCATTTAGAGGAAAAGTAGCCAATACTTTAAGAATAGCCAACTCTTTGAAGCTTATTGCACACAAATCACGATGAGGGAGACATGAGAATAAAAAATGAGCTGGAAAACAGTAGATTCTAGTCCTGGTTCTGGTTTTAGCACCTCCTGGTCTTGGCTGAATCAACCCTCTGGGAACCGATGGAGGGAAAAGTCAAACAAGGTAGTCTTATCTGAAGAAGAGACTCACACTTCAGACAAAAAAGGAAGGGAAAAAAAGAAGTCAACAGACTTTTTGAACGCCCAAGAGGATTCAAAGCTAGTTTGATTTAACATTTTAGATAGTGCGCAGCTTAATATTTTACCAGTTTCCCAGAGACTAACTGATATCTATTCATAAGGGCTTTGTTTGAGTTCCTGGTCTTGGCAGGTATTTGGCAAGGAGCAGGTGATATGAATTATCCTGTTTGTGGAAACTCTGAATTTGTGGTAATTACCTGTGCCACTGTATGATAGTAGTTTAGCAATATTTGTTCCTCCTGCCACTAATTGTATTTTTCCCAAACCTTGCTTTGTGTAAACTGGTGACAAAGCAGGAATATTTTCTACTACCAAACTCCATACTGTAGAAAAAAACAACCAAACCCAAATACAAATACAAATTACAAAAAAAAAAAAAAATAAATTAAACTCTCACTTTTTGGCATAACATTTGGAGTTGAAATATTATCAGGCACTGTGGGGAGAATATTTAAGCACGGGCTGCCACATGCCATGGTAAAAATTCCACAACATTAATTCCTTCTCCCCTTTTTCATTTTACCACCAGCATCTTGGAAAACATATCCAAAAGCCCCTTCGACAGCTGAGCATCTAACAAGTATAACTGATGAAAACAAAGCCTTGGAGGTCTACAAGGGATGTTGAATCTGAAACTACAGAAATGTGTAAACCCCAGGCTAATGCTTAGATGACTGAAAAATGGTTCCCAGGTCAACAAAGCTCAAGCTGTTCAAACACCCACTGGGATATTTCCCAGGAAATTTACAATATTTATTTTGCAGGAATATTTACAGGAAGTGAAAAACAAGGGAATTTGGATCAATGGGCTACTGCAATGGGCACACTGCAAGCCTTGCGTGTGGAAAGCCCAAGCTGGCACTTACCAGGCCACAGTTTTTCACCCTGTTTGGGCATTAAATGATGAATGTTGCCACCATTTTAGTGTAAAACAAAGGAAAATTAAAAAAAAAAAAATAAAAACAGACACTGTGTATTAAACTGAAAAGACGATGGAACAACTGAATGATTCAGCTTTAATAATCCATTATATCTGATGATTTTAACGTCTTCTTAGGAGATGTATTTGAAAGTAGTGCAGCTGGGCACAGCATCTTTTCTCCTGTGAGCTCCAGAACAGCTGGGCTATTTTTGAGTGAATTCAGAGTGCATGAGAAATTCCTGATTGACAGCTCTGGAGAATATATTTATCCACAGACCAGGTAGAGGCTAGACAGCAGCAATGAACGCTGGCCCCCACCTCAACCCTGACCTTCAGGGGCAGGTGAGGAGCAGACTGGTTTGTGTTAGGGTCAAGTTCCATCAGCTAAGGATATTTTTGATTGATTGCTTCTTTTGCTTTGTTTATTTTTATTTTTTAAGCAACTCTGTTATTTTAGAGAAATGAGAAATCTGCTACTGAGGGACATGAGGATTTGTCTGAGTTAGGGCAAAGCAGTGGTTCTCCCGCTTCTTTTTTTAAAGCAGATTTTCTGGGGTGCTTCCTCTTCCTTTGAGTTGAATTTAGCTCCTAAGGGTAACCCCTCCCGTGATTAAGCTGAGGTAGAAACTTTTGATTGTGAAGAAAAAGCCAATAACAATTATTGCTGTTACGGCAGCTCCTATGCGAAGACCATCTCTTAAAACAGTAATTAATGCCCTAAGGTAGTAAGGCCTATTCCAGCACTCATATGAAAAAGTTATCTTTAGCTTTTTTTTTTTCTTTCTTCTTTTTTAATTCTCTTGAGGCACTGTCTTGCTCTGCCTTTGCCTTTTTGCTACATGCTAGCCTTGATTCCTACAGTTAAAATAAAACAACCAGCTCTCCAATGCAAAAGAAAAGAAATGTTGGAAGCCTTTAAAATGAAGATTACACGTGGCTTGTTTATTTGACCTTTTAATTGCATATGCCCATGCACACATAAATTTCATAATGTTTTAAATAACCAAATAAAGCTGAGGGTTCTTTTTTATTTTTATCTTTTATACGAATGTAAAAGGATATTTAAGGTGATTACTAAACTGGGAGGACGCAGGTCCCTAATCACAGCCCACAAAGCCAGTGTAAGGTGCAAACAAACTTAAAAGAATATGACTCCTACCTCAGACAGTGTATGACCCAAGCAAGTCGAACATATTCAATTTCTGACACTCAAACCAGAAGCCGTGTCTCATCATCTTACTCCAGGGCACAACCTGGGGAAAATAGTCTATGAAATAGATGTAATTTTGTTTCATAAACTAGTTTTTTTTCTCCCCTCCCCCTCTGCCTACCCCCAAAGTGTTTACTAACGAAGTACTGGTAAACAGCAAAGGAAAGCAGATGTACATCGTATCCAGTGAAAGAGAAAAATGTTTGGATGGGAAACGGAACAGATAGATACACTAAAAGCAAAATTTATTTTCCAAATTAAAAACTTGAGCTTTTGTCATGTAAAAGCTTAACAGGTAAGAAGCTCTTGAACAAGCATCAAGACAGGGTGCATGTTTTACACTGATAAATGTTTTTAAGTCACGTGAAAAAAGCAGAATCTCAAAAGGATCTGCTAGAGATGACATATATATGTATTAAAAAATACTGCATGATAATTACCCTTGATTATAAGAGAAGCATTTATAAGTGCAAAGACTACTCTAGTGTAACTTTCCAACTACTGCCGTCAGACATACTTGTGATTACTCGATTCTCAAAATGCAAAGATATCTTTTTTTTTTTCCTTTCAATTTGCAAATTTATCATCTGCTACTGATCAGAGAATGCCACCACAGTGGAAATACACCATGTAGCAAATTAAATTCTCGTCTATGGGAAAAGAGGTCTCCTGGAGTTACAATGCTTCACGTTGGGTTACATACATTTACATGCAATTAATTGTCATCTTTTTTTCTCAACACTGTAGAAAATATTACTTTATTCAGTTTCTTAGACAACTTTAAAAATAATTTTAACCTTTGGTATCATTCTGACATTATTCTAACTCACTCTAAATCAAAAGTTCTTATTGTAACAGAACTTAGACCGCAAGTGAGACAATTGTAAGGCACTGGATTAGAATAACTAAGTTACATTGTAAACATTAAACACAGTAATAATGCAAATTATTTTCCTGCTCGTTTACAAGATCAGTGCCAGAAAGGTGGAGACAGTTAGTGGGCTATTGCTTCTGCCTCTAATGAAACATGAACTTGTGTTTCACACTTAATCTAAGTTCATAAAATTGTATATAATATAGCATTGGCTACTGCTTAATGTTTACTGTATCTGCAGACACGGACCCCTGCCCTCCAACACAGGCAACCGGTTTTGCCTCCTTTGCAGCAACGACTCCAGATCCATATTGAGGGAAATATTAAAGGAAAAGCCAAAATCTCATGGAAAGTGGAGATGAGAGAAGGGATAGGTCTGGTCAGCGATGCAACAGAAATAAAAGACCAAAGGGATTTATTAGTTTTGAACCAAACCAGAGGCTGCCAGACTTGTTCCCCTCCCTCTAACGTAAGGCCAATGAAAAGAAAAATAACAAGAAAATCAACTTCCATAAAGGACTTCTTCACTGTATTTGTATGGATTACTATTTACAATTAAAGATTATTTCTATTTTTTTTTCTTGGACAGTAACAGTAGTAAACAGCAGTTTGAAGACCTAAGTGGAGATTCTGCCATCTATTTGGAGAATATGCTGTAATCAGTGGAAATCCTATTACTGACTACACTAACAGGTGAATGAAGGATATTTTATGTCACAATTTAGATTCCTAAACCAGAAAGTCTCACAAACTGAGTCAGCTCAGATTTCCTTTTAATTGCTTAGCTGTAACTGGCTCCAGGGCTTCCTCAGGGATAACCTTTTTTCAGTGTAAAATTTACTGATGGGAGAAGCTGAAACCTGCCTGAATTTATTATGGATTTCCAGATGCACGATGTCTTACTCACAGTAGCTGACTCGCAGGCACATGGAAGCACCAGACGTTTCCATAGTACGCGCTCAGGTTAAGGGCTCGCCACCAGCCCAGAGGGTCTCCTCTTGCCAGGGAACACCGAATTTTGCTGCACAAGCACTGCACAAATAATTTGTATAAGCACAGTACACTAGTGAAAGCCTTGTCTTGACAAACGTATCCGATGTTTCCTGAAAGTATTGAACTCCCAGTGCTTTGTAAGATAATTGTGTACATGCACATATTTCTGTAATTTCAGGCAGAAGCACAGACATCCTGAAGAAGTACATATTCTGTAGCTCCCAGCCTCAGTTTGCGAGTCTCATGTCAAAGCAAAGCGCAGTGACCGTTCTTAGCCTTATCTCATGACTTGCACCGTATTTGCAATGGATTCATACATTGATTCAAACAAAAATGTTCTAATCCATCTGATTCAGATTCAAGAAAGTACTAACAGGTCTCATCCAACACTCTCAGGTATGGTCCGTACAACATATTCCATGTGATTTAAAAGGATTACAAATTGAATCAACAGTTTCACTACTCAGCGACGAATTGCTCAGATTCTGTGTAAAGGTCTTTTATTTGTTGACAAAGGCAAAAGGCAAAATAGAACAACCAACCAACAACCGACCTCGTACCGCATCCTTCTTTTTTCTTTTTTCTTTTTTTTTTTTTTTTATTTTCCTTTTTTCTCAGTCTAAGGGAGTTTTAAAACTTTTGGTGTGCATAAAAGTTAGTTGCTATCCAAATACACTGGAAAGACATTTAAATCCCCCAAATTTCTTGGTCATCAGATCTCTGTGAAAATTCTTAGCAGTGAGATTCACACGCTGAATGGAAGGGCATCTGAGGCATCAGTAATGTCACCTGCCCCATCAGTCACTATCCAAATATCTTTGTGATCATTCATAAGCCATTCTACTACTTTTATTGGCAGTTATAAATATACATGCCGCAAAATAAACCTCTACTGAAATTGAGAGGGGCATCCAAAATTGCCATATATTTAGGGGCTGTGAAAACTTTACGGTAATAATTTATAGATATCATACTTTTAAATTAAACTAAACATAGTTTCGAAAACAAGAGGAATGTCTGGGAAATGCAACAACACGTAACTGTGTGTGGCTGCTGTAGACACTTAGAACCGTACTAGAAAAAAGTACGTGATAATGAGTGGTCCTGGATTATCACAGTAGACCAAACCAAGTGACCCATGTTTGCTTTATGCTCCTCTATATGTCAACCTATGAAGGTCTGTGCAGCTGGAATGGAAAAGTCTGGTTAATCTTTGGATCCTTGTAGTCTTTCACTGTCTGGAAACTGAACCAACCAATATTGCATCGTGTTTCTTAAAATTATGTGCACACACACATAATGATATTAACCAAGGTTGTCATAAATGGATGGCACAGACCCAAACTGTCAAGAAGGACGAGATGAAAAAATGGTTGTCATGATCCAAGGTAAAGGCTGAAGAAGATCCATTACAACTTTCAGTATATGCCATTGGCACAGTCGATGTGCTAAAAAAAGATGCTGCAAGGTCAATAGTTTTTGATCTTTCCAAATTATAGATTGGACAATAAATGATCTAGTGACACAAACAGTAAAGTAGATTGAAGGCTAGGAAACCATTGTTTCTGTACAGAACTAATGAAATAACTATACATTTTTGGGGTCATTTCAAAACCAGTATGACATCTAAGTGTAAAATTCAGGGCTTTTTTAAGGTCAGGTATAAACAAAGCTGGTATAAGCGTCCAAATTTGGTATTATGTATTTTGTTACAAGATGAAAGAATGCAGATTTTAATACAGTAATTGGACTGCTGGCAGTGTTGCAAACTGGTGCGTTTATAGGAAAAATTAAATTGGTTTTCAGAACTATATATCTGAGGTGTTTGAGAAATATATACGTTGTGTTTGATATTGAAATTAAAAATTCAAATGTTGATTATAAGGTGAAATTCTATGCTTGCATTGAAGTTCATTATGAAGTAAAGACAATATTAAGCAGCTCTTTAATGATAAAAATGACTTTAACTAGATTTCTAGATCATTTTCTAATAGTCTATGACTAATTGTGAAATTTACCATTTTACCATGACTAATGTGTGAAATCTGTCATCTTTCCTCATGATTTACACAAGGTCCTAATAAGAAGTACAGAAAGTTGATAATATGACATGAATAGTAGCTTGTATTGTATTTGCTCACTTATTTTAGGAGAGATATTTGTCATTACATTTTGTTAGAGCTGTTGGTGTACCTATGATATCATCACTGGAGTCTATCAGAAGTCTGCCTTTACTAACACAACCAATTATATCCCTGTCTATTATTCAAAAAATATATCAATTGATGCAATGCTATCACAAAAGAAACAATCAAATACATTCTGCAAGGGGAAGACTACTGAGTTCTTTAGACCCCCATAATCAGACAATTAATAGACGAAGCCATCCACAAAAGCACACAATTTTACATTATCTAGTTAGTTATACCAATTACTTAGAAGGAACTCTTTCTTTCCAAACTCCTGTGTTATGTTGGAAATCCTTAAAAAGTTGGAATTTAGTTTGGTTCTACATATATTTCTTACAGGCACAGGCTGAACAATGCAAAAAAGGAAGTAAATTAAAATTAAAAACAATGCTGAAACTATCAGGGCTTGTGGTGGTGATGGCAATGAGGTTACTCAAAACCCAAATTTCCTGGTTTTAAGTCATGAATGTATTTTGAAACACATTTCTATCATGGTCTTCAAAGAGAGAGAAAATATGTCCCTTCATCTGAAACCATTGCATGTTGATATAGAAAGTGATGAGGTCTTAAAGAAATTATGAAACTTCCTAAGTCACACTGACATCAGCATTTGAAAAGGCTATTCCAAACTGTCCCTTTTTCCATTACAAGACTGTATCAGCAAATTGTGTCCCCAGAACTTTCTGTCCCAATGGAAGGTATTTATCAGCAGCATCTATGGAAAATATGTCAAGTTGTTTCTTTTGTAAAATATTTAAATAAATAAATAAATAGATATATATATAAACACACACATCTTGCAAAATATGATAGTTTATCAAGGGTTTTGGTATAACAGTAGATCAGAGCTATCTTCCAGGGACACAGCCTAAGATATATTTTCTTTAAAGGGAACTAAATTTTTAGCCCTCAGCTTTGGTGACGGTGCTTTTACAGAGATATTAAGATAACGTAATTGCACTTGGAGACACCTTACATCAGTATCTGGGAAAATGAAGAAAAATCCAACTAGCTTTAACAGACTGAGGAAAAAGAAGGTAATAATGCCTCTGAATCATAATGAAAATGAGTGTTAAAGGACATAAAGGTTTGCTGGACAGGAGGAAACCGCTTGGCTCAAAAAGCCCATTTGCTGCTTTGTCACTGCACCCTTCGGTGTCCTCCCCTTTCATAAAAACGTCTACCTGTCTTGCATTTATTTATAATATTTGCTGTAATGATCCAACTTGGCAACTTGCTTCATGTGCTTACAGCTCTGGCATTATTAAATAATTCTGCCTGAACTCCCAGCTTTTACCACTAAATTCCCAGTGTGTGTTCCTGGGTCCTGTTTGCCCCCCTACACTGTAAAAAACTATTTGCCACTATTTTTTCTCCCCTGATGAAACTCCTTCATTTTTTTTTCTCTCCCTCTTTTTTTTTTTTTTTCCCCTGTATTATCATCTCAGCATTTTATCTTCACTGAAAAGAACATGTTTCTCATGATAAACCTTTCAGACACTTGTCACAATATTCTTAAAACAGGAAATCATTTCAGTTGTCCCCCAAAGCATCATCTTTAAGGTAAGGTGGAAAGGTGGTAAAAGAATGATGTTTTACACATAGCTGCTACAGATCTGTCCTCAATCCTCTGTTGGTGACACCTCTTAGAATTCTTACCAACCAACTGCTCAGCTGTGGACCCTGTTACTGAAGAGATTTTATTATTATTATTTTTCACAATCTGTCTTAAATCCCTTCCTAATCCTTATACCATGGTTCCTCTTTAATATGTATGTTTGATTTTTGCTCATTAACCACAGATTATTTCACATTTATAGGTTAAGCCCCTCACCTTTCAACTTTCTTCCTGTCAGAAAAAAAGGCTACATTTTTTGAGATTTTATGTGCTATTTTCCTGTACATGTTATACCCATATTTATTTGTTGCTAATAGTACTTCTCCACAGCAGGAGCCGTGTAAACATTGTTTAAAGTATGGCCACTGGAAGATGAGGCTATATAGATAGGTAGGTAGATCAGTACAAGTGAAAAATGAAAAAATGAGTCAGCTAGATTCACTGTAATCTGAGAAATTTTATATAAAGTAATTTTACGACTGAATGGATAAACTTGTGGAATCATTATCGCCTTCATTTGCTGAAACAAATAATTTTAGAAAATTCTGGGGCTGTATTTGTCTCTTTTACCAGTGATGTTACTGTTACTGCTTTCAACTGTACTGCACTCAGGAGGGCTTGTACTGAATTGTGTACCAAAAAATATATCTTCTTCTTGTCATCAGGAATCTAGTACCCTACATTGCCCCTAACTAATAATTAATGTCTTTAAAGAATATTACTGACTTAGATTTTCAAAGAAGTGGCAGCTAATGGATTCCAGAGCATTTTATTTATAGTTTCATTTTCGTGTAGCAGCAGTGTCCAGAGAGTACCATATAAAGGACACGGGGATAATAAGCAGATGTGAGAACTCTACATATCTTCACCAAGATATTATTTCTATAATATTTGATTGTGACCACAGAATCTTTCTGTTGACGTCAAGTCCTGCTTCTCTAGAGCTCTTATTACATTATGGCTACTCCATTATTTGCTCTCCCAATTTCCTCTATTGTTAGCAGCTGAAACTCTTTATTTCAGAATCTACAAACTGACTTTCCAATTTCCAATGAACGATCCATCAACAGTTCAGAACAAAACTGTTTGTGAACATTGGAGTTTGTAACAAAGACTGACGAGATATTTTGTGGTATGCATAGGTGGCACATCACTCCACTGGAAGCTTTGCAGAAATTTCACGCTTTTACCATTGTCACCTTCTAACCTATGGTTGATGGGAGGAGATTTCTGGCAAGTACTGTGTGATTTTTAGGAAACTGTTTGAGTCTGGGAAACCGTTCTTTATAAATAATTGAAATATTACAGGGTAGTGTGAAAAACACTGGGTTGGGCCCAGGTGCCCTTATCAGAGTAATACACAGAATCATAGAAAAGACATAGAGGTTGCAAAAAAAAAAAAAAAGTTTCTTGAGGATACCTCTAATGGACAGTTTTATTTTTCCTAACTAAAACTGTAGAATTATAGGATAAGTGCATGTGCAGATTGATTCACCACTGTCTCAATTATCAATGGAAACGTACCGGTTTGCTTATCCTGGGTGGGTTTTGCATGCTCCTCTGTTTTCTTGGTAGACTTATGTCAGGTCCTTAAAATGGATCAGTTATAGCACAAATGGGTATTCATGAGAAGCTTCAGAGTCAGTTATGTCTACTTTGTAGTGTAGATCCATTCTCTAGGGAAAAAAAGATCTTGTATACAACTACATCAGCAAATTTTCCTATGGGGAAATACACTATCTCATGGTCCCAATGACAGTCTTAACCTCAGCTATTTATTCACTGAGAAACAGTAATTCTGGGTAAGAGATTTTGTATATATTTTAGAAAATAATATGAATTCAATAAGGAATGTAGAAGGGAGATTAACAGAGAACTGGCTGAGCTATAAACCGCACCTTGCATTTCTCCTGAAAACATGTTTTAATGAATGACCCCTTTTCTGGGGTGTCAGACACTAACTCTCAGGTAATGTTTAATTTTTGATAGGCTCATCGTGGAAACCACAGTCTAGCTCTGATGATCAGGAAGTCTAGTGAGGTTCATTACTGTTGGTATTTAGATACAAAACAACATTCCTAAATAATTCAGCCAAACAAAGAACCAACTGGATCATGATGTCAAGAGTTCTTCTGTTGACAAAGAAAGTCAATGACGCTGCAGCTTTTCTGACACTTACTGTGTTGATTGACATGATACTGTCATTATTTTCCACCATATATTTTGAATTCTCTGGGAAACATAAAAGAGTATGCAAATATTCTCCTTCATGCTTTACAGGATATAGCGTTTATCCTCCTAATGCTCCAGCCAAAATCAGCACCTGGATGAAGAGCAGCTGGCTAAAGCTGAACCCAGGAAAATTAATGCCAGTTGGAAAAGGGAAGCTCTCAGAACTTGCCTCTTCAGTCCATAATACCTGCCCCCAAACCCTTAAAATCCTAGTTATCATTTTCCCCCATTATCAAAGATTTGGCTCTTTTACAGGGCTCTTCATATATATAGCAACGTTTCCTACTCCACTTTTTCTAGCAGTCCTATAAAATATACTAAGAATGAAATTGCCCCGCTCCCTGAAGGAGCGTTTTCTCTCATTGCATGTATATCTTTCATTATCATTAAAAGGAATTACATACTCAGATTGAAGACAAAATATATTCATTTATTGTTTAACTTCCGTCTTAACTGTGTTACCATTGTCTTATTCTTAGTTTACTTTGTTTCTTCCTTTTGTATTACCTTTCCTGCTGCATCAAGTTCCATTCAGTTTACTGATTCAATGCCACCCGCTGCAGTAACAATTTTATATTTGTTATTAAAAACATGCAGCTCCACTGGACATGAGTCACTTGGTCTTTCCACCTGTAGTCCAGAACTTAGCCGCTCAGTCTCAAACTTATATTGCTTTACTTTTCATTATTATCTGTAATGGTCACCTTTTTACTAAAGAGAGCGGTTATTGAAAGTATGCGTTTTGCCAGCGTACCTAAGACAGCGCATGTAAAGAACTGAAAAGCAAATACACCCGTAGATGTGAGTAGCTCCTGTGCAGTGCAGTTCCACAGAAGTCCCCACACAACACAGGAACGGGACATGTCATGCCAGTTTATACAGTATTTTCTTCCAGTTTATTTTTCCCCACACACATTTTAGTTTAGCAGCCTGCAGGCTGTAGGACCACGTATAGTCTTTTCAGGGACATAAGACACCCAAGGGAGCCTCCCTTGACTCTGCTCTGCAGTACGGTCTGAGACGTCATTCTAGCTAAAATCACCTCATCCCATCCCAAAAAGACTGTATGCTCTGAAAAAAAGAACTCCAAGATTCAATCTAGCAGTGATGGCATTGCTCCCTCCGATAACGCCTGTTCACAGGCGTCTTGATCTGTTACACAGAAAGCTCAAAAATTGTGGAATAACCAGTGTGAGGTTTCTGGGAGTTTGGAGGCAACAGAAACTTACCTCAAAATCACTTTTCCCCTGCAGTTTTCTCCAACCTAAAAGAGAATTTTTGTTCCTTATGTTTGCAATCATTACCATAATGAAAATTTAAAAAACCCAAAAAACTTAACAAGCCATCCACAGATGTAAAAATGCGAGGTGTTTAAATGAAATTATTTTTCTTTATGCATATGAGAAAACTCAAATATTTAAAGTGTGTTTTGTACCATTGCATAGAAAGCGTAAATGCGGAGATAAAGAATCCTGGATAATAAAATTCCTAGACTGGACACAACATGTTACGTGACTTTGCATATATCTTGGTCTGCAACTAAGAAAATTAATGGCATAATAGTTGTCTGTTTTAAAAAGACCTGTAACTATGAAGCCAGGATTCAGAACAGGAACTGCTGAGCTAAAGAACCAAACTGAGTAGTGGGTCCTGTAACAGCATCGATTTTCTTTTTTCTCTATATTTACTAGAGAAACTGGCAGATTTGATACAAGCAGTAATGTAGCACAACAGGAAAAGATCCATAATGTGAAACTCCAGTTGCTGAGTACCTGAGCTACACACGGTGCGTGCTTTGAGGGGTCTAGTTTATTTAAGACTAGCTCAGTCTGCACTAACTCTAGCTTGTAGGCTGAGAGAGTTGGGGTTGTTCAACCTGGAGAAGAGAAGGCTCTTGGGAGACCTTATTGAGGCCTTCCAGTCCCTAAAAGGGCTACAGGAGAGCTGGGGAGGGACTTGAACAGGGAGTGGAGCAATAGGATGAGGGGTAATGGCTTTAAAAGAAAAGAGGGGAGATTTAGATTAGGTATCAGTAAGAAATTCTCTCCTGTGGGGGTGGTGATCCCCTGGGGCAGGTTGCCCCGAGAAGCTGTGGCTGCCCCATCCCTGGAGGTGGTCAAGGCCAGGTTGGACGGGGCTTGGAGCAACCTGGGCTGGGGGGAGGTGTCCCTGCCCAGGGCAGGGGCGGGGGGGGGGCAATAAGATGATCTTTAAGGTCACTTCCAACGCTAATCATTCCATGATTTTGTGATTGTACTTGTGGACTGAATACCTCTTAGTGATGGGAGTGGTTTAGATGTTCTACTGAAGCCTGTTTTTCATTTCGTTTCTGGGGAAAAGGAATCCAGTCTGTGCCCCCAAAACACTCCACAAAGCAAACCCAAGAACAGAAAGTGGGGATGGTTAACAGATATGCTTCAAAAGCACACTTCTGAATGTAAAATAGAATGCTAATCTAGATGTTGGGCTGTCCAGAGAGGTTGTTAAATATCCATCCTTGGTGCTAATCGAAACTTGAATGGGCAAGTCCCTGAGCAACGTGATGTCATTTGAGAAGGGGGTTGGACCAGCTGACATCCTGAGATCTCTTTGAATCTAAATTGTTCTATGATTCTGCATGGCCCTGATAGATGGAAGATATTGCTGTCATCTCATTAGCAGATTTTATACATTCAGCTGTGCAAGTATTCTCAAATAAACTGTTATGACGTAGGTATGTTGAAAACTTCTTTCTTTCTTTCACACTTTCATTCTTTCTTGATTTCACAGCTATACAAATTTTGATTTATGAAACCGTTCAAAGTGTACTGGTGAGAATTTCCCTTCCCCCCTAATTTCTATATTGCTGCAGAAATATCTTAATAAAAAACCACTGAGCAGTAATAAAAAGGAAAGCATTCTCCATGCAGACTTCACTGACAATAAGTGGAAAGGATCTTTAGCCTTACCTTATTTAAGAGGAATGATCAATGTACTTTCAAGCAACAAGACTAACTAATTCAAATACCTAATTGGAGATATTTATTATAGCAAGAAGATAAAATCTTGGGGAGCAAAGACAGATTGAAGATGTATCCCAAACCAGAGACAATAGCATTGCGTACTCTTCACCTCTACATCCATTCTCAGAAGTACCAGTTTCCGAGGAGCTGTGCCTGCTGATGCTGTATGGCCACTAACCGCAGAGTCGCCCCTGCAGTGTGGCACCTTGCCTTATTCTGAAAAGTGGACACTGAAAATTTGGTGCTACACATAAGAAAATAGGCAACTAAAAGCTTCTCCACTTTGCACAGTCCTGAGAAAACCACATTGCATAGTTTCCAGCTCTGAAGAAAATGACTCGATATGTGTTTGTATAAACCTGCAAGTTTAAGTGTTATGGTACGTGAGGGGCATTTTCATTCTACATCCTTTATTCTTCTTTAGAGAGGACAAAGAAATTGCTAAACCATGGCATCTCAAGGTAGAACACAGAAGATTATATGATAGTTTTTTCAGGGACTAAATAACCATTATCTAGGGTGCTGTTTTGTCATCAGAAAACAGACAGCCAACCACGCAAACCAGAAAGCTACTGTGACCTTCCCCTCTTTGGTCCTCAGGGAGGCAGAGTTTTGGTTTGTTTGTTTTTTGTTTATTTTTGTGTGTGTGTTTTGTTTCTGGTTTTGATTTTGTTTGTTTGTCTGTTTTTTGTTGCTTTTCTCTTTTAAGAAAAATACTTTTTTATTTTTTGTTTGTTTGTTTGTTTGTTTGTTTTTAAATGCCAGACAGATACATATCACAGCTACTGGTAAACTACCCATGATTCCCTGTATTATATTCCCCAGGGAGCCCTCTGTAAGGGAAAACCAATGATTTTGACTTTTCAGGTATAGATATGCCCTTAAATTGTCTCTTTTATCATCTTAGCCCATATGACATCAACAACAGGAAAAACGAAAAAAAGGCAAAAACCCAAAAGCATAAAACCACCTACTGTCATATAAAGCCAGGAAGAACAGATTCTTCTCTTAGACATCCATTAGGAATTTTGCTTGGCAACATTTTTTGTATTTCACTTCCACACTGCTGAGACAAATGTATAAGCAGTAAAATGTATGAAAAAATGTGCTGTAAATCTCATTCTGATTTACTTTTTTTTCAGTTCATTTTTGATTCAGAAAGGACTGCCTTTTTCCTGTCCCACCCTTTCTTCAGCTCATGCCCCATTCCTAAAAGCATCAGGCGTTCAGTTTAATTAAAGCAGCAGAAGGGGATCACAAGCAGGATGTGGGAATTGGCACGGATGTCCGAGCCACCTTCTCACATCGGTTGTACTTAGAGTCATATGTGTGCTTAGTGGAAGAGACGGTGTTGGGCTGAAAATGCTGAACATCCAAGAAAATGAATAATTTCCGATTAAGGAACAAAAAGAGGTTGAAGGGATGAGCTCAGACCTAGGAAGCAGATGAGGGAGTTGTGGGATGGGACAGCAGAAGTACCAACAATCGGACAAAACCTCACTAACTCTGCTGCCCAAGGAATGGGTCTTCCTTTGGATGTGTTCATGTCGAGGTTTCCCCAACAGACAGCATAATCAAATAAACCTCACTCCTAAGAAATATTAACTGCCACAGGGAAATAGCTTAGAAATATCTTTCCTCGGTGCTACCAGGGATAAATGGAAGATAAAAGCTGAAGGGTGAATGAAGAGGACAGATTCAACAAGTTTTGAAATTTGCTGCAGGAAGGAAAACAAAAGAAAAAATCTGCTAGCATCATTCTGTTGCTCTTTTATCTTTTCCTCCCTGTACTATTATTTGATTAATGACAAATTGTGTAAATGACAAATAATTTCTCCTACTTAACTGCCAACATTTTTATTTTTATTTTAAATATTCATAAATGAATTTAATGCTCATGTATGTGGGAGACTAATAACATTAGCTAGAGCCAGACAAAGCTTAGGCAGGCATTGTGCAAGATTTTCCACATGGCTCTGCCAGAGCAACTAAATCTTTATCTTTAACACTCATACTAATATTCCAAGCACAGGCTTCTTTTGTTTTGCAGATATGAGAAAAGCTGCACTGGTCTTACAAAGTGTACAGATTCAAATAACAGGAATTCACTGACATGCTAATACCATGCTTGAGGCCAGGCAAACAGAGGTCGATGGATGTTTGAGGGAGGTTCTCCTTATATTTTTGGTCTCTTACACATGTGGTCAGACGGTGCCCAGTCCCCATGTACACAGGTGAGGTGAATGGAGCTGGAAAAGAAATATGTGGCTGTCTTCTTACTTTCCAAAATGTTCTCCTTGCTCCTCAATGAATCTGGGTGCATCCCTCCAGGGCAGCTACTTTCTCATACCTCTCTCGAAGACAAGGATATGACAAACAAATCAGGGCTTTAGCACTCCTCCAAGTACTGCCAGAATTCCTAAACCTCTAAAGAAGATTTCTACAACCTGTAAAAGATCATTTCAGCAGGGCTGCTGCGAGTGACTGGTAGCACTGCCTGTTTCTGCAATACTGAAATATTGCGGTGTGTTTCTCCTACAGAGGACTATTAAGATTTCACACAGTGCCTACTGTCTAGCTAGTCTCCTCCTCGAGTCTCCACAGAGCTACCAGAAGGTCTCTCTACATGTGCTGCAGAAACCAATTCATAAAAATCCTGCCCAGCGTTGGGAACCTCTAATGGGTGAAACAGCAGCAGGAGTCTGAGACTGGTATCATCCCATTAGCAATATTTAATCTTTCCAGTAGGGATGATCAGAGCCTTGCATCAGCTACAAAGACATAGTATGGGGAGGAGAATCAGATGGCTGCTAATGTGAGGGGAAAAGGATGAAAGAGGAGAGATAGTGTGAAAGAAAGACATATTGAAACTAGAATAACTTTGCATTCAATGAGGCTCTATCTGCCTCACACTTGGCAGCTATTTATGTATTTCCCTGTATTTCCTGAATTTATTAATGATTAAGAAAGAAACCCAGGATGGTACTGTACAGACTCTATATCCAAGTCAATCTCACCACTGTACAACTAAAATAGAGGCAACAAGCCCTGAGCAGTGGCCAAATCAATGACTGTCTCCCATTTATCATGAGTTTACAACCGAAAACAAAGTTTTGACTTTTACAGCTAAAAATTTTGTGACTCATTCCAGCAGCTCACAACACTTCCCAGTTCTGACCAACTCAACCGCAACAGAGCTAAGAAGAACAAAAGCAACCTGAAAAGATCAATAGAATAAACCCTGTTCTCTTATTTGTCTCCCCCTCCTGGCTGCTGAACTCAATGGCAGCACTTTAAACAAAAATAAACATAAAATAGAAAATATGACAGCAACAAAACCTTTGAGCTCCTTCCATCCACACACACACATGTAGTGATAAACCCAAAATACGACAGAAATATTTACTCTATGGCAGTGCAATGTAGCTTTCTCATCCTAAGGTATCATAGTCCCACAAAGCATTTTTCCCGTTAGTAATACTCTCCCCCTGCCTCTCTGAGATTCTTAAATACATCATCGTACCAAGGTGCAACCATTCCTTTCTTTGGTAGGAGCCTGATTTTCCCCAGGTGAATACCAAAACCTTTCCTGGGGTGAAGCGGGGAGGTTCAGGGTGGAACAGAGCCTGGATTTCTAGCTCCGCAGGAAACCCTGAAACACTAAAGCAGAGCCAAACTTCAGCATTGAAAAGAAAAGAAAAAATTAAAAAATCTAAGGGAGTAAAAATTTTGAGATCTTATCTGAAAATCTAAGGTGTGGGGAACCAAGGAAAAAAAAAAGCAACAAAACAAACAAAAAACCCCAAGCAACCGAACAACCCAACCCCACCAATGTGGTATTTCAGCATAAACTGATGAGGCATCCCAGGCTGCCCAGAGACCTGTTAGCCTGCTCCCAGGCTCTCTGCCATACGGCTGGGTGCTTGGCAGTGCCGGCAGCCGGGGCCGGGAAGCGCTGGGAGCCCTGATGCGAGCTGGGTCTCCCAGGGCTGCCAGGCAAGCTGTTGGGGAGGTGGGTGAGCTGGCAGCAATCCTGCCGGGTTTCTGTCAGAAAATACGAGAAAATCTGCATGATTCCAGAGAACATTTAAATTTCGTCAAAACAGCATTTTCCAGCACAATAATTTTTCCACCGTGGAATTTCTGTCTCTCCATTTGTTAGTGTCATTATGCTTGTTTTTTTGGGAATTTTTTCTTCCTGTAGCTGGCCAGCCTTGCTTTTGATTTGCTGCCTCCATCCTCTCATTGCTTTGAGGCACAGCCTACGCAGAGGACACTGAGGAAGCATCCATTACTGCATGCTGAAGGAAGGATCCTTCCTCCTCCCCCTCCTCCTCTTCCTCCTCCTCCTCCTCCTCCCCTTGCAAGTCACCCTCCTCAAGCACCACATTTAAACCCTAAATTAACACGTGCATACCAGCATCCAACAAAAGGCCAACAGACTAAAAAAGCGAGTTACCATGCCCAGCTAAATTAATTTTAAAATGAATTTCACTCAACACACGTGTTACTGCTTTAGCAATGTTGTTCTATGCCATAGGGTTGAGCAGAGCCATGCTAATAATTCTCAGTTTTAGCAAAAGATGCAAAAGAAACAATCAGAAAATGCAGAGAAAACTATTAATGTGGATTTGCCAGGAAGACAAAAATATTGTTGCATGGTAGTTGCAGTTGTAGTCATGTAAAGTAATAAGTTTCTTGAAATAAAGAAGAGCATTCCTATAAAGAAGTGATAGCTCCCCATTAACCTCATATTGACTTACATAAAGACATCATTCATCTGTGGCATTCCCTGATACAGGATACTATTGTGGCAAATACTGATTTCTAAAGGATTATTTCTATGAAGAGTATCGTTGGAATAAAATTACAAGGGAAACCAATAGTCGTGTTTATGACAAACTGACTACCTGCTGAAGAAGCCAATACATTTAAAATTTTAATAGAAAACAGAAAGAAAGAAAAAGACATAGGGAAATAGGGAATTCTGTAACTCTGGTCCTGACACTGGCTCCTTCCACAGCCCTGGACCAGACACTTGAATTTTCTCTGTCACAGAAACAACGATTAACTACCTCTTTTGGCTCTTTGAGTGATTGTTTTCATCAATGTTTTAATGTGCTTTGGTAACAAAATCCAAACACATAAAAATACGCTGTGTTATAGCAATATTAAAGGTCTTATTTCCTTCCAAAGCATCAGATGCTGACCATCATTATGACACAGAAATTACATATTTTTTAGGAAAGTCACGGAATCCTCATCTTTAAGGGAGTTTCCAGGTTCCCTGTTTCCTCAGCATTTGCAAACAGATAACTTCCAGTATAGGAACTCTAGCTATAAGAAATGCAATAGAAATTTAGGTCTCAAAATTATTGTTGTGGCGGAGTCCGATACAGATGTAACTATACCACAAAGGTCTTGCTTCAGCAGACACAAATTATATCGTTCGGAAGTAAACAGGAACTTTACAGCAGGGGCATGTTTTTGGCCAGTAAAGCTTTTGGTGAAATCTCCAAACATTACCATCTTGCAAACCTAATTTTGTGTCTCCATTTGGTATTTAACAATAGAATCCCCTCCAAAACTACCACCCTCTGAAGGTGTCTGAGCAGTAAGCACAAGAAGCTAAAAGCACAGGTTCTCAGGTACAAACTGGTCCAGAATCTGCTTTTATTCTGTGCTCCCACACTGATCTGTTCACAGTTTTTCCTCAGTATTTTATTACTTTTCTGGCCTGCTTCATCATGGCACAAATGTTGAGTTTATCTCTCACGCGAGATTATCTTGTTATAGACGATCTGGTTATTGAATGTCCTCGATGAAGAACAATCTCGTTAATAGCTTGCCTGTTCAGAGACGTGTCACTTCAAATCCATCTTGTATCTGGATCTCAGCTACATATAAATGCCCTCATCTGCAGCTCCTCTTCCTTAGACTGATGATGGTTGTTCTGCTTTGGAGTCAAATGTCTCACAAAAGACTTACTCAGCTGGTGGAATTTATTTCACATAAAAACAGTTATACAGAAGTTTTATCTAAATGACCATCATCTTTCTTTCTAGAAACCTTATAGTTGCCATTTTTGCAGTTTTCCTTGAACACTGTAATCTATTAAATTTTGACTGAAGTGAAAACATAGGTCAAAAACATTGCCTACAGGTCCAGATATGCAGGGAAAATGATGGAATAGATCTCCTCTGAGGCATCACCTGACTTGGGGAGGCCTGTGCACACAGTTCAAGGTCTGTGAAAAGTCTGGGTGAACACTATTCTCTCTGTATTCCCAGACATAAAGGGGAAAAAATAATAAATGATTTGCACCGACAGCCCGGTATACATGCAGGCAGCGCTGGATGTTGGGGAGCCGTTGATGTCTGCACACTTACCATCCTGCTATGGTTCTGGCTTTGTTCCTCAGCATCTTTAACGGGACTACAACTGTACATCCACAGCACGACCGTAAGAACCGAAATTGGGCACTGGCCCAGGGGGTCTTTGCCAAGAAGTTTCCTTTTACCGCTTCCTTTTGTAGGTTCTCTCTCATGAAGGTACAATGGATGATCACGTTATTTATCAGAAGTTAGATAAGACACAGGATATATTTTGACCAAGTAACAAAGGACACACATCTTATTTCCATGTTATGACATTGGGAGATATTTTCAACAATACCCCCAAACTGTGTTGTTTGTAACTGATGTGGTTATGAATCCTACATTTCAAATCAGGGATTTAGAAAGTTTTGGGAAGCTCTTATGTTTAACTTCAGTGATTCTTGTGAACAGTTCACCTCCTGTCTTACATGGTGCATCACGAGCGGGGAGAAGAGGCAGGAGATGTGATCTGAAGACAAGACATTTTTGCATTTGAGAATGTGACTTACAGTCATTGGCACAACATCAAGAGGAGGTCCTGGCACACAGCGGAGGTAACAAATACAGCCTCTGAGGAAAAAGAGTATCAGATGCTGCACAATGCACAAACCTCTGCAGAGAGACAGATGGAGGGTGAATGCAATAGCCAAGGAAATAACAAGAAAAAGTTATAATAAAGAGTTGCAAGCAACTAACGCTGCTGAATGGTTTGCTAAGAACAAGCTCAGCTCACTGAGAATATAGTCACATTGGTACAGGGAACTACATTCAAGAAGAGGATAAATGCTCATTACAAAAAAAAAAAAAAATTAAATTATTTTGGATAAAATAGAGGATGTCAACAAATAATCTGTTGGCTTTTCAAGGGTCGACTTAAATAATATCAGATCTATAGAAAAAGACATCTTTTCCTTCATAAGGATATCCATGACCTTGAATGAAGGGATGCTAAATGCTTTAGATGTTATGCTTATTTTATATATGCCTGTGAATTCTCATAAACATATAACTTTAAGCCAATAGGTATAAATATGTCTGAGATATAAATACTTCCCCTTCTAATGCGATTGCTGCTATGTTTAATTCCAGCCTGAATTCTGAGAGATCTACTCTTACAAAGAAATGGTTAAGCTGCTGTATGAACAGCTGGACTGTGGAAAACAAACCTTTTTCTGAGTCAGTATCTGTTGCACTTTGGGTGTGATTCACAAATTCAGCACCTTACCTTTAAAAATGTTTTTCATTAATGGTTAACAAAATCGTGGTACTTGCTACTGCTGTCATGATGTCATTAATGATGATGTCATCAATAGATCATACCACAGCAACTGAATAAAGAATTGACCAGTACAAAATTGAACACTGATGTTCCGTGTGTTACTGATACAGACCTTCAGGTGTGCTGTCCCTGTGTTAAATGTCTTTTATATCTCCATGAAATATAAGTATAAAAGATAACTATTCCCACTCGCGCTACCGTGGTACCATCTAACACTATAATCAGAATAAATGAGTGAGATATGAGCGTTTTAGAACACAGTTCGATAAGCAATTTAAACCAGCGTAAACTGAGACCACGGCCAGAAGACGCAGCTTTGCCTTTGACCCTGATTCTGGCTGATCTATCACCCTTTCATAACCCCATTCCCTTTGGCTGGTGTGCGCGCGCTTTTGTGAGCACTTGCAGAACCAGGTCAGTGAATTATTCTGTGTGAAAACAAGATCAAAAGTGAATCTTCTCCCCCCGGCTATTATTATTACCATTATTATTTTTATTATGAATAAAGTTTATTTATTATTAAACAATAAGCAATTAAATACTACTAATACAATAACAATAATTATTATTACTACTAATAAGAAGAAGTAATAACAACCACCGCCAGGTTAATTCATGTAATTCCTCAATCCCATTCACTATAAGACTGCAAAATATGGAAGAACCCACATGCTTCGTGGAGGAGCAATGGGAGGACAGGACTGCTTTTTTCGGCTGCTGTGACCACTTACACTGGCTGAAAAGGTTCATTTAGCTGTTGCCTCACTCTACATCCCGTAAATGCATGACTGTTTTCTCAGAAATAAATTCTGACCACACAGCTCAGTAATGAATTTCAGAAGAAATAAAAGGTCTGGCTAATAGGATTTTGATCTCAATATTTAGTAATTATCAAGTAACTATTTTGTTCCCATTCTGCAAACTGTAAATAAGGGATTTATTGGCAGATCCCATTTTTCATTTGATGAGAAAACACAGCAGAAGAACATATGCAGGTGTTCATGGAAGCATGAGTGTTAAGATGAAACAGAGATATCATTCATGATTACTTAGCATAGCTTAGCCAACTAGATTTAACAAACAAATACAATTTAATATTGACGCTACAATGCACTGGAATGCCAAGTTCTGTTTTTTTTCCGAGAGCCTATTATTTACCATTTTAAAGGTTTTAAGTGAGTAAACAAACCACTGTAATTTCCTGAATATTGATGATATCTGCTAATAAAAATGTTCATGATATAAGCTTTACTTCTGACCAGACCAAATTTTTTTGACAATATCCTCCTCTTCATGTTCTGGAACTTCAGTTACCAATTTTGAACTGAACTAGGAGCCATAGATATAAAACCTTGTATTTCTGGAAATACAAAAAAAGTAGGCAAAATAATGTAACCAAGCATTTCCAATTAGTTGCCTTTTTAAAATTTATTTTATTTTAGGCAGATGTTAAGGCATTCTGAACTCCCTCCAGGTCAGTGTGCACATTAGCTGCTATTATAAAAAGTGATTTTGTAAGTGACATCTTACTTAAGAAACCTGTGACCTCAGGAGCCTTATTATTATAAAATGCTTTTCAGCACTTTTTATTGCAGAAAATAGAGAGAGGATGTTAACACTGTCTTTTGCGCCATAATCAATGGACTAATTAACCAAATCTGGAACCTGTAATATGACTACATGGCCACCAGCTATGCAACTTGACTATCAGGCTCCATTCGCAAGGCTGACAGCTAGAAAAACATTTGTTTTATTTACAAAGTACCTACTTGAGAAAGGAGTCACTGAGACACAACAAACATGAAATGTCAGTGTATCTTTACAGTCACTTTTCTGAATATATTTTGTGTTGTACAAAAGAATTGTTTTTGCCATATTACATCCGCATCATATTAATCAGCTGAACCAGTTCTATTATGTCTTCCCTTCTGTATTTCAAACACCTCAGCGGTACAGAACAGATTTATGACTCTTGAAAGTAGTAAAGTAAAAAAGCGGGGAAAAAAAAACCCCAAACAACCTGTGTTTACAGTGCCTAAAATGGAAAGGTCTGCGTGTACTCATATACAAACAAAATTAGAAGTTACTGTTCTGAAAAAGAAGTGCTTGAAAAACACCATGGTTTAAGGCTTTGCAGAACATATCATTGTACTCAGTGTAGGAGGTGAAGACAAGAGGCAATTTATTCTGCAGCTGGTTTAGAAATAAACACAGCAACGGAAGATAAGGAGTGAAAGAGGGATAAATCCTCCTGTAGCAAACTTGATGGACAGACAGGCTGCCATTAACAATGCTGTTGCCTTTGTAAGTACAGAGTGATGTGGAGATACCCTGGCATTTATACTGTAGACATGGTCCTTAAAGATTTTACACCTCCAATTCCTTAGAATTATCAGCTATCTCCAGCCTGTCACTCATCCTGGCAATCTTAGATTTCTAGCTTGCAGGCCAGGCAGATTATTGACAAAGCAATCCAGGGTGATATAATACACCCTGACAAACAACAGTGAGGGGGATTGTGTTTACCACTTTCACTGCACCAATTCGGCTAAATTAATTCTTAACGCCGAAAGTAAACTTTCTCTTGATAAGCATTCACTCCCCTCGCGCTATTGTTTTGCGGCGCTACCCTCGCTCCGAGTGGAGTAGCAATGCATTTTGATGCATCTAATTTAACCTGCTTGCCCCTAATAGAAGTGAGAAGAAGGCTTCTCATACAACACCAAGCTAGCCAACAGCTATAAATACAAAAACGTTGGCATACGATAAAGTTAAAGCTCTAGCTTAAATAGGAAAAGAAAAAAAAAAAAAAAAAAGGCAGGAACATTTCAAATTTAGGCTTGCTTCTTTGTCCTCACCTTACCTACCTCTACTGGGACCATAGCACACATAGTATGAACTTTAAGATCACATACTGTTGAGAGATGTAAGCACTGTTGAAAACATACAAAATAAAACTGTCTCTGTGATGACTTCCCCCCACCCCCCCACCCCACCCCGCCATGCTTTTGCCCAAAGGCATTTTTCAGCTTTCAGGTTATACAGTCTGTAGATAGGAAAAAAAAAAAAAAAGGTTTTAAAGAGCTGACAGACCCTTAGCAATAGGGATGACTCTATATGCTGCTAAACTTCTGCGCTGATTACTTAAACTAGTTGCCCAAAAAAAGATTATTTTATGCATTCAGGATCAAAAAAATCATTGATTTAACCACCCAATGCTTCAGCTGCAGCTCATGCAAAGAGTGATGTCATAAGCGTGGGAAAAAGCATCATATTTTCTTTCTTACAATTATTGATGTATCTCTTCTGTGTCAATTTTATCAGACACAGCAAGGCTAATCCAGACATAACTTATGTGCCAGGAGTTCAGTCAGCTGGATGAGACGAAGTTAATTGTAAAACAGAAGTAAAAATTCAAATTCCAACAGTCTTCAAAGGAGGAAAACTGTTAGACAGTGAATTGCTATTCATTCTGAAGACTGAAAAAAACCCCCAATGTTATCTACAGGTAAAAGCCCCTTGACCTTGGAAGTGCTCTGACCATAGTTTGATTCAGGTTCATCTTTACCTCAGAGTTTGTAAATTCAGGACAGGCAGCCTAATCACACACCTTCTCAGGAATTTTAATCCCATTATGTGGGAATCAAGTCAAAAAAGGGGGAATTTCTGACACCAATATATACACTTGATTTGCATCCTATGGAAAATGCTATAATACATCTCCAGCACTTAAAACTAAATTAAGAGGACACATGTGTTAAAATGCTATACCTGTGCACACAGGACCTAAGCAATTTCTGCTTCAATCTCTTCAGTTGTTCACTAGTTGGACCTTGATGACAAAGAATGAAATTTCTGACACATTTCTTCACCACAGCTCCATTAAATAGGTTAGATCCTTTCACACTTAATCAAAAATTCAGCATGAAGTTCCTCTTCTGAGGAACTAACAAGTCTTTCCAGTAAAACAGCAACAAAATTGCTCAAAATTACTATTTTTTTTAATAAGAAGCATGGAAGAAAAGCAAGAAAATTGGCTTTCTTCAGTTTTCTGATCGTTAAGACTTTCTTGCCTAATGTAAGATGGAAAAGAAATATTATGTTGTCTGAAGAACAACTCCTCAGTTATGGTTTCCTGCAAAAATTCTGATCCCACAACACAAAGATCGAGATACAGACTCTTCCCAGACGTAGTATGGTTATAGTTTGGTTTATGACATTCTCCCCCTCAATGTTCAGGGAAGAGCTGGTCATTTAATTACACAAACCCATTTTTCTCCTTTTTCAAATGCTTAAAATCTTGGATCTTTTTCAGCCCAAAGTGACCTTCCCTACATCCTATATCTGAATTCTAACAATTCATGGGTCCTGCTGATGTCTTGTTGAGTGCCTTCCAGTGAGGGCACCTATAGGTCTTTATTTGACAGTCTCATTAGTCAGAGTGAAACTTTGCCTCTCCACCACCCTCTGAAATGTCTTTCCACATTTTCCTCAGTTTTAAATATTAATTTACTGGCTTGCTGTAGCTTGGCACTGGATATTATTATCGCTAATAATGCTAACAACCTTTTAATGTGACTACAATTTCAAAATTTTAAAAATGTGGTAAGCCCTGGGAAGCCAAGGCCACTGTAAGTCATTGAGACTCAGGCTCCTAAGACACTTGGACGTGGCTCGGTATTCAAGCATGACTATTTTATCAGGGATAATGATGCTTTTAACTGAGCCAGTTACACCAGTACAAACCTTAGCTAGGTGCAGGATAAGAAATCAGAAGGTATCACGTTACTTACATCTTCTGACACGTAAGAACCAGCTATTCCACTCTGGGCCTATAAATTTTGGGAAAAGCGGGGTGGAGTTATGTAAAAACCTTACCTGTGGAGTCTCACAAATGAGCCAGGCGGTTTTGAAAACTCTCCCCAGTCTTATTAGTCACACTTGGTAATATCAATTAAATAGCCAGAAAAAATAAAATTCATGAGCATGTTAGAGTGTGCCATGATTGCTGGAAAATTACCATTTGATGACTCCTTTCTAATCTGACTTAAACGTTAACCGCAGCAGTCCAGCACATTTGAGGCAAGCAAAATTACACAGCTTTAAAATGTAATGTTAATATATAGGGGTAGACGAAGACATGCGCAGTTTGGAAATGGATCGTTTCAACATCTTGTTTACGTTCTATGAAGTGAAGGTAAGGGAGCATTAATGAGGTATCACAGCAGTGGGAGCGGAAAGTATTATTCTGTGCTGCATTAAAACATGAATTTTTAAAAAATACTTAACTCGATGACATCACCGTTATGCAAAGTTGGAACGGGTTTACGTCTTTAAAAATCCTGCCACCTCAAGAGCAGCATCTGCAATGGGTTTTGACCTCTGAAAAGGCTGCAGGTACCAAGGGCAAATACTCTGCGACGATGAAAAAATCCTGCAAATTACAACAAAGGAAATATAACCTTGACTGCACCGTGGATGCTGACAGAAAGCAAAACTGCCTGAATTATAACAATGATAATTTGTTAATTTTAATTATTTATAAGGAGACGACGGCCGAGTTCCCAAAAATCTTTCTATTAAGAATTCTCAGTATAAATCTCTCTGATATACTGTAATGCTACTTCATCTCTGCTGCCAACTGCGCTGGAACGCATAAAGCCTCTCATTAGTTCACGCCTCCGCTTACAAGGATTGCTTTAACAAAGGGATCTAGTGTGTGCTAATGACTCTTAGAATTAAGATATGACTGTGGCAAAACAATAAATACCTCCGTCTTATTAAAATGGTTTGGTAACAGCAGTGCAGAGCTGCTTTGTATTCGCTTTTCTCCGCACGCATTTCAGTTCAGGCAGAAAACCGGGGATGCACTCCAGAGAAACACATAATGAGGTCAGATGGAAAATCTTGTCTTGTTTCAGATATGAATTCAATCCATCCTTTCTTGCATGTGAGACAATATACACAGAAGGAAACGCTGCTGACATGTTTTAACTTCACTGACACCGAAAGTGTTTTCTCCTCAGCTGGTGCTTTTAATCTTCATCTGAAATATTATACAGAGGATTAGTGGAGGTGGCCATAAAATCCGTTTTTATTTACCCATTTAACCTCTGCTTTTCATGTGATGCTCGCTTAGCACCACCGCTCAAAATTCTTTTGATAATTTTGTCAGTTAATTCACATCTAGCAAAGTGCGGGGAAAAAATGTGCTAGATGTAAGGTTGTCACCTTTTCTATTACCGCACTAAACTCCTGGGGGGTCTGCAGATTGTACAGGGAAAAGGGCGGGGGAAGGGCTCGAAAACTCTGGAAAAGAATACTGGTCTTGTAGTTAAAAACCGGGAGAACTGGAGTTCACCTGTCACAAGCAGGTACTTTGGTTCAAAACTATTCCCTAGAGCCATGCTTTGCTATTGAGCATAAGTCAGAACAATGTGTCAAGACTTGGAGCACAGCTCTTCAATGTCTAACACAACTATTAGAGAAAGAGCTAAAAAAAATTCGGTTGTCAGCATAATTTGAGTTTAAAATGATTTTAAAGGAATGTTTAATTCCTAATTAGCCTATTCAGTGCATTATAATGTACATTTATATCCAGCAGCGAAGGAGCCCAGGGTAACCTTTTTATGTAGCGTACCTTGTATGCTGTGTAACTGCCCATGGAAAACAACAAGGATAGCTAAATTAGCTATGGCCTTTAACATGCACAGGTCACACTAGAGAAAGGGCTATATATTTAAAAAAATATAACCTACACCAAAGAAACTGAGCTGCACTTCACCGAAAGGGACCATCCTTCTACCTCTAGCCCTGCTGAAATGTGTTTTGCCTCTGCCTGTAAGGAGATCAAGGATCAAGACTCACTATTAAGTTTATACGCCTCATTTTTGGCTCTTCTGCGGCGCCTGTTTTGGTAACGTCTAGGTGACTCATTGTGTTGGATACATATGCTTTTTTGGCATATGGTTGTTTACGGTACAAGGGATTATGCTGCGTGCCAGTGTCATCCAGAAGATCTTGCAGAGGGAATGGGGTTCTGGTCCATGGTCCGCCCCGGCACCCGAACCACAGCGCCTTTCCCCTCTCCCCATGGGAGCAACACTGCCCACGTTTCTTAGAGAAAAAACACCTCAGTGTGGAATAGTGAAAAAAAGAAGATGAGTACCATCAGGTACAGCATGAATGTCAATTACCACATCATCCTTAATATTTGTGAATAGTGTATATATGTCTGCTACAGGAAGCTGTAACAGTAAAGGGAAATATACCTTGAGTCCTATCGTCTCAGAACTGGGAAATGCTATTCAGGTCAAGGGCTGAATGTCACTGCCCACGATTTTCACAGCGGTGTTACCCTGACTCTGCGGATCTACCAATTATAGATATTTTCAGGACCTCTCTGAACTTTTCCGACTAGACTCTTTGCAAGGAGACTTAGCTGTGAGCCAGAGCCTGAACCGGTCTAAATTGAGACAGTGGCAGTGAACTTAAGTAAAAGTGAGTACCAATGAAATGCTTTAGAAGTGCTGGTTCTGACGATTCCAGATAACGTCAAATTTTACAGGGCATTAACATTCACATCCTAGTTTTCTTTATTTCTAACTGGGTATGAAATAATATGATATAAGCAAGAATTGGCACTGCTCTAGGACTTTTCACAGCACAATTAATTTTTAACTTAAATTATGAAAAAATAAAACTCACAGATCTCATGTAAAAGTCGCTACTATCATAGAAAATTCCGCACTGACAACATTTGTACAGAAAACAAAAATGAACCACAATAATTTTCAGGCCCTATAGCATGTATCTTGTGAGAGAGAATAATTCTTGGAAGAAAAGAGGTTTGCCTGTCACCCTACCAAAAGCAAAATGTGGATTACTATATTTAAAAAACAAGTTGCAAATGTACTCCAAGATTGGATGCGATATGAGATTGAAATAATTTATCATAAAAATATTATCCTCTACATCGTAATTTTTACATGAGAATTAAAGATTAGCTACTTGTAAATAAACCAGGGATAAAAATGTGGTTATGATCCCAAGAATAGTGGAAAGGTATGAAAAGGCAGGGTGAATAGGAAAAGAGCCAGCAATCATATCATCCGCCAACCACAATGATGTTACTTCATGAATCCATAAATTTGCAAGTGAAAATTGTACAGCTTTTTCTTGAATTTCACAGCTGTGCATTTGCAGCTTAAAAATATGTAACTTTTTTTTTTTTTTTTTTTTTAAATTGTGCACAAAGGTTTAAAAATTTTTTATTTTTTTTTTTTTTTTTTAAATTGTGCACAAGTGTTTGTGGTTGTCAGCTAGATGTTCAGTTACTGCAGGGAAAAAAATCAGGGTGGCAAAGCCCACATCAAGAGAGTCTCATCTGGTTGCTGAGCTGGAGATCACAGCCCAGCTGATTAAGTTGTCTGTTAAATGATGGAGCAAAAGTGTTTTGATTATTAAATGGTGTAAACTGATCAAAGCAGTGCAAGACAAACCTTTTTGGCACAAGCTAACATGCCTTTCTCAACGAGCAGAGAAGTTCTTCAGTCACAAAATGTGAAATCCTGCGCATGATAACAGAATTAACTCTTTGCTTACTGAAAAGTGAAAAGTCCTTAAGGGTTTATTCTGAAACACAACTATCCTTTCCCTATGAGAAAAAACAGAAATACAGACCTAGACAATTCAGAAAGAGATAAAAATCAGATACAGCATCTGTGACGGAGGAGAGGAAGGTTTTGTATCTGTCTGAACAGAAATAAAACTGTTTCTTAGATGGACACAACCTTTTTTTTCTCCGCTTTCACTGGCTCTGAACCATTAACAAAAATAAGCATGGGATCACAGGACAGCAGTTTTTGCAAGACTGATATTTACAGAAAAAAATCTGTTTGTTTTTTTTTTTTTTCTCCTCAAACTGTTTCCTTTAAATCTCTCTTTGTAAAAATAAATCTGAAATCTAAAAATAACTCTGAAAATCTATTTGAGTTACAATTTTTAAAAGGTCTCTGCAGTG